>NW_020884881.1:8828773-9265760 GCF_003945725.1 Corapipo altera
CACCCCGAGACCCGCTCCCGCCTGCAGGGACCGCGGTCCCGCGGGTGCAGCGCCGCGAGTAGTTGGGAATAGGAGGCGCGACCCTGTGGGTTCGTGGAGAAGGGTGAAATTATGAGAGGGGTCTCTCAGTCAGTGCAGGATCCACGGTGGCCCCCACCCCGCCCCGGTTTGTAGTGCACACTGGAGAGGTCTGACACCGCATGGTCAGCCTTGAGTTTTAACGTGGGGACGGCAGATTCCTGACCATCGGGCTGTAGAAATGATGGAACGGTGAACCTCCAGAGCACTCAAAAGCTTCACAGCAATGGAGCTCAGTAGCTCAGGAGAGGGCTTAACGTAATTTCCATAAACTTGGCGTTTTGTAATTCCTATGTAACTCGGTGGGATTCTGTCTATAGAGTGCTTCCATAGCACTGAAGAAAGAAATATAAATAGAACTGCATCGTAGGTTATGAGTAGAAAATTACCTCGAGCAGTCCTTCCACAACCCTAAAGCAGGGATAACTCCACGCACTTCAGATTGGTGATTGTCTCACTAGAAACCTCCTGGATTGGGATCTTGTGTCCCTGCAGACAATGTCGCTCATTATCTTTACAGCCTTAACATTTAAAAGCTGCCATTTAAGTCTAACATTTCTTGTCTTACTCCCACAAGGCAAACAGAACAAGTTTTCCCTTTTGTCTTCGTTCCTCAAAACTCAGACCTAAGTGAGGCGTGACACTGATCCCTTTATTATATCCTTTATCTCCTCATAATAAGAATTAATAAGAAAACCCAAAACCAAACAAGAAACCCCCAAACATGCAGATGCAAGGAGCGTGTTTACAATGTGCACAACTTTATTTTCTAGTTAATGGATACAATTACTTTTTCAAATGCAGCTTTTTAAAAGGGTAAAGAAACTTAAAAATACATCTCCAGATTTAATACCTGGCATGCAGACAGAACAGTAATACTCAAAATGCATACAAAAATACCGCTTCTTCATCCAACTGGAAAAAGATAAGCACACCTAGTTGTATTATGGACGTTTGAATTAGTACAAAACTGTAGAGAATTTCAGCTTTGTTGCAAAATCCATTATTTTGATGGATACATAGAAAATTAAGCACATACTCCCTGACCCACTGAAAGAGGGATTTGAATGCATTTGGCATATTACCCTCTTACCCTTCTATGCCACTGTAGGCTTTGTGTGAAATGCTGTTTTTCAGAAAAAGCTGAATATTTTGTGCCAGTTAAATTAAGAACAGATACAGCCATGCCTGGAAGAACTATGCAGGCCAAAGACAAGTGCATTTCATCATACTTTATCACAATCACAGCTGAAATGTCGTATTTGGAAAGGAACTGGAAGACTGTTGAATATTTAATTGCTTTTTAAATACCTGTACGGTCAGGAAATAGAGAAAGTTCAAAAAATAATGTAAGCCCACATGTCTGTCAAGTAAGAATCTATACTTAAACTTCACAGTGCATATGTTCCCTTGAGAAAAAAAAAAAATCACTGCTACCATTTTTTTTACCATCTTTTCCATAGTATGTGTCCTGCATGACAATTAACTGAAAGCTCATTTACCAGTCCCAGGTAGAAAATTTTACTTTTTACATAAAATGTACATCTGTTTTAGAAAGGCAATACAGCTTCTAAGAAACATGTCACTGGCCTTGTGCACTGGCAACAGCTCCCTGTAGTCAAGTTTAGAGAAGCTGGGGCCATGGTCTAAAAGGAACTTCAGGTCAGTAAGGCGGGCAGAAGTGCCACCTAGCTGGCAAATGGGAGAGGAGGAGGACAGGTAGCATTAAAAGCATGAATTATCAAGTCACGGCCTGGGCAAAAGCATTAGCGTAAATAGAAAATATTAGTACCATCTGAAGAGGTGCTGATTGGTCTGATTTGCCTCATTCTTAGATGGTGGAGATGCCCATCTGACATACAATGGCCTATGTCCATTATGAATACAATCCTGTGTTTTGCTGGCTTGGACATCACCCAAGTTCAAGCCTGTATTGCATGTGAAATGAGAAACTTCACTGACTGTTGTGAAGGCTGAATTTTTTGCCTTAATTAAGAGAATAAAGATGTCAGTCTGGTGCTGTTACTTACCATGTAAGATACTGCCTTACTGACAGAAGTTTATAGGATTTTTTCCCCACTGATTTTGATGGAGTTCTTTCAGGTCCTTAGGACAAAATAATTTATTTAGTGCTTAGCTTTACACCTGAGATTTTCCACTAACATTAACCTGCAGCAGAAATATTTGTGCAGTGTGATGTACAAAAATTTCTCTGATGTAATCAAATAAAGAGACTTAAATATGTGAAGATACTGAAGCTAATTAGCCCACACTGTTAAACTTAAAGACATTTTATAGCAGGGCATTTCTTACACTGTTGTTTTTATCGGTTTCCTCACCATGAAGGGTTTTCTTCTCTTTAAAAAAATTAACATAGTGCTAAAAAATTTAAGGTAGCAGTCTGTTTTACATCAAAATACATTTCTTCTTCATGAAAATTAGGAACATTAATTTCCTGCATATCTACTTTATATAGTCGGAAGGTAAGAATTAAAGTTTCACAGGTCAAATCCTTTATCTTTTGTAAATGATTGCACTTGTGCGTTATGGACTTTCAAATGTAAAAGAACAGCAGCAGTTTGATGTAAAATATTAAAAGAAAAAATCTGCTATATAAAAAATATAACTATTCATTAAACAAAAAAATACTCCTATATTCAATTTAAAAAACCCATAAACCGCTATACTAGGTCACATTCTGACTTTCTTGCTTGCGCTCAGTAGCAGCTTGTTCTACAGATTCCATTAAGCACATGGGCACTCAGGTTTTCCTTAATTTATGTCATGATCTGCCTCTTGATGAAGGTTATGTAACCTAGCCAAAATAATTGGTGTGTACTTCATTTTAGGAATGATCATAAGTAGTAGTGCATGATTTGCCACAATGGGATTAATACATAACTAATGAGCCCATATCCAAGTGTCTTTTGAAACTTATCCTATTTAAAATTTTTTAGTAGTTCAGTGCTGTTTTCTCTTCATGTGACTGTTTCACCTATCACCTGTTTCAGTGGTCTAACAACCTGCAGCAATTTAAGGAATTGCTTGGAAAAAATGATTGTGATACAGCACATATTCTCATACTAATGTTCTACAATTCCAAGCCTTGGCCAGCTAGAACTCCTGCCCTTTCTCTAGGCATTGTACAAATACTGAACAAAAGGCTTGCCATCCAAAGATTTTGGTCTCTTCAACTCTCCTGGGCAGACCACAAAGCAGTGTTTCATCCTGTTTCATGATAAAAGTGTAGTGCATCTTCTGCTTGACTAGTCCCAAAACTCAGTAAATCTTTTGTAATAATCTTCTGATTTTCTTTTTTATTAAAATGTATCATATTGGAAAGTGCTTGCTGTCCAGAATATTTCCAGGACAATGTTAGCTAAAATTTGGAGAGTTATAGAGATCTGTATCATTCAGAAAAACAATCAGGGTTTTCTTCCAGTGCAAAGATTGGTTTCATTGCAGAAAATGTTTATATAGTACTGGTGCGTAAATATTGCTGTGAGTTCACAGGCAGGACAGTACCAGCAGTCCATCTTCATGAAGCAAGTCTACGCATAGCCTAGAGAAATGGTTTTTAAAAGGTGGAGAGAAACAGGCTGTGGTTAGTTCCGAGTATACACCACCTGGGAAAATAACACGGTTGTGTATGTGTTAACTAAAAACTCAGTGAAAGTACAGAGACGGTAACTTCTGTAAAAAAAAAGCAGATTGTGCAAGAAGGTGTCTGCTGTGTTAAAAGGAGGAATGTGTCAGAGGACAGAAATTGTGTAAACAATTTCTGTTGCATTTCTGTGACCTTCACCTTGGCATGGCTGGGTGCAGACAGCAAAAATACTGCACCACTAATATGGCTGCAGGCCTTGTGCCAAGGTGAAGGAGGAATTCTTTTGGCAGGAAAACAAGTGTTATGGATGCCTACTGTGGTCCAATTGGTACTTTACAGCTCAGTGTGTTTTCCTTATGTATCCAATGTAACCTGGGGAAGAATCACATGTCTCTGTGTCACAGGCAGCATATAAGCTGCCTTTCCTCTAATAAAGGGGACATTTTTGCCAATCATATTGATCTGTGAGCATTTCTGTCTGACCCCCTCCGCCGTTAGGAATGAAAGGGGGATGTTGAGCATAATTTTGGACTCTGGGGCCTCAAGCCTTACCAAGTCATCTTTTAGGCACCTAATGTGTGTTTAGATCTATTTATAAGCCTGTGTAAGGCAAAACTAGCCCTAAAGTGGCAGAGATAAGATGCTTATGCAGATATAATCTACTACCATCTCAAGAAAAACTTCACTTCCTCCACTCAGCACTGACATCCAGGTATCCAGAGAGGATATTTATGGAGAAGATAACAGTTAAGGGCCATACTCTCACAGCACGACTCAAAGCTACAGAGAGAGGGATAGACACATTCAGTTCTAAAATACGTACCTCTTCCTGAACATCGAGTTCATCACCAGGCCGGCTTGTTTCTGTGAACTCTATGGGTTCTTTACACTCCTGCATGAGTGCAATCTTGGAAAGAAATTGAGAAATATGATGAGTTACATGTTGTCCATATCACTGAAATTGATTTTTACTCTGAAGTACCTTAAGATAACTTCCACAACTTTCAAGAACTGTTGTTTGCTATTCCTTGATGAAGATGTTGATTTAGTTCAGCTGAGAGGAACTTAAAAATTGCAGAGCTTTTGGTCTTGTCTCTGCTCACATGTCTAGTTATAGCTTTGTAAAAATAATAAAACCAGAATCTATCTCTAAACTGCTGTGTAGACTGTAAACACTGCATTCACAAAATGTTGATCTCTACTATAAAATAGTAGTATGCAAAATTATAAAAAATAAAGTCCTGTCCTGGTTATTTATCAGTAATATTAACTGTGATTGCTATTTATTCATAATACTGTAATAGTGATTGCAAGGGAAAGAATTGTGGTGAAAAAAGAGGAGGACATTATAAAACCATTTTCCTAGCATGGGCCCACATCTTTACATGCTACAGAGTTTTCTGGTTATGTAAAAAACTACAGAATGCAACCAGGAAATGCACAGAAAAGGGCAGTATGAATGAACACTAGCTTGGAATAGCTTCTGTACACATCCACACAAGTAGAATGAGATTGTAGCTTTGATCAGAGGTCTATGAAATATGAATAGTATTGGGAAAGGGAATTCACTGCAGCTAACAATCCAGAAGTCCAGCAGGCTTAAACCAAACAAGAAATATTTGTCATATAACACATTAAAAAGGAGAGAACCCATCTCCACAGTACAGTGTCAAGCTAAAATGTGTGAAGAGGTTCCAAAAGGAGTATGATAGACACACTGAAGAAAACTCCATCAGTGACAATTAAATATAATGTCACAAATGTAACCCTCCAGCTGAGGAAGTTCTTAAGATGCCAGGTGTCAGAAACTAGAAAGTGTGTCTTAGGATGAAATGTTCTCCGTATGTCCTGCTTCTCATGTTCTTTTCACAAACAAGCTCTTGGAGTAGACAGACCTTTCCTTTGATCTAGAAAAATATTCATGTACTACAGAAACTGCCCAATTTACTACACTCTCTTTTTTTTTTTTGTTCTACAGTTCTATGTCTAGTTTTCAAATGTGCCATGCTTTAATGGAAATCGCAGGAATGAGTGCTAGATGATAGAAGGAAGGGAAGTGTACTACAGGATATCCTTACCTTCTCAAATATAGGATCTTTGTTGTCACTGTATGTCATTTGATTCCTTATGTAGAGCACAGCATCATGGACAGTCAAAAAGAACATGTCTTTTCTGACAGTGTCATCAAAGAAGGCACTCCTTTCCAGCTGAGATATAAGGTTGTCTGAATAAAAGAAAGTTGTTTATACAATCTGAAGTAATTTCAAAAATAAATATCAAAATGGTTGCAACAATCAGAAATCAAACATACAGCCAAATGAATCCATCGATCATAGCTTTGGTCCAACTTTTACTTTCCATATTTCCTTTAAACCCCACCATTCTTTGTGTCCCACAAGAGTCCAAAATGTTTATCAGCATGGTAATTCACATATTTATTAGCACAAGTACTCCCACAGACACATCTAGTGATTCCTTCTCATTTTCACTTTATTCTTTGCATGAGTGTTAGTAGGAATATTTGGGTATTTACCTTGATATGAAGCAAAGTATACTCTCACATCAATTCTCTCAAACTCTTTGATTATCTAAAAAAAATAAAAGTTTACAACAAATACATAAATAAATAAAGTCTGTAAGGAGAAAATACATATATTTATATGTGTCTATATAAGTAATGTGTAGGCACACACTTCATTTTTTTCTGAGTGTCTTCATTCTGAATTGTACGTTCTGTTTCTTCATTGTAAACACGGTACTGCTGTACTTTGCTATACTTAACGATCCAGTTGTTAAGTGCCTGGTTGCTGAAGTGGCCTGTCTTTGACTATGTAAGTGGAACTATTCATGTTACACACATAAATGTTGCTGCCAATGAAGGTCCTCATTCTGTTCTCATAATATGAATAATCATCTCTCGAAACAAGAGCATGTGGACCTGAGCAAGCTTTTTTTCCCCCATGTATGTGTGATACAATACCATCATTCGCTGGCACATGAAGGTTTTTTTACACAGATTCTTCCCTCATGCCATGCACCAGATGGACCTGTTCTTGGATGAAGAAGCTACATATGGAAAGAGTCATATCCAAGCACCCCACATCTCTTTTGTCTCAGAAGCCAGAAATTAATTGAAACTATGCAGAAGGCTAAAGTAAAGCACACATCACTCCTGTATTTGACTGAGTTAAAAGGTGGGAGACTGGAATCTACCCCTGTCTCCCTGGCATCAGGTAAGTCTCTTAGAATAGTGTTTTCAGAGGTGATTACCAATTCCATTCCTTTCTGTTAATTGATAAACTAGAGTCCTGGTAAAAATCTGATTTATATATAGGCTAAGCAGTCCCAACTGCAAAATTAAGTTAGTGAAAGCAGCAATCTGAACATACAAAATATCCTAAAATACTAAAGTCTGAACAATCTGGTCCTACAGACTTGTAACTCGGCACCAAAAAATAAGGGAAATACTTGGTCTTAATCTCTGCACCTCATTTCCCTCTCCCTAAACCAGGAATATTATCTCCTTATTATGTAGTGTGATGTTTGAAGATGAGTATAATGAATGTTGATGAAGCCCTTGATACTAGCCACAGAAAATACAAAGAAATTAATAATTCTTCCCTCCTTCATAATTTATTAATGAATAAATAAATCAGTGGATAAATACTGAGCAGGGATGGTAAGATGAAATTTTTACTACCTCTGTATTGAGTGAACATCATCCTGTGCACAGATTAAAGTAGGAAGCATGTGGAAAGAAAATATATAACCAAAATATTTCATAACATATGCATATAAGGGGACCACATTTTGCAGTTAAGATTTTTGAGTACTCGACTATGCAACCTTCATATTGGTTTTTAATGCATTTTTTTGCCACCCAAAATACACACACCAACATTTTACCTTTTGCTGTACAAATTTTGAAGGTATTTTTCAACAACAGACTTTTAAAAACTCGGACATTAACTTCAGCTAACAGCTCTTGATTTACATAATATTGACTAGTTTCATTTTCATGAAACATCAGAAAAAAATGCCCTTACCGTTTTTATTGATCTCACAGCTACAATATCCAAGAAGGTTACTGCTCCAAAATCAAGAATGAGACTGTGAATGGGCACCTTGGGGATGTTTACTTTGACTGGCAGTTCTGAATTCCAGTCCACCTGGATCTCTACTTCTTTGGTGGGAACTTGAAGATCTTGGTTGTCTTCAGGATCCTCATCAGTCTCAAAAGCTTCATTATTAATACCTGGTTCACTGATGATGCCATTCTAATGTGCAGATAATATACATGGAATATAGAATTTAATCATGGAGAAAGTTTTGGAGTTACAGAAAATACTTCCCTGTGATACTTTCTGTTTCAAGAACGAACAGGACAGATACTTGTGACCAGTACCCCCTGCTCCCAATCCTGGTAATATGGTTAGCATAACTAATGCCATTTTATAAGACAGGAAGCCATTCTCTATAGCTGAGCAGGTCATGTATTTGTTCCCTTTTCCTTTACTCTCAGGCCTTGAAGTCCTGTGAATGAAGCAGACAACTCAAACAGATTTCTTCTTCCCCTCCCTACTGGCCTCAAGATTCCTGGGCACCAGACTCATTACTCCCTTCCTTACCAGCCTTGAAGGTCCCAGACACCTGGTTGTTCTTGATGACCCCATCACAGAACAGAGAAGTGTAACAGTGCACAGAGCACTGTCTATGACAAGTCCTAAGTGGGAAATTAGGACCAAAACTGCTGCTGGAGAGTGAGACCTGTGACACCCCCCGCCATGGTCAGGGATGCCTCCACTGTTCTCTGTTTTCTCTGAGTATTGGTGACTCATCTTCTTGTATGTATATTTAAAGTCTAGATTATGATTGTTACATTGATGCATCAGACCAGCTGACCTGATCTGCAGAGAAACCCTAAGTTAAATTAGGGTCTAGGTGATTAGAGACTGTAAGTTAAGTTGTATTATAAATTCTATATTATGCTACTTATAAATTGTACTACATTAATTCTGTTTGTAGAAATCCTGTGCCATTCCAATCTTAAATTCTGTGCTATACTAGTCACAAAATTCTGTTAAGAAAAATAAAGCTATAATTGTAACTATAATTTAGTGTCATCACCATTCTGCAAGGATCCCTAAAAGAACCTGTCTGTCTCCTGCTGCGTGACGTACAATAATTTAAATAAAACAAGGTAGAGCACATAATTACTTCCTTTCCTTTTATTTCTTTATTGAAAGAGCATCTTCCTGCAAACAGGCCATTATCTGGAAAAATAAGTACCTCAGAGTGATTCCCTCCCTCAATAGCTTCATTTCTAGGAGATATTTAAGATCAGTATTTTCAGCTTTGAATTAGATTTACTATGTATGATTCTGTGGTAAAATTACCAGGTCAAAAGCTGGAATGTCACATAAACTGAGCATTTAACTGCATCACAAATTGAAATATATACAGGAAATACTGCATCCTTCACTGAGAACAGAAAACAGATTTCTAAATTCCAGTTCTGGAGATTTACTGTATTGCCCACAGCTGTCCACTTCTGTAAGCGTTTAATTATTGAAATGCACAATCCATACTCAGAGAAACATATGCCACTTTCTCTAAAGAGGATGTAGAAGGCTAAGTCTACCAGCCAACTGATACAGCTCACATGGACACATTCAAGAGGCAGCACTTTCACTGCACAGAGACAATCTGAGGTGGTGAGGGGTAGAGGTAAGATCAGGGTATCTCTTGCTTCCATTCCTGCTAACACTATGACTGTCACAGCTGCTTGAGTCTGTGGGGTCTTTGGCAGTAGGCACACTGCTCTGCCAAGTCTCCTGCAGGCCATAGACTTCCTACTGTAGTAATAAGTCACACTTTTTATCTTTATTTTAAAGATTAGTACAGAGAAATTAATAATTAAGGCTAAAGTAATAAGCTGCAACAGTAATCCTTTGAGAAAGAATCAAAAGAAAAAAAAAGGTTTACCTTAGTAGCTTTTAATTTTCCCTTCTTGATTAGCTTTTGTATTTTCCTCAGTGCTTTGAGTCTCTTATTATATACCTTGACTGCATCAAATCCCACCTACAGAAAAAGAACGAAAATTATTTAACTTAACATAGATATAATTCTGAGGAAATCTCAGGGTTAGTTAAGAGGCTTCCAAACCCATCACATATCACTTACCGTGGATTTGAGGCTGCTTTTCAGTCCATCGATGTTAGCATAAAAAATTGGACTTGCAAACTTGAGAATCTTCACACCTTCTGGTTCTATAACCTGTTGCCAAAGAATATAAGGTTTAGCAGCAACAACTATATTTTGACTAATAAGAAGCAGTTTAACTGTTTCAACAGTTCAGCTACATATCTAATTCACAAAAATTGCATATATTTGCGGATAATTTAGCAGATTCAGTTTTCAGAAGCTTACAACCCCAGCACTGATATGGACCAACCATCTGGATCAAGATGAATTTAATGCTTAAACTTGTTATCTTCAAGGACTCCACTTCCAAATTCAAGTCCACAATATGCAAAGCGCAACTTTTTCTTACACTGACTTATGGACTGAAGGGAAACAACTCAGCAATGACTTACATTTTTGTAGTCCTTGACCTTCTTGTAGATGTCTGTACCAGGAATGTTTCCAAAGCCTCCCCATGAAGGACTAACAGAAACAAAAAGAAAAGATATTGAGATAAACATCATACACAGGCACTCACAGAATTGAAGGGATTGCTGCATACAGACTTAGACTCTCATAGTTTGCTTTCTAATGCCAAACTAACAGACTCATTGCAAAAGTGTTGGATCCATTTTGTGTTACTGTAGTGAATGGGCCTTTTAAAGAGAAGGTACTTTAGTCTCTCCCTACTTCCTGCACCATTTTGATTTAGAGCTGAGTGGATAACTTGTTGAGTTTGTTTCCAGAACCAGAAAAATATTTCAAAGGCAGATTAATTTATTTTGAATTAAAAAAAGAAAAAACAACCCAAACAATTTTTTGACTCTGAAAAAAATTGATCATTTTTTTCAATTCATATCAACTGAAACAATACATTTACATTCTTTTCAAGTTATGTAAATCTTTTTGTCCAACCTTTTTAATTTTTATTTCAGTCAATATTAAAACCAAATTATTTTGCAGTCTCCAGTATAAATTTAACTGTTGAAGTAAATCGATTTGAAGCTTGTAAAGCTTCATCTCCCTTTTTTATTTTGATTACATACATCTGAATTGAATTTGGGAATGTTTTTTTGAGGCTCTTCAAATTCCATTTTTTATAATCTACTACTGTGATCAAATAAGGTACTTAAAATCTACCTTTTGTCACCATTCTACTACTATATGTTCTTTAAGCAGCAACAAATCAGCACAAAACTTTTTCTTACTCTCATGCTTTCTCTTGTTCTTCTTTTACAGGCATACGACCTTGCATAAGCACTAAGTGAAAAAGTTATTGCCATCTGCAACATACTGTAGTACTATTACCTGCTAAGAGTTACTGTAATGATCAGTTAATTACAGAAGCCATACATCTGTTTATATTTTATCTGGAATGTTCCTATCCCATTCCAGAATGCAGCTATGTGGCTATATAGAAAATATATGGCTGAGTACCACCAGAGTGGCCAACATGATATGAAATAAATACTGATAAAATAATGCAGCTTCTCTTTTATCAGTTTAATTAAATAGTAGCACACAAAGAGTATTTTTTTCTAAAAAAATAGATGTTTTTAATTTCAATATTTTTGTAAACCCAAGCAGATTTTCTGCCACAAATCATCTTGCTTTTCAGCATATTGCATTCCTTTTTCATAATATAGCACTAAGAATTACTTCTGATCTTGTGTTACTTACAACTGAACTCTCAGCACAACTGTGAGCAATCCAAACAAAAGGCCAGCAAGTAATCCCAAATCAAGTCCCAGAACGATGGATGCTATACAAGTAAAAACCCAGATCATCTGGAAAGGAAATAACAAATGTGAAGTCTCTTAATTACAACATATGACTCCTGGTCACACTAAAGAATCACTAGACCAGACAACATGAGTGGCAGAAGAATTTAATTTTGGAGATGATTGTAGCACACTGGCAATTAACTGACTTCATACAGAATTCTTCCTCTTTCTTCAAGATGCTTCTATCCATCACTATCTTATTAGGCATGGTTAGCTTTTTAGGAAATAAGGGGTTTCTTTAACATAACAACATTTTTCAAGGATCCAGTTACTTTGGTGAAATTAAAGGCAATGCAGTTAACCATTGTATTTACTTCTTTCTAATGGTGGCAATATTTGTTAGTCTTTCTTTAGAAATTGGGAAGAATTTATTTTACCAGGATGTAAAATACTGTAAGATGCCCCACCTGCAGACATATAGGGAGGGGAGGGGATTACTCAGTGATATCTAAGAATCAGAACTGTTGCAAAGAGAGGTGTTTCATATTAACAGGTTGATGGCACTCTCTAAAGCCTCCACTGAATATTCAGGCAGAACAGTTGAAGTGCACTCCTGAGTTCCTTCCTACGTCACTGCCCAGGTAGAACACACAGTAGACTCAGTCTTTCAAAAAGCTGAGTGCTCACATGTCTCACTGAAGTCAGTGGGATCTTTTGCCTATAAACTAGTAAATTATTGACTAAAATACCTCAGATCTCTCCAAGGCAGGTACTGCCCAATGACACTAACTGTAAGATCTAACCACAGTAAGGACTGCACAGAGAAAATGTCTTCCATGCAATCTTTTCCTGCCCTAACAGCCACAGTGAAGGTCTATTCCATGGAAAACACAGTGGGAGATGTGAGCAAGTACCCTGAGATATGGTTATAGTGGTTCATAAGAGAAGTCTGTTCATACATCCCTTAGCATGCCAAATGAATCCACATTCTAGCTTGGATTAGTCTTGCTACAAGAAGAAAACATATTTTCTGAGGGCTACCTGAGATTATGCAGGCAAATAGGATGCTAATGTGGTAATATATGTACATGAATTAAGGAAAGGTCAGCTTTTTTGACTCATTTAAACTATGCAAAAGATAAAATCAGAATGGTAAAGGTGGCAACTGGTCATCTTTGTTCTGCTTTTCAAGCCATATCAACACGAGATTGCTGTGTCATCACTGCACATAAATACCCTGACTGCCACCCTTACTTGGGGTATAGAGAATAAGGAAGATAGCAAAATACTGTGTCAAACTCTAAAATGGGGAATTTTTAACTGACTTCATGGCACTTGCATTTCGAGGACGCACATAAAAGTTTTCTGATGTTAACTCTACAAAATCTTGTTTATGTGGTAGTTAGAGGAAACTTGATGGCATTAAAAAGCTAAAAAAAAAACCAACAAAACCCCCACAAAACCAAACCAAATCAAGCAAACCAGAACCAGAAAAAAACCTCCTGGAGAAAAGAAAAAAATAGGCCACTTACAGCATCCACTTTATTCTGTCTCCACAGACGCGGAACATCAAACACTTGCATGAACATCCCTTTCAAGTTAGCTATGACTACAGCTGCCAACACAGACTGTGAAGAAAAATGATGAAAAAGCAATATTCAGAATCAAAAGTGCATATTAAGATAGTGCTCAACATTACACACTATAAACCACAACCTGGTCTGTAATCAGTCACCATAGTTTATAGAGGGATATTAATCTTGTCCGTCACAGTTGAGCATTTGCATCTGATGTGGCTGTGCTGCAGAGGAAGAGTACAGTACCTTTTGTAAGGGCTCCAGCAATTTCCCCAGGGCAACAATAGAAATCAAAACAATCCCAGCTGAGATTATACCAGCAACCTGCAAAGAATAGAGTGTTTATAGGAAATGAACTTATTAAGACTCTACTGTATCTTTCTAGGATTACAAAGACAAAGATACAAGTAGTTGCGCATTCATTTATTTAGGAACAAGGAGACCCTCCAAAATGTCATTGTGTTTAGGCATATGTGGGCAATCATTATACACACTTCAGCTAACACAGAAGAATTCAATCAAGCAGGTAATCTAAACAACTACTTGCAAGGTAGCAGCTCTCAGAGAGGTTACGTTACACAGAGAGATGAATGGAGCAATCTGCGTGTCAGCTGGAAAAGGGGGTGCTGGATAACCTGTAGTTCTCCGATGTTAAAAAATGCAGAACTGCAGTATCGTTAAACAAAATAGCTTACTCAACATGAGAAAGATGGCACATGGGCTGATGGTGAATGGCAAATGGCAGCGCTGCTCAGGCCAGCACATGGGAGCTTCAAAATAGCATAGCCAGCTGAGAGAGATTTCCTCCCTCATTCTGAATTCCTACTGTGACAAACTCAGTCCTTTAATTGGGAATGAAATTCTGGGGAAACTAGAGTTGAAGGATTTCTGACCTCTAAGGTAATTCATGTAAAACTTGATGGCCCTCTTCTGGCAGAGCTACAAAAATGATTCACTACCGGAGCACGAGCTGCGAGCTAAGATACCTGTGCCTTTCCATGTGCCAGCAACACAGTCATTTTAGGACTATTTTCACCCCTCTGTGAAATCTGTGCACTATCCAAAATTAAATTTACTTGTGCACAGTACTAGTAAGAAGAGGTCATTACCTGAGTCTTTCCACCAGTACTTTCTTGGACTGCGGTCCGTGAAAGAGCAGTAGTTGCAACAAAACAAGAAAAGGCACCTGAAAAAATGTTGCTGAACCCAAAGGCAATAAATTCCTGAAAGATAATTGTATGATGCTGTAAATACAGATGTCTGAAGATAGTTCTGCAATGGAGAATGACAATAGCTTCTGCAGTAGTTCATAAAGTAAGTAGCATGATAATATTGAGAAGAGTATGAACTAGTAATAGCTGTTGAATGTTAACACAAATTCCTTTTGTGCCAGTGCAGTTTCTCTGTTGGAAAACCAATACAAAGAAGTTGGTATACTCCCCCTGACATGGACATATTTATCTGAGTATAAAGGTGTTTAAAGCTTATTTCCATCAATTTTCCTAACATTTCTAAGAATTACACTTGTCTAATCGCATCAAGAAATCGTAGTAGTATAAATTTAACTCCTAGGTATCATCAGCTAAACAAATTATTTTGATCAGTACCAACAGACTGAGTTTAGACAAGCCTTTAACTAATACAAAGCATTGCATTATTAGTAGAACTAATAAGGAACTTTGTAATAAAACACAATTTCACTGAAAACTTCCAGTTTGTTGAGCTAGAAGTTTTTCACTCTAAACATCTCAATGAACTCACGCTGAGTCCCAAGCAGAATTCTCATATATTTGCCCCAGAGTCACAGATGCTGGTGTCTATTGATGCTCATTGTTGTGCACAAATGCCAAGGACTATGGGAGATTTATGTCCTGGGATCTGGGCCATTCCTCTGCTGGGAAATAAGGAATTTGGGACCTGCCTGCAACCAACCCCATGTAATTGACAGAAACTTTGTTTTCACCATGATGACACAGGCACAGGAGCTTTTTCCTCATCGCAAACTTCTAAAAATATAGTTTAAGATTTGAATCGCTTCTTTTCTCCAAAATTAAATTTCCTGCAAGTTTTTCGTTAAGCTTCATCTAAAAGAGTAGGATTTTGAAGTCATGTTCTTTAACAGAACAGACCTGTATGATTCATGCCTATTCCTGTGTAACAGTTGGGATCTGTGAGAAAATGTTGGAAGTATAGTTCCCAGTGTTCTTAGGTCTTATTAATCTATGAATCTGTGAAGACAATATAAACACTGGCAGATAATAATATTGACTCATCCTTCAAAATTATTTTACTACCTGCTTTTATGATGTTATTTTAATTTTTCCCGATCAAGTAAACTATTTGCCCATCATTCGAGGCTGCATTTAACCTTTGCTAAATGTAAAATTCATAGTATTGAAAGGAGGGCAATTTGCTTTTATATACTAATTCTTCTACTACAATATTTAACAGTATTGTTAAAGCACACCAGTGCTGGCAGAACATATTCAACAACAGAACAGCATAAACAGCACTTCCAGGATCATGTATTATTGTTTCAGATTTATTTTTGGGCAACTGTAAGACAAAGTGTTACCAGATATGAACTTCGTGGATTGTAAACTGACGTCCAGAAGCATCTATTTCTTATGTACTGCAAAACAGTGTTTCCAAAATCAAACTTTATGTAATCCATTAGTACTAAAATAAAGGACTCATTAGACAAAGTACTCAGCTTATCTATTTATGCAGTGAGTGCATCTTCTAATATGCTCAAAGGATAACATTAAAAATTACCATAGATGCAGGACAAGGAAGCTTTCTGACATTTTTCTTCCACACCTATGGGCAAGCCACAAAACCCCCAGTGGAAACACTGAATAAGTGCAGGAATCCTGTAAGAGCTGGTGACTGCACAGCTCATGTCACATTCTAGTTATGTGTCCTTAGAAACCAATGCTTAAAGCAGTTCAGCCATTTATTGCAGACAGTTACTCAAAGATGTTCACATGCTGGTGGCATTAAGTTTTGTGAAGCTGCAGGACTGATCTATTAGGTTACAACTATATTTATAGTGATGTAACTGGTGTCATGCTGAGAAGTACAATAATTTATTAACTGAAAAGTTCAACTGATACAAACCCTGCATGTAGACTAAGCCTAAATAAGGCTGTCCAGAGCAACTTCTTAGCTTGACATTGCCTTTCCCTGCCCCAGCAACACACCTCAAAATATGCCTTACAAGAGGAAATGAAAGGTAGGTTGCTAAAGCTGGCCATGTCAACTTGACATCAGCAGAAAATTCCTCTGTACAGTGCTTACCCTTTCAGAGCTACTGAAGTCACTAAAGCAACACAGAAGGAAGGAATTAGAATAAAAGCCCATACTGAAGATAGAGCACATCTGGCTCATCTCTGTGTGGCCATTCCAGCTAATTTTTTTTTCAATAGTTGAAAGAATTTCTCCTGTCAGAATTCAGCACTCGTCTGGAAAACATGTGTGAATGGTGTTTCTTTCATTTGGCTACATAAGTCAACATGAAACAGAACTCACATTCACTATGTTTATAAATTTTTTTGTCATACATACCTGGTTTCCATCAATAGCATAGTCATACTTGGTTGCATATACTTTTCCCACAGATACGGCAATAGCATAAGCAACAATAGCAATGGAAAAGGAGGCTGCTATCATCTGGGAAAACAGGCTGACATTTGGAGGTTCGGGAGGCAAAAATCTAGCATTTAGAAAATATATTAGTGTTACCAATTTTGATTAAATTCTGTTCTTACTAGAATTGTCAAGGAGTTTGAGGTGGAGGCATACAGGTTGCTTGTAATATGAAGTGTAATGTTTCAAGTTAATAAAAAGGTGGAAACAGGCCATTGACATACAGAACATGCTTATCTAGCTCACCATAGCCCAAATCCTGGTGCTATTAGTCAGCAACAAAGCTCCCATTGTTCTCAGCATGACTGAGATTTGGCCTTATGATAGCAAAGTGAAAAACTACATTTTTTGAAGCACTGAATAAAGAATGTATTGAATAGTATGATGAATTATATAAATATGTTAATGACACTTCATACTATTGTTAACATATTTCTTCAGAAGATCTCAAAAACATTTTATCCCCTGCTGTGTTTCCACAAACTTTAATTAATCAAGCCCCGAATACCAAATGGAATGTGAAGGTTACTACTGTGAAGTGCTCTGAATCTTTCAAGTAGAAGTCTCTACCAGTGTAATACTCAGCATCCTTGCTCCTATGACTGTGGAAGTGACAAGATTGATTGGGACAACAGTAGTGGCATGAATATGAACCACAGTGGGGTAAGTTAGGTCTACAGAAACTAAATCTATGCAGAATTTCTTTATTACAATTCCTTTTTTTTTTTGACATTTTCTATAGTCACATAGTCACTTCATGAGCACAAAGCAATTAATTATCAGATGAACTTAATGAATCAGATAGACATTCCTAAGCTCATTTTACATAAGAAGGAAAGCTATGCACTATATTTAGGTGGCAGAAGTAAAACTCAGGAAATCTCCAGATCTGAGTTCTAAACTCAGGTTACAGTTCTCAATGTTTCTTTCATGTCTTTTCTCTTAGCACTGTCATTTTTAGCCAATTAAATAATACCTATTTCCCAGAAAACAAAGACACTCACCCTCTTGGAATGCTCTTAACAATGCCTGCATTGTATTTTTTTTCCAAGTCGGCAGCATATGAAATGCCAGTGGCTACTATTGTCTGCAATAAAATAAAACAAGAGTTTTAAAACTTAAAAAGGTTTCTTGTCTTCCTGTAGCTAGACCCATCTATTTTATCTGTTTTCAGATAATGCCCCTTTGCTTACCACAATAACTTCTATTGGTATAGGTATTGGTATCTTGTGTTTGAACCGATCATTTAGTTCTTTAACTACCATGCAGACAAAAATGGTGAGGAGTCCAGCAATAAGATCTGCAATGTTTGTGGTACCAATTTTTTCAAATGTTTCAATAAGAGTCTGAAAAATAAAAATTACAATGTAAAACATGCCCATGTCCACTTGAAGAATGTGAAAATACTCATGAGATGATCCAGATCCGTGAGGTTTTGGAGAAGGCCAAGTAACTTCTTTGTTCAGGCTTGGAGAAGCCTGAGGGTAATGCATTGTCAAGGTGCTACAGAATCAGTAAATTAATTTAATGGGGACTTTAACAGAAAAGGCATAACTGCAAGAATTGTCCACATAGGGGGCTTCTGCTTCCCAATTTTTAGGCAATTAATACTAAGTAAGAAGAGTTAACTCCCTACCTGTAGTTTACCTCTACCTGTATTGGAGCAAGGAGGGGAAGATTTACAGCTTCTTCACTTTGATTAATAGCAGAGAGATCCTCATTTTTCTAGTCAAAAGAGAGCTACCAGATCCATGGGCAAAACTCTGGTTCACTACATGCCACAGTACATGTGGTTTGAGGATTTCATGTTTCCTATTTCCATTGCTGACATACAGAGAATGAGTATGAACACACAGGTCCTACCAGGCTGTGAAGAATGCTACACTTCAAAAAATGTCACTAAACCTCACTTTACAGTACGTTAACCCTCCCAGAAGAGTTCAGTCCCAGACTGGAGCACTCTCACAACTGGGCTGCAATAGGCAGCTGCCTTCTCTACCCTTGCTATGCCCTCGTTTGGTCCTATTGTCTATTGCAAGTAAGTGTACAGAGAAAACAACAAGGGACGATTACAGAAAAACCACAAATACTCCTCTGTCCTCCTCCTAAGCATCAGGGTAGTTCTCACTTGCAAGTGAGAACTTGTAATTATTCCATGCATAGTGAAGCAGCTGTAACAGAATGATCTACTAGAAAAGGGGTTAGAAACAGACTTCTTGCATCCAGGTTAGCTACCTCAGTACTGAGCTGTTGGTTTAAAGACAAGGGGAGGTTTGCAGCAGCAGCACCCTTCTGAAAAGACTCTGGTTTTGAAATAAAACATCTAAGTGTTTAATCGGCTATGTTTTATAAGCTAAAGAAGTAGCCTTCCTGAAACACTGGATCAGATGCCCTCCTTTGGTTGACTGAAGCCACTTCTTGCCCGTTGTTCTGTTTACCACGGATCCCGTTCTTACTGACCATCTCTTGCACTACCCCACTTCACAGAGAAACAGTAACTTTGTAACTTTGGGCCGTGGATTCTGCTAATGTTGGATGTTTAGTGCTGCAGTTTGTTAAACACTGCTTTTGAAGCAAGTCCAGAATTTGCTGAAGCTGACATAGCCAGTCACTGGTTGAGCAGACCAGAAATCACAATTTCTCTGCTCTACATGCATCTGCAAACACACTGACTTGGCTCACTTATAAGAACACAGAAGCTTTGAACTTTAACCTAAAAAGTCAGCATTCCACTCAGGTTTGCAGGAGCTGGAAGAACCATGTAATTCCTTTTAAAAAATATGTTCTACTAAAGGTACCGCCCATTCAATAAACATAAACAAGAGATGGAAAACCTGCTGGATTAACAAATCCATCACCCTGCCAGGTCTGCTCTAGGGTGTATTATTTGTTGCACCTAATTTTCCTTTTTCCGAGGGAGCGAGTTTTCATTAATTCTGAAAAGGCCCATAATACTTTTTTCCCCCCCAAATAATCCACTTGATTTTTTTTCTAAATTTTACCTTGCTGCTTGTAGTTATATTCATCCTATTATTGCTGATCGAGGTGTCTGATGTATTTTTGTTAGTCTGGTTGCCAGAACTGGCATGTAAAATCTCTAAATACACTTTTTTTCCCTAGAACAGCCTTTTTTAGAACCTGCTATTCTAATATGAAGCACTATGGAAGATCTAAAATACTGTGAACCTGATTAGTTTCATGCTGAAGTCAGTGACAAATTCAATAATTTTCCTGGGAAAGGATACTGTTCTGTAACGTAACACCTCTAGGAATTCAGTGTTTCTGTAATGCAGCCAAGACATTTCTCCCTTTGATCATTTTCTGTAAGATCAACAAATGGGGCTGTGATAGCAGCATTTAGCCTCACATTTGCTAACCAGTAGGCACCTGGCCCAAGAGTGGGAGTCCACATCCTTCTTTAGGTATTCACAAGCATGGCTACACAGTGGAAGGGAGAACAATGCCCTCCACCAGAATGACCTGCTTGGGACTGGCCAGCTTTGGAAGATGACCTGACAGTGTTTAGAAATGATGAAATATCCTCCACAATAAGCCAGAAAGCAAGAGGTGGGACAAAAAGTAGTCTCCAGAAGTGAAGAACTGTTTTGCTGGATAATTACATTTAAACTTTATGTGAAAAACTGCTCTGCCCGAAAAAGGTGGCAATAAGACTTTCTGTCTGGGAACCCTGAAAGCAGCTACTTAGAGCCCCACAGCTATAAATGAACAGCTGCAGATCTTCATAAGAGTGAGAACTAAATGAATGCCCTGTACTTACCATATATATATGAAGCATTCCTGGGTGCAATGGAAGCAGAAGATAAGCAATAATATAAAAAATCTGTCATAAAACCAAAACAGATTAGAAGGGCATACTTACATATATTATGGAAAGGACACCATTATAATTTTTAGTTGAAACATTCAGGACTATTTTCAATTGTGACACAAGCACTTGAAAAGCAGCTGCAGTTGTGAATCCCCCAACCAGTGGATCTGCAAGGTACCTCACAATGAAACCAATCTGGAGGACTCCAAATATTACCTGGAAAAATCATGAAGAATAACAGCTTGTTGAACAACAAAAAGGCACATTTTTATTTGGGGATTTCTAATGCTTTGTCTTTTCTCTTTGTTGATACAGAGTCTTAGGACTATATTCCCCCATTTCATCCTAGCGTAGCTTAGTGTCATCCATCCAAGGAACTAAAAGAGACCTGAAGAATGGTGTGAAAGGAAGCTCTGGGAAATGCACCATTAGCATTTAGTTCTTCTGGTCTGCAATCACAGGGCTATTCTGTTCTCTGTGCTCCCAGTCAGGCTGTCATAGACTATGCCCAGGATAAGAACAATAATCCCCCAAAAGCTCTTCAGAGTTTGAGATAGCTTTACTCCATTTTTGTGTTTTACTACAGGAAAATGTCTGACTGGCCTGGTAGGTATTTTCCTGCCATAGGTTTTCCCATTACAATTAAAGCACTGTCAACCTTGTGTCTTCAAGTCAACTATTTTACCTGTAAAATTCCAACCAGGAATGTGAGAGTACTAGCAATCAGCACTCTCTGTGCATCTCTGGATTCAGTGTCTATCAGTGTCCCAGTAGCATTAGTCCCTGTAGCATTAATGCTTTCTATGAGAAAATGCTCATCAGGAGCCATGCTCAACACAACAGATCCCACCATCAAACTGACTACAGGGAATGGACCTGTAATAACAAACAAAACACGCTGAAGTTTAACATACATTGAAAAGAAGCTTTTATCAGACTAGGCAAGAAACTCTAAATAAGAAAAACCATGTAATATTTTAATTGGGCTACATTAGTAGTATTAGGGGGCCCAGAGCTGCAGCACTGCATACATGACACAAAGATACAATTCTTTTCTTAAATAAGTTGCATTGCTCATACAGGTACAGGTGCAGTTCCACGCTTTGCTTGAGCCAATTTAGGGCTGTACCAAGGCCAAAAGGGGCAACATATTCAACATGTTCCAACCATCTCCCTTGTGTCTACACCACAACGAGACAAAGCAGATCACCAATCCAGGTGAAAGCAACATTTATTTGAATTTCGGGTTTTGTTTGTTTGCTTGGGTTTTTGGGTTTTTTTTCCAGGGTTTTTTGTTTGGTTGGTTTGTTCGGTTGGTTTTGTCATGGTTAGTTTTCAGCTGATCCAGAGTGCCACATAGCTACATGGTCAGGGATCCCAACATGATGGTGGTGGCAGGACCACATCTTTTGGCAGCCGTGTGCTATTAGATTGGCTAAAGATGACTGAAACTATACATTGGGCAAGATATAGAGGGAGTGATCATTGTGTCAGCAACACACAATCTAAAAGTAATCATATTTGTTGCAGTCATTTATTAAAATTTTGCAGGAAAGGAAAATGTCTCAAAACGTCTTAAAGAAGGATAAGTTAATTTTACAGATACCTTAGAGAACACTTTATGAATAAGAGTATTGGGAATAGCATAAAAAAAGGAGCGCTTGATAATCTAGAAAGTAGGAATGCCACCATAAATAGACGTAACAACTTAGATCTGCATAGCAAATGTGAGCTGATAGGGTAGAAAGAGGCTAACAAAGTTGAGAAAACATAGAGATGCTACAGATGCAGCAGAGAAGAAAACTGATGAAAAAGCGTAATACCATGCCAAAGCTCTGGGGGGTGGAAACAATCTATTCTTAGTAGAAACAAACGATGAAAGACTAGATTTTGTTGGAATGAAGAGAAAGGAACTTCAGCGATCAAGCTGTAACAAGAAATTTAAATGTGAGAACTGACAGGAAACAGATTTCGTATTTAAAAGTATTCAGAAAGAATCAAGAAGGTTTACCCATAGCCTTGATGTGAGGACCTAGAGCGAGGCTGGAGTGCACACACAGGTTCTGGGTCTCTGCGACAGGCAAGAAGAAGATACTGTCCACAGTAATCAAAAAGGATGCAGCAAGTAAGGCATGTAGAGAAGACTAAAAGAGCTCTGTTTTAGCCATCTTGAGCTTTAGCTGATAGACAATATGTCTGTCATTCATACTGCCTACTGAGGCCTTGATCTTGTCATTTCTTGCATAGAGTGTAGCCAAAGACAAGATTTAAACTTCAGCACAAATTCAAGCAAAAAGCAGGGGCACAACTGAAGTTAGCTATTATGCACAATTGCCTGTATAGAGAAGAAATAAGCCTTAATTTCCCTAGATCCACCAATATTAATGTCCAGCATAGCCAATTTGGTTCAGAAAGTAGTTACATTGTATGAAATATGAATGTCCAAAGTAAGGATTAAAATTTTGTAATAGATAATTCACTGAAACTTGAACACATGCAGTTACCAACTGAGATGTGCCTTGATGTTCCCAGGAAAAAGTATGTCAGGATGGGAAAAAAAGCAGAATAGAGACCATATCCAACAGGGACTGCAACCAGCAAAGCATATGCCAAACCTGAAATGACAGATCATCAAAATATCAGATTTAAAATCTCTCAGCAAACTCCTGTCTCTTCTAGAATAGACTTTCAGAAAGATTTACTGCTTTTGTCCAGATGCAGTTTAGAATGTGTTTTGTCTGTAAATCAGTTGCACACAGGTGAGTATCAAAGACTGTAAATGACTGTAAATGACTGTAAATGACCGTATATCCCACACTGGTAGTTGGATGAGTAAATATTGAAAGTTGTTCCTATATTCACACAGGTAGTACAATGTACAGGCTCAGATGGGAAGTTTAAGTGGGGAACATTGTTGCAAGAGTGAAAGGTCTGCCTCTTGAGAGATAAGGAGGGGATATACGAAGTGCTCTAGTTATAGACAGAAATTTCAAGCACAGGCTCTGAATTATTGCACTACAAATATGCTTCAGTGTATTCAGCCCTTGCAAAAATTAGGCTACTTCTTTTTCCAGTATCAGCTTATAAACTGAACTACCAAAAGTAAGTCACACAAATTTGAGAGTTTTGGTTCTTCTTCCTTTGTATACCTGTGCAAGCTGTCAAATCCAGCAAATAATAATAAAAAAAAAGTTGCCTTCAGTATCATATCCCACTAGTTAGCTCCCACTGCAGAGTACAGTATTCTCCTTCAAAGATGCTGCAAAAACCTGTAATAGTTCAAACAACTGAAGTCCTGGTCATACTACTGTGTCTGGTGGGAGGGCTGCAAGCAACACACATAGCTAGCTGTTGGGAGTTAAGGACTTCAGGGACATCAAGATCCCAGAAGCCTCTTTTTTGGCAAATATTTTGGCTGATTTTCCCTATAATGCATGTTTTAAAATGTCAGAACTATTTTAAAATTATAGCTAATTTTTTTTTTCCTTTTTTTCTGTTTGTTTTTGTTTGTTTGTTTGTTTAAATTTGTTTTTTTTAAAAACATAGGTGGGATACCAAACAGTATATTTCAGAAATTGGTTTTACAAATGGATTCTATTTGGCAGAAAATCAAGCCACTGAAAAAAATAAATGAGGAGATTACAGTCAGAGCATAATAACTGTTAAAAGTCATATGAAAAGTCCATCTAGCCCAGTTCATTTTAAAAAGGCAGGGGAATCCTGTAAGTGTGCCACTACCTTCAGGAAAGTTCTTCCAGCTCTGATACTCTCTTTGGGAATTTCTTAGGGAAAGAATCACTTGTTTTATTCCTCAGGTCTGAAGCAGCAGTTTGTAATGCTTTTTTTCTGCCAGTCTGTGCTTTCCTAGCATGCTCCAAGGAAACAGACAAGAGGGAGTACTTGTGGCTAATTGGGAATGCGTAAACTGCTTTGTTCCTGATGTAAATCTTTGCCTCCTTCTGCAAACACTGAATTTTCATTGAGGTAGAAGCCTGGGGTTTGAAGCGTGGGGTTGACACAGCTAGCTTTGCCTGCCTCAGTCCTCAAAAATTGTGAAAATAGTGTAAGAACTCTATTGCGATGAAAGAAATTAATGTAGTGGATGTGTCAGAGTTATATCTAGTCTTGTTTTTGATGGATGCTGCCTCAGGCTGGATGGTTCAGCCCTTTGAGTCTTCCTTAAGTAGCTTATTTTAATTAATTTCTGCTTATTTATGCCACTTCCTTATATGTTCATTTACTGAATGCTTTACTAATAAATGCAATAAGGCAGTAAGGAAAAAATATTGCAAGCCATGTACCATGAAAATCCATCAAGTTAAAATTTTTTTTAAATGCGAATACACCGCCACATCCTTAAGGGTTGTCTTCTGTAGATATCTGAACAACCTTACGAGGTGAATTTTAAAGAGGAGTAGGTATCAAAGTTGCATTATTTTAGGGCAATAACCAGATTTTTGTAGGCAGCTGCAGGAGAACAATAGACTTAGATAACCGAGAAAGAGAAATAAGACCACATAACCTATCTGATTCATGGCAATGTAATTAAAATTTTAAATATCAGAATGGATACTCTTTGAGTAAAACGTTTGGAAGAAAAGTTAAATACATCTTGATAGCATCTGAAAGGAAATTTAAATCTTCTAGCCATGCACAGGAAAAGGAATAAGTTAATTATTTATTGCAAAATAATAGTATTAAATAACAAGCCCCAGATTTGTAATTCCATCTGCATAACGTCCCTGTGTTGAGCCAGCTCCCTCCCAGGAAGGTCCTGGAGAGCGGGGCGCCGGCGTGCCTGGCTTTACCTTGAAGGGTGGCGACGAGGCCGGTGCTGACTCCCGAGATGATGTCGCTGATCAGCCACTCTTTCGCCCGGTAGTTGGGCAGCCACTCCAGGATGGGCAGAAAGGTCTTGGCAATTTGAAAGGCCCTTTTCCTAGAACATCTGCGAGAATAACAAGTAATGAACACACCCCACGAGGCTGCAATTGGAGAGCCCCAAGGAGACTCCCAAGCTGACAGAGAGCTGAGCTGAGCTGATGCACATCAGTCATCTCCTGACAGAGACTGACACTGTCGTGTCTTCCAGACAGGGACGAGGCACGTACTGGTGCCGAAAGTGCGGTCCCTGAAGGAAGCACCCTGCCGGCAGCTTCGATATGCCGAGGAGCAGGGATGGGTCTACCGACGAGTCTGGCGTTGTTCGGGCCACTCCATCCCTCGGCGGGTGGAGTTCGTGGGCGCCGGGACCGCGCGTCCCCCGGCACCCCCGGGTCCCCTCCCGCCGCCCGGCTCCCGGACCCACCTGCAGGCCGCCTGCGCCCGCTCGCGGAGCGTGGGCGGCAGCGGCGGCCGCCGCTCGTTCTCCTCCTGGAAGCCCGGCTCGCTGTAGATGGGCCGCGCCACCACGTAGTGGCTGAGCTCTGCCGGCTGCTCGGCCGCCCGCCCGCCCGCGGCCATGGCCCCGCCTGAGCCGCCGGGCGGCGAGAGGCGCCCGCGCCGGCCCCCCCTGCTGGCCCCGCCGCCCTCAGCCCCGCAGCGCTGTCCGCGTCCTGAACCGCGGCTCCCACGACGGCTCTGCCCGCGCCCGCTCCCCGGCCTGGGGCAGGGCGAGCCGGCCCCGCCGCAGCCGCACTTATACGACCGGCCACGGCCCGGCGCTTTATTTACGGGCAAACAGAGAGACCCGGCTCCGGGCCGGCCCGGGCGGCGCCTCCGTCCGCCCTCCCCCTGCGGCCCCAGTGCCCCTTCACCAGCCCCGGTCGGGCGGACTCTCCTCCCCACCCACTCCCCCCCCAGCCCCGGCACGTCCCGTCCCCTCGGGCGGGGGCTGCACTTCAAAGGCGGCGGCCCGCGGGCAGGACGCGGGCGGTGTCGGGGGTCACTGGGAGCGGGGCTGGTTGCACGCACAAGGACCCCGCCGACAGGTGATGGTCTCTCCCCCTCCTCACCTGCTGCCCTGAGGAATCTCCTGCCCGCCGGTGGCCGGCCAGAGCGCTCGCTGTTAGGGCGAGCCTAAGGGGCTGAGATAGGACCGGCCGCGCCTCACACCGCTTAGCCGGTACCGAGCTCCCAAAGCCCTGCTGCATCCCATGGCCCAAGTTTTAGGAGTCGGCTCCGTGCATAAATACAAACGCCTAATAAACAGCACCTGTTCTCCAAACCACCCTGGAGCTTACCCAGCCACCCCAGTGGGAAGGAAAAGTGGTTTGAAGCCTGCGGGCTCTTTGTGCCACATCTAAAACGACAGAAGGTGGTCCGGGGCTGCAGCTTCTGGTTTGCCCAAGGGGCCGGGGGAGGGGGTAATGGTCGTAGGGAATGAACTCCTTGGCAGCCCTGCTGTAATTTAGGCTTGGAGATAGAACTGGGGCTGAAAAAGTCAGTCCTGCATGCCAAATACTGCTGGCTACATTGCAGCTCTTCCATGCTACCTGTGGAAGACAACCTAGCAAAGATCTTGCAGGAGTGCCCTATTCAGCCGGGAGACCTTTTGAAATCAGAATCAGTGTCAATGTTTCAGCTAACACCAAGGAGATGTTGAGGGCACACACTGAGGGTACTGCATCAAGCAAAGTATTTCTTCAACAAACTACTCAGGCATGGATATTCTTCACAGCCTTGGTTTCAAATCAGTTTACTATAGTCCTAACTTCAGACATGTTGAAGCCAACATTACTAAATTGTAAAGAAGCTATTTGCTGAAAGTATGCTTTGTAGTCTTAAAACAGTTAAAGTTTTCTAATTCTGCAACTGGCTTTCTCTCTGCTGCATTGTAAGGAACGTCCGGGTAAACTGCTGAACTGTTTTGATCTGAGCAATGTTGTACCTAGCAGTGAAGCACCCAGCTTCCCAAAATGAGCGCAAGCAATGAGTGCAATAAACACAGGAAGACTACAGTCAGAAGAATCTGAATTGACAAACTCACACTCCTTGCAAATTTGTTTCCTGCAGCATGTGTCTGCCTGAACAGAATCCAAAGTTTCAGCAACTCAGGTGATGAGATGCTGCAGGAGCATCTGCAGGTGATGTACAGATGTGAACTCTGTAGGACCATGCATATTGGCAGGACAGAAGGACACAAACTCGAGGACAAGAGGGTACAAGAAAAAAAAAAAATCTCCCTCTGTGTAACACAATGCATTTACCAGAATTTGAAAAGACAATTATTTGAGGAAGAGGCTTAAGAATGCAAACCCTAGCTCAGAAGGGATCCCATACACAGAGACCAATCTGTGCCAAATAAGATGCAATGTGTTTCTAAACTGTGATGTTGCTGATCCCATTCAGGATGCATCCCCTTCCTCTGGAACATTAACCATTCATGCTAGAATGGTCTTCCTTTATTTTTCAACTTTAGCTTTTCTCTTTGGTTTTTTTTTGGTTTTTGTTTTCCTTTTTGATAGCTTGCAATCTGCACCAGTCTTCTAAATCCTTTTGTTTACCTTTGCTACTATTTTCTAATTAGTTCATGCTCATTTTGTACTTGGTACGAGATAAACAACCTGAGATAGATACACAGCCTGTTTCCAAGTCTCCTGCTTCACAATATGATCTCTTCTCAAGACCTTACTTCTAATGCTTAAGTCATGTCTGGAGAAGAATCAAAGCCTAAGATTTTGTCCTTATTGGCCAAGAATAACAGTTCCTCTCTTCTTCTCACATTGTCTCTTTTCTGTACCATGTCTTAAATTTAAAAGGAAAGGAGTAGTTTAGCACCTTCCCAACTGACTTTGTTTCTTGTTTCCTCTTCCAGAGTTACAGGAATATGGATTTAAACCTTAAGCTAAGTAAAATGTAGAGTATGGTCTCACCACTGAGGTGAGAAGTTATTACACTATCTGACAAAACACTATTATCAGCAAAGCTACTGCCTCTTCTCTCTGTATTTTCAAAGAGAAGAGCAAACCCAATCAGACTACACTGACAGTCTGATCTCAGGCAGCAGGATGAAGGGTTTAAGTTACAACTATTTAAGGTGAGGGTCTTGCAGACATGCTTTTATCACAGCAGTTAATTGGTGTCCAATTTCCAAAGAAGTGAGTTTTGAAAGATGCTTCCCATTTTCATTCTCCCTAGTAGCTGGGTTTGTTATCTCCTCACTTCCAATAGACACGCTACTGCTAGTATCTTAACTCCCCCTAGCCACTATACGTAAGGGGGAGGTTCCTCCTCGCTAAACCCTGGGGCACCCATGTGTGTTTGGGAATCTGAACATCCCAGACATGGTTCATGCAGACTACAGTCCAGCAGGGAATCCTTTAGCATATGCAATACTGGACTGTATAGCCCGCTCCCCGCAGCACTCCCAAAGCTGGAGATGGAATAGCAATATCCTTTTAGGGTAGACTTGCCCTTGCAGGTAGGCAGTAATAGAAATTTCCTTTGGACCACAGTCATAGAGACAAAATTAGAGGGAATACAACCTCATGAATACATGTTGCAATGCCTGTCCCTAGTTGCACATTACCTCATGAGCAAAACACAAGTATTACATTTTATCACAGAAAGTGAAATATTCCACATTATTCCTGAACTGTGAAGGCTCAATTCTAGAACTATGTTTTCAGATGTTCCACACAGCAACAGTCAGCACAGAGTACTGGAATGACAAAACTGAGAGCTGATTTTCCAATTTATCTGTAAAATTACTTGTATCAGGTTGCATCAGGACCCAGATCACAGCTGCCAGCAGAACAAGCACTGTCCAAAGGCAAGGCAAAATGAGGGTTTCTGTCCCAAAGAGTAAATTCAGAATTTCAAGGAACACTCAAGAATTGAGGCAGTCGTAATACTTCTACAGTAACTTCACATTTGGAAAAAGAAATGTTATTTCAATGCAGAGAGAAAAGCTGAGCTTTCACCCTTTACAAAAAGCTAGGAAAGCACAGTGTCTTTTCAATGAGGCTACGTAGCCAGGGACTACTGTAGCAGCTAACACAGGGAGTGTTAATGCAAGGGTACATTTTCAGAAATGACTATGCACAACTTATGTTATTAAAGAAGATATATTATCAGATGTTTGTTGCAAAAATAGAAAAAGGGGGGAAAAAAATCCTGCCTAGCTACAGGTGCTTTTATTTAAAGACACACCAAGGCATGCAGCTAGGTCTATTAATATTCAGGTCAGTTCTCATGCACCCACCATGACCTCACTGCTTTCTTGACTCAGCAGAAAAAGGGGTTATATGAAAAAAAGATGGATAGAAAAAGATGGATTCCCCACCCCTCAATTTTTTGAAATCTACTATCAGTTAAACCTGTGCAAATATATTTACAATACTTTCTCCTATGCTTCCCCACCAAAGTACGGAAAATGCACATTCCTACCTTTTTAAAGAGGAGAAAAAAGGCTGCAAAACAACTAGACAATTACTATGACATTATTTAAAGAGCTCTAAATTCTTATTTCTGGAGACATACCCAGAATAAATCAACTGTCCAACATGAGTACAAAAGTAATTTTGATTCCATCAGTGGAGATTTAGCTTTTATTCAGCTCTTTCCTACACAACAGACAGAGTGACCAAAATCTAAGCCAACGGCCTGAAAGATCAGGAGTTAAAAGTGTGACAATTTGATTCATTCTCTCCCTGTATATCAACCATAACTTAAAACATGACCAGTCAGAGAACTGTACTTAGAGCTGATCAACCCAAACTCCCACAGCCCGGAAAGTAAATAAAGTGATGTGAAACAATGCAAATGAAAAATATGCTCAAGGATTTGCCACGTACTAGGATTTACAGACATGCTATTTATACTTCTACTTTTACAAAAGAAACTTTGTTCTTTCCAAAAATAGAGTTCTACATAGCAGATATTACAAAACAATTTAAATCTGAGTAACAAAAGATTATTTTCCTGTGAACAAGTCTGGGACTCTAAAGAGCTGAGCATGTGATAATGCAACTCAAATGTGTGTGACCATCCACAACAGACAAGTACAAAAATTACGATGGTCATACGTTGCTCTGTGACAGGGAAATGAGAAAAGTGATATAAGTTATGGAACACGACAGAAGAAATGACTGAAGCCAAACTAGAAAGTCTGTGTTTTAAGCAATCTCTAATTAAGGGAACATTCCCTGTGGTCTAATAGGCAACATTTTTTGTGTTAAGCTGTTGTCTCCTCAATAAGTGGATTCATGTCTGCCAAGCAGCCAGAAGGAGACTGTGAGGCTGAGGTGACTGATGTGTTAGAGGGCAGTGTGTAAGTACCATGTGCTGAATGGCTGTTGCACATCTAAAACCACCCAGCTTCTTTTCAGCTTCTGAGGGAGCAGTGCCTACCACCCTGCACTTCTTCACACTTCAGTCATGACCTACACCAAAAAGCTGTGTAGAGCATTCAGACTTCCTCCTCAAGGAGAAGTATTGGTAATATCAGTGCACTCACAACTACACATTTTTCATTCTGTGTTAATTTTTCTAAGATAAAGGATGAAGAGCACAGTGCATGACATCTTTCAGTAAGCTGCTAATTTTCTACCCAATTATTTACTGGTATTACAGGAAGAAATGTCTGGAATTTAATGAATAGATAACAATAAATAATAAGCAAGTAATATTTGCTTTTGTTTAGTGTCTTAAAGTAAGAATCAGATGTGAGCTTTTTCATTCTGTTATTAAAACCAGCACTTGCTGTTATACCTCCAAGGTTTCCAACCATAGCCTTTGGATTTGACTGGAGATAACATTCCACCACAATTTTAAATATTTCAGAAAGGGGTGGGGAAAAAAACCAAAGATGCATTCAACTACATCACCAAAACACATGTGCATGCAGGTATGAAAACCTGTAACTTTACCTGAGAGTTTTTATATTAATAAAAAAAATCTGCAGTGTCACAGAATCTCTGAAAAGACATTCTGTACTGCTTCAGCAAAGATAAAATATTTTTTTAAAACATATGCATTCTTATTTAATATGCTATGTTATTATGTGTTATACTACTTGATAAGCTGTATTTAAATTCTAAGCTAAACAAATTCTATTCCCAGAGCAATCAAAACTACCCCTACGAAGAAGATTGTGCTTTCAAGAAAAGTTAACATCACCAAGCCAGAAGTGTATTTTTTTCCTAGTAACATACCTGTTAACTATGATGAGATTGCATACTGGGAGAGATTTATGAGAATAAACCCAGAAACTCAGGAACTTAAACAATCCCTTTAATATAACAAACATGTCCAACTTCCAAATATAAACTGGGACCAACTAACAAATAAGAAACTCAAAACATCTTTCTGAATACCAAAAAGGTCTTATGTAAAACAGTGCTCATTTATTTGAGGTATCGTATCCATGAAAACAAAACAAACCAAACCAAACTGTCTACATTTAAAAAGATTTTTTACTTAGCAAGGCAAAAGAAGTTAGGTGGTACATAAGAGTAAACAGACGTAAACAGTGTAAAAATACAGACTGCTAATACCAGCCAACCCAAAACTGAAATAACCCAAATATTAAAGAAAAATAAACCAGAGGCATGCAAAATATTGTTTGTCAAAATACACTCAAATCCATGTGGCTAAGTGGAAGTCAAAAGCTAGTGAGATGGATTTAGAAATGCAGTTTTCCTTTCTTTATTTTCCTTAGATTGATTGTCATTCAATTTTCCACTGAAGTGGAATGGCTGATGAAAAGCTTTTAACCTTCTTCAACCCAGTGGTAACTGAATTTTTAAAACTCCTAAAAGGTGTTGAAAAGGAGGTTTAGATGTTTTTATGATATAGTGTGATATACAACCTCACTCCAATGCTACAAGCAAATGGTGCATGGTCCGTTACCCTTATGGGAGGGAAAAGCTTCGAAAACAGTCAAGTTGCTTCAGGTGGATTTTTGAATTTCTTCTCAGGAGAGCAGTGACAAACTCCATGGTAAATCCAGTACACCACCTAACATTTTATTTGCAACACAGAACATTTTGGCAACCAAGATATATTAGAGGAATCTGAATAATGACCTGCAATGCATGTGCTTTTCAGAAAAATCAAGTTTTGTTTCAGATACGCATCAGGAACATCAAAAGCACAAGGCTTTTCTCATTGAAGCAACTGTACTGATGCCATCCGTCTTAGTTGCACTTATAGGTCTTTCTTATCTTCTGCTTTATTTAAACTTTGCTGAAAAGAGACAGATAAACAATTTAAGTTTGGCCAAGATCAGAAACCATTGACTTCAGATGCTGCATTTTGCCCCCTTGCAGCCACACCTGATTGGTTCACCATACACCTTTCGAAGTTCCCATCAATACCACCCCACAAACACTTGTGCTTCTGATCCCAGGATAGTCAGGGCTGTGCAACCCCAGGTCTGCTTCCCATTCATGTTACATCTGAACTATGCAGCAAACTCAGCAGAAAGCATTTTCTGCTATCAACCGATTTATCCCTGGGAGCTGCACCCTCTGTGTGCCCAGTACCTTCTGTTCTTTCCATTCAGAGGTAAACACAGAAAATGGTGAGGATGTGTGTTCTAGACCACAAGCCTGTTAGAAATGCAGCAGGACTACTATGGCTCATTACACAGGGAAGCACAACAAGGACAGGACATGCATGGTGGTCTTGATTTGAACACACAGATCAGCTGAGCAATCTCTGTAGTACAGGGTGAGGCTGGCAATCAGTAAGTGGTTTCACAAAGTGCAGGAAAAATAATTTTAACATCAATCATTTATTTTCTCCCAAGATCACTACTTGTAAAGAGGATAGCTTTCATTTTTATTGAATTTTGGTTGAGACAAGATGTTAGGCACAGAGCATATGAACATCTGTCAGACGACTTAAAAGAACAGAGGGCTCCCAGTTCTATCAGAAATAACTACTGTATATTTCATGGGTGTATATTATGGGTATTATGACCATGCACATACGCAAACTCAATCAAACAGCTAACTGAACTTTTGGTTATGTGTTGTTTTTTTTTTTTAAATTATTTTGCACTTCAGCTTGAATTTTATAGTAGCCTGTTTTTAGCCTAGGCTGTTTGTTGTGTTTTTTGGTTTTCTATTCTTACATATCAACAGTATTGCAGCATTTATAATCCAGTATTGCAAAAACATGATTAAAGAGCAAACAAAATAAAATTATTTTTATAAATGATGTATACACTCCCCCCACTACTATTCCTATCATTTTCTTACAAGATTTCAATTTGATCAGCACATCCAAAACTATCTGAATTTTATTTCCCAAATGACAACAAAACTGAATCTAACAATTTTGACCTGAGCTTTGCCACCCAAAGTGCAAAAAATGAAAATGCTAATAACTTTGCCATCCTTGTAAAACTAAATTCTACTATTTTGATGAAGTTTAAGGACTGCTGCCCATTGTAACCTTATGCTATACTAAAAATTTTGGTAAATTCTCTTGCACAATAAACACCAAACAAGCAGAATTTTGCTGGTACAATTTCAAAACACAGTGCTTGTATAGCAATCTGGAGCCACCCACCTGAAGCCGTTCATATTCCTTCATCAGATGATCATATTCTCTTTTAACACCATCAGATTGCTTTTTAACTGCAGCCACTTCATTTTTTGCCTTGTGGAAAGCTGTAAAATATCAGAATTGGTGTTTTAATTATTACTTGTATTTCTGCAGATCCTCAGAGCCCTGGTTGTGTATTCAGGCTTCACTGCAGTAGACATTCCTTCCTCTAAAAAAGCTTGAATTTAAAACACAGCATCACAGATGTACACAGGAAGAGATGTTCAGGACAGGGAAAGAGAATGACCTGTGTTCAGTAAGGAACAGGAAGGGTCTGTAAGACAGGTAAGGGCGAGACCAATAAACTGTTGAAAGAGCTGACAAGTTAGTGATGACTACAGTATTCTGTCACATTGCAGGAGACAGTTTTAGAAAAACTCCACAAAAACTCCACAACTCCAAAATCAAAACTGTCAGCCCTCCTAAAATAAAGAGGGAACTCAAATACTTGGCAAGATTTTCACAAACCAGCTGAGACTATCTACAAAACATGGGGGGAAGGGAGAGAATACATTATTATAGGAACACAGACCCCTCCTTTTCACCCTGTTCTTTTACCATGCATGAGTTAATTGATTAGAAGCATCAATTTATGGATGAGAAGGCAGAAATGGTGGTGGGAGGACAGGCAACTGTGAACAAACTTTTCATGTCAGAAAAAGTAATTATTACTCTACTCAATCTCAACACAATAAACTGAGAGATGTCTATGCTGCAGTACCAAGCAGCCCAGGACCTTACAATGTCATTTAGACATTCTCGTATTCCTCTGCTGTAGGTATCTCAGGTATCATTGTATTTCTCTGCTGCAGAGCACAGGCATACTCTAAAACTTGATATATTCATGCTAAAACAAAGGTTGTTAATGACCTAATAAGGCTGGCTTATATAGCCACTTAAAAAACCCAAACAACAAAATCTGACAGTGCAAATAAAAAAAAGAACACTTGCAAATTCCTTTTTCCAAAAATGTGGATCTATCCTTTGTGAATTCCCTGAGACAGAGCCTTCTTTCCCAGAGACCTCCAAGACACTCAAGAATTGCAGCACCTCTAAGAGCCTGTTCCCAAGAGGAGGAGCTAGATCTGTTTGGTCTGAACCAGATTTCTCTTTGGTTGCTAGTTCCTGAAACATCAGAAACTAGATTTGACCATTCTTTTACATGCAAAAAGGAAAATTCCCTCTCCATTTCTGCTATTTTTAATTAATTTGAATGTATAGATGAAAAATGGTTCTCATTTCAGAAGCCTGCAAGTGGTTTTCCAGTAACAGGACTTTTACCCAGCCTGAAATTCTGATTTACTGAAGTTAATAACACTTCTGTCTATTGATTCCAACACGATAAAAAATTCACCCCATCTCTTTACATCCTTTCTTTAATTTCCATACTCTCACACAGTTATCCTTCATCCTTTATGGCATTCTTGACAGCATCAATACAAATTTTCTAAAGGTATTGGTATTTGGAATAACTATAATTTCCACACCTGTGACAAATCAAACCCCAATGCATTTAGCCTTTCTCTGATCTTATTACTGTTTAAAATATTCAACAGTAAAATCTGGAAATCAATAAAATAAATTTTTGACAATCTGATGAACTTCTGAATTTTAAGCTGTAGACAAAAAACTGTATGTATATGCCATTTCACTTCTTCAAGAATCTACTAATTAGAAAGATAAATTCTGCTTTTGTTTGAACATTCTTATACATAGTTATAGTAAAAATTAATGAGAACTTATTTCTGAAGTAGGAACTCAATGTTTTTGATCTAATACAATTTAGTTATTTATAAGCAGCAGCACAGTACTTTAGTTGCAACTAAAAACTACTTTATCTTTAAAATATGAACAAAATACCTAAAAACATCTACAAATCAAGAAAGCTAACAAGCTACTGCATTGTTTTAATGTTTTGACCAAAACAGATGTATGACAGGAATACCTCACCTAACCCTAGAAGACGAAAAAGCAGGGAACAGATTGTCCTTTCCACCTGTGTTGGCTATGGACAAAAAAACAAAAACATCAACAAACCACTAAACCCAGACTTGTTCCTGTTAGGACCACACAATTAAAAGGAGCATCACATCTCTGACAATGTGAATTCCTCAGTACACCAATTTCTTTGGATGCCTTCTTGTCAAGCAGCAGAGCCTGTTTGTACCTCACTGTTCAACTCTCCTGCACTGCACAAGCATTGCAGTGCAGCTCAGTGGATGGCACATGTACATTGTTTGTCATATGGACTGTATTATATGAACACGGATCCAGCAGGGAACAGAAAATCCTTTATATGCACAACACAGTCAGTTTTTATTTCTGGCTTCCATCTGGCCTGTTGGTTTTTCTCACAGGAGACAAAACAGCTGCACTGGCAGCAAGCAAACCCCAGCAGCTGACTGTTCCTACCAAAAAAGGCTTGAGCAGGCAGGAGGTGAGGATGCTACTTCTACATTAATGCAACTAATGAAAAGAATAGTCAGTAAGTCCCAAAATTCAAATCCAGCCTCAGCACTGTCAGAGGTAGGCTATCCTTTTTCATTTCTTCCCCTTCCCTTAAAATAATAATCAACAATTAACATTCTTAGGGCAGTGTTTCAGTGGAAGACATTTGTGGAAAATTTTATTCCTTTACACTTGTGTTACATGTGTGACTGGAGGTCCATAAACTAATGTAACATGTACAGTCTGGGAGAAGAAGAGAACTTGTCCTTCTCTCACCACATTCTCTGTATCCTAATCCAGCACAGATAGTTTACTTTATATTGCTCTGAATTCGAAGCAGGATGAGGAGATTACCACAGCCCAGCAGCTGTGCAGCCCAGTAGCATTTCTATGATCCTCTCATTCAGTGAGCATGGAGAAGGAAACACTAAAACAAAACCAAACAGCAACAAAACCAACTGATGATTCTTTGGGTGTTTTCCTGCACAAGTACCAGTCCTGGTCTGACTAAATCACTTGACTTACAGTGCTTGCTACTAAGGAAACCATCTGGAACTTACATTAGCATTGCTCACAATACAAGCCTACAACCCAAATGATTTGGACTAGTTAAAGAGTAAGAAAGAGTCCTCTCTTTTAAGCATTTTCAAGTTGAGAAAGAGCTATTCACATTTAAGAATTTAGGCACTGATGGCACAAAAGATTTGCCAACAAATACGCTTGTAAGGCTGGGAACACAACTCCAGTCAAGTAATTCCATACTAATTCTGAATTCTCTTCATAAGATATAATGGTCGAATAGAGTTTAAAACAAAAAGGCAGGGCCAGAAAAATCAATGACAAATTTGCTTCAAGTACCTTTTGTAACCTCAAATGAAATTTTGTTACAAAATGATATTAAGAGAATCTTCCGGACGGCATTAACAGCCTTGTATAACAAAACCATGCTTGTGTATGCAGCGCCATCCCTTCCCATCAACTCTTATTGCGTGTGATGCTGTGCAATGTCTCCCACCAAGCTTATGATCCCACAGGTAAAAAGTAAGGTTAAGTACGACTGACTTTGTTTCTAAAATCTCCCTCTGCCATTGGCTAAATAACACAAGATTGTGGCCAATTCCTTTAACTCATTTTTTTTTAAAACTGGAGTACATCAGGGGAGCTCAACATAGTTTTCATATATGGCACTAGCCTGCCTGGCAACACAAAGGCCAAGCTGAATTCTCCCTTGCAGCCAGTTTTATGAAATGTATTCCCAATGCCTGTATTGGTTAATTATCTAACATCTAATAATCTTCACTTTTAAGTGAAAGCTGTACATCTGTACATCATACCTTCTAGAACAGTTAACAACTAAAAGCTATTTCAAAACCAGTCCTCCACATAAATTATTGCTCTCTTCCTGTCTCCTACAACACTATGCAACCATGAAACAAAAAACACTTGTGACACATTCTGTACACAAGACAAATCTGAAAACGGAAGTTTCATCACAATTTCCTCCTGCCGCACTGTATGCCTATGACAATGATATATAAATAGAGAGTATTTTCAGAAAAAGTTGAACTAAACTTCAAAAGCATCTAAATGACTTCGGTGAACCAGTACATATTTCACGAAGTGGAATCCTAATGGAACAGATTTTGTCTCAATGTGGCACTACAGACTCAGCTCAAGGATGCACTTAATGCCACAGCTCAAATAACTGGGCATAGAGATACTGGGACTTCAATGCCTGTTGTGCTACATCAGCTGCCAACAGAAACTTAAGGTGCATGCCATTTGCTATGAAATATTGTTAGAAAAGCGAAGGGTCAACAAGCTGGATAGGAGTCTGTCACCAGTCTGTTCTGTCACACAACTTGATTGATATTACATGTTCTGTATAAATTTATGTTGTGTAAACAAAGCTGTAGCCTTTACCATATATAAAGAAAGTTTCACTAAAAATGATGTGATAGAAGTTGAAGTAGTACAGCATTGCAGAAGTCTCCCTCCTGCCCAAAGGGTCCAATAATAACAAACTGACATTTCACACACAGGCATTTCCATAGTTTGGGATCTGTGAGCAAGAAAAGAAAGTTAATGCACCGCTAGCCCTGTTACTGCCCCCAGTCCCAGTAAGGACTGCTGCTTTATGACACTTCTCTCAGCTCTAACTTCATTTTCAATTTCATGTATTTTATTTTCTTGTGGCTTTGTGGATAGTTTTCAAAACCTGAAACAATATCCTAGCATCTCTTTCTTCCCCAGAAAATCCCTGTAGGTCCAAGATTAGCAGTCATACTGAGAGCCTTTAATTATCTGAATCAACATTTTGTTAGAAATATGTCTAATGTGTAGCAGAAGAAAAATTCTCACATCTGTGCTGTGTGCTCCAACGAGTATGTATATTTACTTGTAGGTATCAATGAGACATTTTTCATCATATACAACTTTATCAATAAATTACCATCTCAAAGGTTTCTATACAGTCATGTTATTACACGTCTAGGTATGCTAAAAATGGATTTAGGCTCTCAAAGTGCTAGCCCCACTGCTGGGTGCTTATAAAGCCCTGACGACAATATGTGGAGCTGCAATAAAGTAGTGAGGAACTAGTCCTCTTCATTTCTGGAATAAAACAAAAAAAGGCATCAAGAGGAATACGAAAGTCAAGTCTGAAAAGGAAGCAAATTTGGCTGAAATCTTTGTCATTTATTTCCAGCCTTTCCTCAGATTTTAGTAATTTCACTACTCAGTCTCCATACTGTATTTTCAAAGCACAGGAGGTGGAAAAATGTCTTCTTAACTTAGGATTTCACTTACAGTTAATTGAGAAAAGAAGCTGACTGTGTTTCCTGTAAAAAGTGAAGAACTAGAGATGAGTGTCCTGAAAGTCTGCAATAATTTCCATCTACACTATAATTTCAGTAAGAGGAGACATACAGTATTTTCTCTGCCACTTGTAAATACTGACTCAAAACCTTAGAGAAAATTTGGATCTCCAGTGAAGTCACAGCACCGATCTGATACTAAACTGTGTTCTTAAATGTGAAACAGCCTTATATTTAGGATTCCTCCTGGGTGCCACTCTACTGAGTAAACCGACATTTCAACATGTGGCCCAGTATAAAATAATGTATCACTGTGCATCAGTAGCTTAACATACGTCCCAGACCAGAAAAATGGATATTTTAAACTACCTTGTGAAAAAGATTAAACTTGTTTTTTCTTCCAAACAGCCCAAAAACCCCTAAATGCAAAATCTCAACCAAACAAGAACAAAATTCAATCTTACTACTTGCACTGATACTATCGCTGAAAAATAAACAAAAAGAAAACCTCCAAAATCAAATCCAGTGAAGTTTTAATATTTATACTAGTTTTGCCTTGTTTCATTACTGGTGACATCCTTTACACTCTTCATTTCCCCCCCCCCCCCAATTTCATGGATTGGACAGAAAGGAAAGGTCACTTTAGTCATGTGAGCTCAGTAGCATGAAACAAGTAGTTTAAAAGAGGTAAAACAAGCTTTTCAATCTCAACTTTCATTTTGTGTAATGCATTGCTCACACGTAGTGAGCATGAAACTCAACATTCACCTGCTCAGTTGCAGGAGTTCCAAAAGAAAACAGTAAATTCTATTCACTTTCTCTAACACTCCGTAGAAACCTGTGTCTGTGGATGTGGGATTTGAAACCTTCTGGTTATCAGTTTGCTCAACACAACATACAAGAAAACTTACTTTCTGTAAGACAGACATACCTTAACACCACCTAGCTGCTGATAGTAATGCCTATGGGTTTTTTGGCAATGAGGGGGATGGCATCAGTGGAAGGGTTGTAAATATTTTCCTATTCATTCCTAAGAAAGACTCTCTCCCTCACTTTTGCCCTAACAAAAGACTCAAGCATGCCTTAATTTATAGATCTTTTGCATGGACAACAGCTCACAGGGAGAATGCAGCTGAAGCAGCATGAGGTAAATCTATTTATTCCTTCGCTTTCTCTAGCATTCCTGTCTGAAAAGCTTACATTATATTAGTGTTACATACCACCAGTTAGTTTAAATAAAACATATGCATTTGAATTTTCCATTGATCCTGTCACTTCAAAGGCAGTTTTCCCCCCCTTTCTTCAAGAAAACAGCAGGAGAGGGAAAACCCACTATCAAACCTGCCTGAGAATGTGAACTAATGAGACTCTCTATTGAAAGATTGTTGTTGCTTCAAACCTAGTTGAAAACAGCTGTTCTACAGTTCTAGTTTGAATTCCCAGTGAAAAAAGACAATGAAAAAGGATACATGAAATATTTGCTGTTATTCTTACAGCTCTGTAGCACTGCCATGCAATATGAAAGCAAGGCTATGTTTTGATGACAACATGCAACTTGGTACCATGAAAATCTGTATTTTGTTACATTCTGAACATCTGATTAATGTTTACTAGATCACAGACAGTGTTATCTTAAAAACACCAGTCTCAGAGAAGTAGGTGTTCATAAGCATCACACACCTTGACAGATCCCAGTAAGACAGAACCAAACAGGTAAAATCTGCTTCTATCTCAATTTGGGTTGCCTATAAACCTAAACCTTAAACACGGAAGCTGTAACAAAAGTATTATGTTACAAATTGCAAGGTACGTTTTCTTGTAGACGAAAAAAAAATTTAAAAAGCTAAAACCTTAACACCTCTGCTGCAGAACAGATATAAATTTAGAATACTTGTCAAGGACTTCTCTGCTATCTGACAGAAACCCTATGTTACAGTAAAAAACCTCAACCACATACTTCCCCATTTCGTATAGGGAGAGTGGCTGCTATGTATGATATGAAAGATCAAACTCATGCCTATAAGCAACTTGCAATTGATTCCACATCCTGGTCAAATCGTCGATGAAGACAAGTCAACATCACTTAAATATATCCTTTCAATTTGGTAATAATTATAATTTAATTAAGGTGTTCCAATTACACTGTACACATTTCATAATGAAACATTTACTAAAATACAGGGATGGCAGTGATGTTTTGCTAGTTCCTAGTCAAATGTAAAGAAATGCCATGCCAAGTGTTCTGGAAATGGATGAAGTAAGTTAGTTAATGTTATACCTAGAATACATTTTTGATGTTCAGTGTTGAAATCATCTTTTTCTTAATTGCAAAGAAGTCCTAACTAATACTTACCAGTCGATGTCTTCTGTAGTTCTGCTTTCAAATATTCAACTTCCTCCTTCAACTTTTCCTGAGTAGCTTCCTTTGACTCTTTCTTTTTACTGCTTCCTTGTCCACTCAAGGCCTAATAAAAACCACAGTTGCTACAATTAATTTTATTTTCATTAGCCTGACATTAATGCAAAACACCCAAAGAATGTCAACTTCAATCTTGCAAACCAACAGGTTTTATCAAATGTCAACATGATATAGGCAGATGATCATTCTAGAAAAAAATCCCTCTGAATTAAAAAAAAAATAAAGGAGATAAAGAAGCTCAATGTTTTAGGTTGATAGTAATGGCATACTTGTAACAGAATGGTATTATTTCCTGTGTAAGAGTATTTCTGCATCAGGTGTACAACTTTTGTTTATGTTATAAATGAATTTTTCAGGACTTGCCAGTGACAGAACACCGTCATATTTATGTGCAACTTGTTCTAATAGTTTATTGTGATTTCTCTCCTTGTAGGTTTGCAGCTGCTTCTTCATCTTCAGAATACTTCAATATATAGATCAAATTTCCAGTGAAATTCAAGAAAAAAAACTAGGAAAGGATTCAAGAAGAGCCCTGTAAGCACTAGGCACAAGAGCAATATCTTCCCTGTACTATAGAACTGCTGGCACTACTATACTTATGCACGTTATTAAGATGTAAGATTAGACCCCATAATTAGACCCTTTGCTCTACTTGCCTCTACTGCCCATCCACACATCATCTCTGTTATGAAAATGCCAAAAAAGTGGTAAATGCTTAATGGAAAAAAGAAAAGTGAAACATCTGAGATAAACAGCTGTTAGGTGAACTTGTGATATCAGAGTTTACCGGGCACAGGTGGGAGCAGGGGGGAAAGACTACTTTAGGAAGAAGAAAAAAAACCCTGTTTATAAAGATGAAGGAAAAGAACCTTTTATAAAGACTGGTAAACAATCCATGGAAAAGAGATGAATAAAATTTTCCAGAAGCTATTTAATCAAAGAGTGGAGATTACACTGGACTGCTGGTAAGAAAACAATAGCTAACTATCTCCTTTACTTTGTGATCACCTCTTTCTATTAATATGCAAATAGCTATTTCTGTAAACCTTCATCTTAAGTCCTGCACTCCATGGAATCTCTGAACAGGAGACAGTGCAGACCTCGCACACCAGAGTAAACTTACAGTATTTATACTTGCAGCCAGTGCCTTCTATGCAACTGCTCTCACCTCTCTCTGATGGCAGAATGAAGCACACTTGCAAATAAACACAAATGCAGGGGCCAAGCCACTGGATGAGAGAAATCTAAGTCATAGTTTGTCTATAAAGTTAAAATATTCCAATTCCAAACACTTCACACGTCCGTCACAACGAAGATCCAGCCACAGCATGTTGCCGGGACCTGTGGCTACCAGTGTTTTTGCAAACCTTGCAATCAAATACACAAATAGAAACAGACAGTTCCCAGTTTCTGGCTATCACTTACAAGTGGCTAAGAGAATGTGTTGCTAAGGGAATATGAAAGCAGAACAAAAAAGAGGACTTTTGGCCAAAACCCAACAAAACAGAGAAGAAAAAAAAAAGTACCATAGGCAGTAAAGAGACAAATTCCATGGTTGAGGGAGGGAGTCTGGATCATTTTGACAAAATACCAAATCACAAAATTTTGTAATCATTGCATACTCAGGAAACACCTAACATGCTCTAATGATCTTTGTTTTACAACAGCTCTCAAACCACTGCATTTTTTTACATCCTTCTTGTACTTTTTTGTCCAGAATCTGTTCTCTTTGTCTGAAGATTTATTACAAAAAAATTACAGTGCTGGTAACCATAGACGCTGTGTTAGACAAACTCGAAGGAAACCTGTACACACGTGCAGTGAATTTTGTTTTGACAATGTGCCAGACTAAAGAGTGCTCTAAAAGTCTTTATACCCCACATATCTGCACACTAGCTTATGGTTTAGTCTCTTCAAACAGAATTCAAACTAATCAAGGAAATATTTCATACATTTATCTTGATTATCTTTGATTGCTTCCCTTCCTGCACACAATTGTGTACTAAACCACAACAGAAAAATGATAGCTTAATTTTCTCCATTCTTCTCATAAAAATAACATCTCTTTGATCCATTGGTGGTTCTTTTAAGTAAGATGTTTTTGCACTCATTAATATTACGGCAGTGTCCTACTAAGATAGGAAAGTATTAGGAAATCGGCTGACCCACTATAAAAAGATACAAGAATACAAACCCACCATAAAAAGATACAAGAATACGAAATACAAACCCACCATAAAAAGATACAAGAATACAAAATACAGTAACTACAAAATATCAATTTTAAAAGACTGGAGAAACACCCAGCATGAGAACAGCTGTATTGTAGGATTTTTCATCCTGCACTGCTAAAGTCTTGACCTAAACAGCCAATTTTTCAGGATAAAAAGAGTTAAATTAGTGTCTCCCTCTACTTCATTACGATTAAATTCAGAGAGATATTTTAAGAATCTCTTAGTACTTCGATGAAATTTGTCCCGGAAAGGCAGAACATCATTTATTTGTATTACTTCAGTTTCCTTTGTTAGTAAAATGCTACTGAAATCTGTTTTCAGTATTCTGAATTACATATTGTAAGAACATAGTTCTTCCTTTTTCCACCAGAGGGAAAAAAATGAACAAATATTATTCAGTAGCAAATCATCCTTACAGTATTTTGTACTAACTACTTGCTGAATAAGAAAATAACTAAAGAAGCTCAAAGATACCTCCTGCAGCCTTTCATTCTCAGCCATGTATTTTTTGGCTGCTTCAGTAGCATCATTTACTTGCGTTTCCAGAGCTGCATGAGATGCCATCTCCTTTGCCAGCTGAGTAAGAAGGGTGACAGTACGTCTCAATACACTGTGAAGAAATACAGTGAACAGAACTGTAATTCACATCATAATTTTTTTTTTTTTAAAAGGAAAAGCAAAACCAACAAAAACCAAAACAAACCAAACAAGCCAGAAAACCAAAGCAACCCCTTTTCATTTGCTGCATTAGCTATAAAAACAAAACCAGAAGAGAACTGTTCAGGCACTTGAAGGGAAACATCAAATAACAGTAAAAGAAGAGACAGCCATTAAGGGGTCAGACATGCTTGCTTAAAGGCTGAATTACTCTTAATTTTAAACAGGATGGATCTCCAAATTGAAGACACAAACAACATGTTATGGTAAGGAGTACAGTGCAAAAAAAAAAAATAAAAAAAATCCCACAACTTTATAAAAGGCCTTACAAGAATAAATTAGCAATGTGAGCATTTTAATCTTCAAAGTACTTTGTCAATACAGTTAAATCAGGAGCACGCATATGGCACCTCAAATCTAAGTTTTGCCTAGATTTGATCTAGTGATTGCCTCTTTGCATCACTACTTTTGTTATTCATCTTGGGAGTCTTTCAAAGCAGTATGTTGCTGCATCAAGCCAAAATAACACTAAATTAAATTAATGCCTGTAATATAACTATGCAGCTGCTTGTCAAAGAAATTTGAAAATCCAAGTAATTAGCTTTTTCATAATTGAAAAAATATTAGTAGACCTTTTCAAGGTAAGCTTCCCTTCACCCCCCAGCTTCTTCACTGAAAGCTCATTTTCTTACTTTTTTGAGGATTAGTAAAAAAGTTAAGGTGGTCCCCATGTCACTACTTTTCCAAAGCATGTTTTACTATTGCTTATTAATTTATAGGAGTCATTAAAACACCACAACTAAAACAGAATCATAGAATCATGTAGGTTGAAAGGGGCTTCCAGAGGTCAACCTGCCCAGAGTAGGGACAGGTTAAGCAGATTGCTCAGATCCTTGTCCAGTTGATTTCCCACCATCTCCAATGATGGGTGATTCCACCATCATTCAGGGGCCTTGTTCCAGTGTTTAACTGCTCTTGATAGTAGAAGTGCTTTTCTATCTTTTCTATCTGAGGTTCCTGACCTGTTATCTCTTGTCATTCTTGTGTGGATCCACTGAAATGAGCTCACTCCATCTTTTCTACAAGCTACTACTACACAGATATAGCAACCAATAGGATCTTCCCTTCAAAGGCTCTTCTTTTCTGGCTGAAAGACAAGCTCCCTCTTCTCTCCTCAGAGGTCCCCATGGGTCATCACAGCAAGGACACATGCCATACTAGGATAACACAGACTTTTATGTGCCCAATCTGCTTATGTACTCCCCAGTTGCACCTGCTAGTGGGGGTGATGTTACATTACCCACTGACTATCCCAGAAGGCTCAGGGAATTGGGAGGCCAAACAGCAGAACTTATCAGTATGAAACAAAGCAACCTAAGGTTGATCATGTTATACTCAATGCCTCACTCTTTTCCAAATATTTAGCCATTTGGTCCCAGTGAGCAGTAGGCTCATGTTTTCTTGAGCTTGCCTTTAGTTTTCAGCCATTCTCGTCCCTCTCTGGTTCTGCATGGGGTAACAGAGGGCCAGACAAGCTTTGGTAGGCTCTCCGCATCCTCCAGACGTCAAGTCAGACTAGGGTGCCTCTGTCCTACCCAGGGAACAGTCTCTGGAGACTATGACCCTTCTCTTTTCTGTGCAGTTTGCATATGAGGGCTCAACTGGATCCAATACCTCCAAATACAGGAGACCATTTTCCTTACCCAATGTTCCACAATTGCTGAACCACAGATGAAAAGCTTTTCTTGTCCTGTCACATGTGACAAGCTCCCAGCCTCCTCCATTTTGTGAATATCCATCTACCACTATTCTGGAATTTTCCTATTGGCTGATGTGCTGAAATGAACTAAAACTGACCCAAAGAATGAACCAGGGGCATCCAAGTACCTGTTCACACCTACATGTGGTCTGAACTTGGTTGGGTGATGGTAGTAGCAGTGCAGGATAAGACAACCCAAGGAACACTTCCCTCACCTTCTCTGACAGACATTTTGCCTGTTTAAGGGATAAGCAAAATAGCTCTACTAAGAAAAGTCCTTTTATCTAGCCACTACTGTAGGAGAACTTATTTTTTCCAAATTTTGGTGAAAGGCCAATAGCCAAAAAAAACATATCAAGCAAATCTCTTCAACAGCAGAACTTTTATGCACAATAAAATCTGCTGGGGCCACGTGAGAAGTTTTCTTCCTTGAAAGCTGAGTGGGAGTAGGATCCTGTGGGACCAGCTTCCAGTTCTTGCACAGGACACTACCCAGCTATTCCTCTTGGAGCAGAGATCAAAAACATATTTGTGCATATTTACTCAACCTTTCTAAAGGAAGACAAAGAACATGATGCATTCATATCGCTATTGTGCAAGGCTAGAACCACCTTTGTTTTTTCCAATGTTTTCCTGCTCAAGTTTCATATTAATTTTTCTTTGACACTTTTATGTTCAACGCTCCTCAGTGATCTGCTAAAATGGCCATACGTCACTCTAAGGGGAAGAAGTTTGTCAGAAGTCTCTGTGATTTTCTTGATCTGTGATCTTCTTGCATATCTAGGCAATGTCAAGCAGTTCACTGAAGCAACTCAGAAAAGGACTAGCATTCTTTGCCCAGTCACCACAAAAATGTACAAACAGAAACTCATTTCACCAGCACATCCGTTTCGATTCATTCACATTATCTGTGTCCAATGAGCTCATGTGCTCCCTGCCCACTGTTAAGACCAGCAGGTTGTTGTGGCTACTGATTCACAGGTTGTCTTGGCTGCTACTGCTGGGCAGTATAGAACTGTTCTTTCCTTTACTGTTTTATTAGCTGTATTTAAACATCCTGAAAGGGATACCAGATTTAATATCATAACACCATAGGAGGCAAGTTACCACAAAGTGCTTGATCTGAAATATATCTGAAACTTTCCTTGAAGGCTGGAATATTATCCTAAGTTCTTAACTTATTATCGAAGGTCTTAACTTTGAGCTTGACACGAAGTGGTTGAAGTCAGGCTCAAGTTTTGCTTCTTAACACAGCAGGATGCAAAAATACCAGCTTGCAAGATATTAACATTATTTTAACAGTACTTTAGTTTCTGATTTTTTTCATTTCAGTTTTCTGTGTTCAAAAAAAGGGTGTAATTTTAAGGAAGGAAATGAGTATTTCCTGAAGAAACTTCTGCAAAATATACATTTTCTCCAGCATTCAAAATGTTTCTTTCCATGTGTCGTTCACACATCCTTCCAATCTTCAAGTATTTGTAAGGCGTTGTTTTCCCTGATCTTACTTGCCTCTTATCCAACCTGGTCACACTTAATTCTTTCATCTCTTGAAATTGGCCTTCTGATCTTTACTTTACAATTTGTGCAACAGTTCCTGTAACAAACATACTATGTAGATACTAGAAAAATCTCATACTTACAGCCACAGAAATAAGGAAAAACCTGAGAGATAGAGGTTTCTTTGTGATCGAAAGAGTTTCATCTGAATGTGATCAAAGGCACTACTATTGATGTTTGCAGCCTTTTCATTCACGTGAACGGATGAGTACTTCCTGACTTCTCTAACAGCATCTGCAAACAAAAACAGTCCCTTCTGATTCACGTCATGTGGGTGTGCATGTATGATAAACCACACTCAGTACTAGAAATATGTATCTGGACTTTCTGCTCAGCAAACAGAAATAAGGCAAACAGTGGCACTGCTTATGGTATCTATACATTTTAAAGGCTGGTCTTGATAAATCACTGAAACGCTCCAGCATATTTCCAGAAATATGACAAACTATTGCCCAAAACATGCCTGAACAGTCATTTCTAACACTTGCACCCAGGCCCCAGGCATCAGGCCAAAGCAACACACTCTACAAATATTAGCAAAGACCCCATAGTGTTGAAATCTCACTGCTGACAACTGAGTTAAATTCCCCCCCGGACAAACAGTGAGAAATGAGGAAGAGAGGGGAAAAGAAGAAATATTCTCTTAAGTATTTCACATAGAGTTTGTTAGATAATTATGTGTTTTAGTAATGACACAAGTGTCTACTTTATGCTTGAATCACAGAGGGAGAAAATTATTTCTGTAACATCCATCAAAATAGAAAGACTGTAGTAACACAGTAACATCAGTAGTAACTACTAACTGTAATAACATAATAAACAGAATGGAGGAGGTAAGCTACACTTCAGCTTTCAGTCATTTTGCATACATCTTTCAGCTTCTTTTCATTCATCATATACTCCTGATAGTTCTACAAAAGGGCTAATACACTGCAAACACTTTTCAAAGGACAAAATAATTAATTAGGACTTACATCCACACAAACCCAAAATCTAACCCAGGTAAGAGTTCATATTACAATATATAAACTTAAGGTCATCATACATTCCTACGACCAATATAGCACCTTAAATCTCCTGTGCATCAACAAATATACACATTCCATGACATCATCAGTTCCTGCAGAGTATTTTGGCCATGTTATTAAACTGCTACTGCATTTGTCTAAGCAGACAATCAATTCCAAAGAAAAACACATGTGAATATCATCACTCATGACTGCCTCTTTCATATGCCTAAGTTATTAAGAAGGGAAAAACCCCCTGAAGTTAAACTTCAAACAATGCATCACATACTAGGAGTAAACAAATGCATGTCCCTGTGCTATAAGAAGAGTCTTCTGCAATAACCTATCACTTTATGCTATGGGGGAAGCATCTCATCACTGCTTTACTTTAGCCCAACTTCATCTTTCTGCAAAATCTATGACTATCGCCAACTCAAAAGCAAACTGCGGTTGAAGTTGGACCTGAGTTCAAGAGAGTAAACGAAATCCATTAGTTTTCAAACTTAAGCCATTTACTGAAGTTCTACTTATGAGAATAATACTAAGCATAATCTTAAATAATGATTTTAAAAGTCTATTTGTATTTCTGGTACTTTTTTAATATTAAGAATGTAGTATTGCAGTCTGGCCTAACATTGTTATTTATGTAGTGCATCTGTATATTTCCCTCAGCAGAAAATAAAACCATGTATTTTTTTCTTCCTATTTCAAGTAGCTTGGAATTAAATAGCATGTTCACTCTAAGGTGCTGGAAACACTTCTGTCCATGGAGAACTACTACTATCCCTAAACACAGGAGAACTATTTTCATCACTGCAAGGTGCTTACCTCACAAAGCAGTCAAGACAGACATTACATGAAATCAATCAGGCATATGGTCACCATTCAAGCTCCAGTTTCATTAAAGCTTTACTCCTATTTCATAGACCTCAGGATCTACTCATAACAGAGGTAGCCAACAGCTGTTTTGTATCTGCACTGAGCAAAAGTAGTCAAATAGCCCGGTGTTTTGATATATTCTTCAACAGCAACGAAGGGAAAGAGTGCCATCTACTGCATAAGAAGGCACAGTTCAGCCAAATTCTTGTGTGGAACATATTCATTTACCTGTCTGAGAAAGTGAAACCAAGCAGCAGCCTAGACCCAGCCCCATTTTTCCTCCTCATTCACTACTATATTAGTATTGCATTTGGATTCCCAATGTGGATGTAGTATAAGCCCTCTCCTCTTTCATTCCATTGTATAACTTTTCAATAAATTAGCTGATTTACATTAGGCTTGAATTCTTTCAGTTCATTTACTGATACGAACTCCATGTACCAGGTTTTTTTCCCATTTCTTAAGAAACTGAATATTTAACACTTACCAAGAAACAAGACGATCAGTAAAACTATTATTGTAAGGAACATCTTGTTCCAAAATACTGCCATTTTGCTCCATAGAGGAATCATAAAAATCTTCTGCCATCTGTAAAACAACATTGTGTTATTCAAAAATAATTAAGCAGTAAAAGAAGAGCATAACAACCCCACAGAAGAGAAGCCTTGTTATTGATAAGAGACTTGTTAAGGTCTCTAAACAGCTGCTTTAATTGCAATACAATTTAGGTGTATACTTAACTTTTCCAATAATCCAACTTGCTCATCTCTTTTTTATTTGCTGTCAGTATAGGCAAAGATAGTTGGTTCAACTTTCAAACTTCTTGCATGATAACAGGTGTGTTTTATTTCAGCTTTTACTTTGGTTAGAATTACTTGATGTTCAGTCCTGACTACAATAAACTCAGGGATGGGATAAAGACTGTAAAATCCCTTGCATCATTTTTATTTCTATCCAGTTATACCCCTTGTTGCCAAATAAAATTAAAAGCTTCCACAAATTAGGATCATCTCTACCATCCTTCTTCAGAAGGCTTATCTTTTACACTGATGAATCTGCATAATTATGAGGTACCAGGACTGTTATAACATTTTAACTTGTAATGACAACAAAAAGACAAGTCTTATGCTTATATTCTGCCAAGGGTTAAAATCCCTTTCCCTAGCATAAATTTGCTGGCTACAGAAGCAACTTCAGAGGCCCAATGGTGGTGAAGACAATTATTATTTTTTAAAACAATCATCTCTTTGATATTACTGCATGGAGTGCTCTGTAAGAATTCGCACTTGCAGCACAAACGAAGAACATCTGATGTGCTCAAATGAATTGCAACCAGTGATAACAGAGCACCTACTTGTCTTTTGCTGCAAGTTAGAATCAGTGCTACTACACAAATGAAATAATACCTACTCACACCATTAGGGATGTAACACAGACATGCTACTCACTATCTGATTATATGAGGTAAAATTTCCAACTTTTGTTAAGACTATTTACATTTCACAGAAACTGTTAAAATTTGGCCTCTAACAAAGCAGTTTCCAACCTAATATGAATTTAGCTTAAATTAGATTGTAGCATCATCTCCCATGGTTTTTTCCGAATGTTCACCAGAAAGGATTGTTTTAACATTGTGCATGCAAAAAACTCCTTTAAATCTTTTAATATAATCTGAGTTCTTTATAGCAGACAGCCACAGTCTGTATCAAACAAAAAGCTTACTTCAAGCTACAACTCAAACAAAGCCAACTTACAGACTGTTGAAACATGCAACTCTCCAAGCTCCATACTGACTTCCACTTAAGAAGTGACTCTCTGAGGTACGACCTTAGATCAACTACACTGCCAAGTTATAATCAGGCTAAAAATTAGATCTCTTTACTGCAAAGTCTACTTGTGTACTATTTTCACACTTATTTTTCCTCAACAAGTATTGACATTCACATCTACTAATGCTCCATTTCCTTTTGGTGACAAAAGTCACATAAATATAATCCTTCCAAACTATAATACCAGTCACCACTGTGGATGTACTACACTTAGTAGTACAGATCTGTCTTTTTTACACTGTCAATTTATTTGCTCCCTGGGAACTTATAAGCTTATTAGCAAATTTCAAAAAATCAACCAAAAAAAAAAAGCGTAGGCACAAAAGCGACAAAGAATCTGCTTGAAGACTGAGAAGTGAATAAATCAAAGAAGAGCAGTTTCACACGTGTCAGTATCCACGCATGCTTTGCTGCTCTGACAGAACCAGCTCTCAGGCCACCAAGACCAGTACAGCAGAGCTGTTGCCCCCTGGTACTGTCACAGCAGCTAAATCTATGCTTTAACCCCACAAGATTTCTGCAAGTTTTATTAAGAAGATAATTGCCACATATCACATAAGGGACAAAGCTATTTCACACTTTCAGAAATCACTGTTGAGAGGAAAAGGTCAATGCTCCAAACAGAACACAGGAATGTATTCACTTAATATAATTTAAAGCCTTTCAGCCACACTGGATTCAAGCCCTGTTTGCACCACAAGTGAAACATATTTTAGTATTCACAAAGTACTCTGCCTGTGTCATCAGCCTGCAGAAATTCTTGCAGTAAGTTTCCTCACATAAATCATTAATAATCTGATGATTATGACTGCCATAATCCTTCTCCCCTCTTACATACAGTTGCACTTTTGATTAGAAAACAAGAGAAAGTATGAGAACTCAATAATCTGTGTTGAAATGCTTAACTCCCCACAAGCCAACTTGTAAAAATGGGAAGTTAAATTAGATTTTTAGAACAGTTTCAATTTCTGGGTTTAAGGAAACATGACTAATTATTGGTATCTGCTATGGAGAAGCCAGTCATTTCCAAGACTCTTCTGCAGGTTTAAGTAGTTAAATTCAGACTCTCCACACAGTGGCTTTCATTCCTTAAGATATTACAGTAAAAGCTGCATTCTTCATTCTAAATACATCTAAAGATGCAGAAAGTAAACATGCAACAATTTTTACAGAATGCTGAAACAGCAGCATTTTTATTTCTTTTGAAAAAGCTTTAAGGTTTCATCCTGCTTGGTTTTGGGGGGTTGTGAGTTTTTTGTGGTTTCTGGCCTTTTTTTTTTTTAAATCCTGATGTTCTGAAAAGAAATAGTAAGTCTGCTTCTCTCGTCTCTTGTGGAGAAGCTAGTTTTCTTTAAATCCTGTAAAGAAATTAACATTAACAAATTTGAAGATCTACTTACAGGAAACAATCTTAAGATAATGCTGTAAGCCAGACCTTCACAGAGACTAAGAGTACTGAGCATATTTTGTTTTTTTCTCTTACTACGTGCATGTATTTTACAAGAATTTACTGTTTTCTTAATGTTTGTGTTGCTCCAGAACCACTATGATGCTGTTAATCTATATATAAGCCTATAGAGGCCTTTATTTCAGTAATCTTGAACTTTCTGCATAAAACTCAAGTTCAGTTTTTCTAAACTAGTATGACAGATTTCTTGCAGCCCTTAAAACATGCTTTATGCAGCTTGCTTTGAGTATCTGACGTCTTTCATCTGTCCAGCACCCACAATGCCTAGTGTACAACATAAAGTTGCTCGTCACAAATTTGACAAACAACTGCCGAAAAAGCTGCATCCTCCTCCCATTTTTTTTTTACTGCTAGATGCCTGCCTTCATGCTGGCTACTCGAGACCCCTGGAAGAAGCCATCCCACCTGCTGAAACAATGCAGGGGGGCTCATCTGGGCACCCCGACCGCTGTTCGGATGAATCAGCACTACGCAGAAATCATAAAGCTTCTTCAAGAGGCTTGCAACTCCTGATGCTCCAGTCCCAAACAGCATCCCTTCAGCTCTGTTCACAACTAATGTAAGACGCAGCAAAGCTCCGTATTTACATAAAAGAAGGAGTAAAGTAAACTCAAAGTGGTAAGAAGCACCAGCTGGGCTGCCCAGTTCACCGAAGACCTCCCTACCTGAGCGGGGAAATGAACGGCAGGCAAAGCACGAGAATTACTGCGATCTCGCCGTACAGGAAGCCAGCCACTGCCGTCCACTGGAAAGTCATGGTCCCGGCGGCCTGCGGGGGAAGGGGCGGCTCAGGCGAGCGGCTTCGATTTCCCCTCCCAAACTACCCCCAGGGCAGGGACGTGGGGGCTGGGACCCCGTGCGGGCCGGGATCCCACGGCCGCCGCACCGGCCCGGCGGGCAGGGCAGGGCCGCCGGCAGAGCCCCCGCCAGGCGGCCGCAGGCCCGGAGGTCCCTTCTGCCGCCCCCCGCGCGGCCGGGGAGCCCCAGGGCCGCCCCGTCCCCCCGCCCGCCCGGCCTTCGAACCTCCTCGGCGCCGGCGCCCGGCGGAGCTGATGGCGGTGTAGGGGCGGGAGTGCGGCCTCCCCGGCCGTTGCTGAAGAGGCGCGGGCCAGCCTCTCCCGCCGGCGCTGCGGGGGCGGGCGGGGAACGGGGGGTGTGTGCGGGCGCGGAGCCGCCCCCGCCCTGCCCGGGGGCCGTGGGCAGGGACGGCGCTGAGTGACACGGCGGAGGCGGTGCGGACCTGCCGCCGGCCCGGCCGGGGAAAGGTGCCGGCGGGCACGGGAGAGGGAAGGTCGGTGCCCTTCGGTACCGCCCTGTTGGAGCGCGGCTCCCGCCGCCCCCTCTACCGCGCTCAGCCCCGGCCCGGCCCCGCCGGCGGGGCGGGTGAGCTGGGTCTGGCGGCAGCGCGGAGGGACCGACGGGCCGCACCTCTGCTGGGAAATGCGTGGATCTACACGTTGAGAAAGGTGGACGTGAATATTACCTTTCTTTTTTTTCTCCCCATCTAGGGAATAGTTGTAAGCATTTTGCTGCGGAATGCTGCTGAGATCATCCCACTGCTCCATGACTCGACTTTATTCCATCTGGGACTTCAACTCTGCTCTTCTAGCTTTCTCCTTAGTTTCTGAAGTTCAGTTAAAATGCTGTGTGTGTCTGTCCATCCCCTCTCCATGCGTAACACTAATGTATTATGACCCAGCAAATCTTTTTCTCGAGGAAAATAGGCCCACTATTCATAAGGATAACAACAGAACAACAGTCTCAAACACCATCAAACAGGCCTGTTTGGACTTCATGAATAAAACAATATTCCTTCAGAAAACCCTGTTCTATCATACTGTCCTGTGCAGTTTTTTATCAGCGTACCAAGGCTCCCAAGGTATTATTTCCATGCTTTGGTACTCATTTTCCCACTTCTTGACCATCTCTTTTGCCACCCATCCAACATTCCTTTGGCCCCCTGATCACCTTGTGATCCCAATTCCTTTTTCCTATTGATCCTAATAGATGCTGAGGTGCTGCCAGGTAGACAGGATGCCCTGTCTACCTGGGCATCACCAGCCACCAGCACTCTTGATACAACTACCTGTCAGAGAATTCTCTTCCAATTTCCATCAGAATGAGACATGAAATTCAGTGAATAGTAGTTCTTTGTTACTCTAATCCAGTGCAACTGACATGGGGTAGGAAGTTCTTGCATAAGCAGTTTTGAGCAGAGCTGTCTGCAGCTGCTCACAATCTGAAATTGTTTACTTAAAATTTCCCAAGTCTGCAGCCCGGGGATGGAGCCAGTGTGTTAACATTTTCCTAGCAGCTGCCAAGCAATGTCTGGATGAAAGGTTACATCCCAAATAATTGTTTATGCATAACAAATATTGAAGAGGGATATAACCAGGCATTTCAATCCAATCTATGCAGTAGCAACAGCCTGGGTTTTAAGTAATATTTCTAACATGTTTTCATAAACATATTTGATCAGCAGCATAGAGAAAACATAACCTCTTGTTCTGGTTATTACACTTTAGCTATTTGCCTACAGCCACTATACTGAAGCTGCTAAAGCATTAATACACTTTCCCCCCTTTAATTCCAGTGCAGTTTCGATTTCTGAGCTGCTTACTCAGCTCTTACTAGCACTGTAAGCTGTCCCTCCCAGTAGCCAGCCTCATACTCATAGGACTGTATTTGCTCATCCCCACTGCCAGAGACTCAGTCTGCTTTTTCACTTCAGGGGCTTCATAAGATCCCAGAAAAACTCACACTGCAGTGACTGCTGTGCACTTCCACTGCAGCTGATGTGTGTTCCCCACCAAACTGGAATGAGATCAGAGGAAAAGAGAGAAGCCCCCTGCAAACATCTGTGAGACTTCTCCTGTTGAATGCACTCTGCCACTCCTGGAAGGAATTCTAACTGGAGCTGTAGAAGTCTGGGTTGTTAATCTAAGGCTGCCTATCTTATAGTGAACCACTGTGTGATGAATATGATACCATACAATATATATAAGGGCTGGCTGCTTTAGGGAAAAAACTCACAAACCTTAAAACATCACAGTTACAAGCATGCAGACACATTGTCCAGGCAGAACTAACTCGTAATTTTATTACCCCATATATGTACAGAACAGGGGTCTGAGCTATCAAGCCAGGCCAGATGTTTCTTATCCCCACACATACCACACACACCCACGTGACTGCTTTCAGTCACGAAGGACAATAATGCCTCAAGCAGCTTTCCAGCTTGACCTTATGATTCTTTTCACACTCACTAATCTTAGCTCTGGCTAGCTCAGGACCACGATACCTTTGCTTTAGTATTTTCTTCTTTTATCATCCAGGTGGCTGGTGTTGTCTGTCTAGGTGCCCCTACACAAGGAATACCTTCTTCTCCCACCAGTAAGGTGACAGAGTATTCAGAAGCAGAAATAGGAAATGCCTGTATATTAGCAGATGGTTAGAGGACTGAAATCAGACTAATTTACTGCTGAAACAATGGCATAGTTTAAACTTGTTCTATTCTACTTTGGCTCCTATGATAGCTGTCTCATCATCACACACTGCTTTTGCCCAACCATCAACCCAAGACAGAGAAGTGACCTAAGAAATGTAACAATAGGGAATAGAGAAAATGGGATTGTACAGTCTGTGTAAGGGAGCTGGGGTTATTTCAGCAGGGTAAAACTGCAAGAAAGTACAGCTGTTATGAGCATATGGCATTGTTGTGCAGGGTGGCTTAACATAAAGAGTGAGATCAGTTACAGGAGGCAAAGGTCCTAAATTAGGAAACAATGCTTTGTATCTTAGATTACTTGCGGAACAACTTTTAAAAATTTGAATATTAGAAAACAGGAAGACCGAGCACCTGGTGATGTTACAAGTAACACATACAAGAAAGGACTACATCTAGTGGCTTTAAACTGGAAATTAAGACTTTTTCCATGTTCATATTGTTTATAATGAGAAATATGACCATATCCTAAAACAACACTGGGAATTAAATAACTCCCATCTTTAGCAATTTATGTATATTTGAACAGTATTTTTGTTCAGAGCATGGCTTAAGACTTCAATTTTGCAGTTTATTCTATGGCAACACAGTGAAGTGTGTTCAGATACATGCAAAATTCACAAGGGAAGGCATACAATTCATTTCACCCTCAAAAAGGGATGATAAACATCCGTTGACTTTTATGATGCATAAAAGGCCAGATCAAGCACTCCTTAATTATAACCAATACTAACAGAAACCTAAGTCTTGTACTTCAGGCAGAAATCCCTGTGATTGATCTCACACAGGCACAACAACTGCTGCCTTCAAAATCATCAAGTATTCAGTTCCTAAATAGGTCAAGGTATTTCAAGTCCTCTAAAATTCAATTTTCCCACTAATAGAGGGAAAAAAAAAATTGTGTTGATTATAATAATTTTTTTTTCTCTGCTCCTTGTGGCTAATGGGACAGTTTGCAGCATGTAACAGTTGGTACCCAACATCATAAAAATCTTAAGAAAATGCTAACAAAAGGCTTAGTTAATACTTTCACAAGTCCTCTTCTACAATTCAGCTGTATAGTTTTACTTTTTAATTTGTGGCAGAAGGCTGGAGATATTTTAAGAATTGAGGAGAACTGAGCTGCACAATAATTGGATGAACTTGAGACTAGAAATTCGACAGCACAAAATACAAAGTCATGCAGTTGGGAAGTAAGAACTTTTTCTGTAAAACTGGAAGCTCATAATTTACATGATGAATATTAATTGAGGAAAAGTGAGACATTAGAAGAAGTATTATCTGCAGAAGATATTGCTGTGAGTTTACCTGGAATGTGATACAAATTTGTGCTCATCTAATGTCAAGAAAACATCAGAATCGAGATGAGTGAAAAAATAGTTGTCTGAAGGAGTGGAGACACTACCACAACAAAAAAAGTTGCACAGATTGTCTCAGTTAGCCTAGGAGAGCAAAGCACGTCTGTAGTTTTCCATTTATTAACACATCAGGAAGGTGATCGTATCAGAAGAGTTATCTAACTTAGCTGTCTTAAATAGTGAACTAGACTTGATGACTCAGGTCATGCCTTTCAAACTTTTATTCCTATGTCTAAATCAGACATATTCATAATGAAAAATAACCAGGTATTTTATGACATTGCATTAAAAAAATGAGAGAATTTAAGATATTTAAACTATTAAATTATTTGTGAGTAGCATCAAAAGCAACCTTCCCTCCTCAAGATTGTTGCATAATAAAAAAAAAAAATCACAATTGTATAAAACCCAAGTAATTTATTTAGAAAATTTGGAACTATTCACAATTATATTCATAGAACAATCACAGTCAAAAAAACTAGGCAATTTTTGGTATGAATTTTTGTGTAAACATATAAAGAAAACAAATTATTTGATTACAAGTAATTGTACTGCACAGTTTTGTGACATTTCCCTTGCAGAACAAATGCAGCTGGTGTGTAATGTTTATCATCCTGTTCTAATTTTCACTATTTCACTCCTGTACAGTGATTCAAAGCCAAGTGGCTGTCATGCTTTGATAAGCAACATGCCAGTGGGCAGAAAGGACTGCAAGAGCCCTACTGAGAGAATCTGTCAGCTTTTCTTTGACCTAAAAAAGTTCTGGTGTGGTAGATGGTAGGGATCTTGTATACAATTATAATACAGTAGACAAACAAAACTGAATTTAGTTAGATTGAACTCTCAAGTCTTGTGTTTTAATTTCAAGCTAGGTTTGTACTTAGTTTAAACTGCCTCTTCATTTTACTTTTTCCTTCCTTTCATCACTGTTTATCTATTCCATATTTCTTCTGCTATACCAAGTATGTAATTTTTCTAAGTTGTAAGTAAGTTTAGAAAGTTTTAGTCTGAAAAAGGAACATCTAATTTAAAAGAGGATTAGTATGCTGGGCTTCAAAGCATCACAGTCTTAAAGTTTGAAAATTTACTCAAATTTAAATTCAGCTTATGTCAGTTAAAGCAAAAACTTCTATAATTGCTCCCTTTGTATTCTTTTGGTCTGAAATTACCGGCATTATTTAGGAGGATTTTAGGAGGTTTCATGTAAGAAAGGCCCTAGTTTTGCAATAATATTGCTGTAAGCAATTGTCTGGTGAAAATTTAAATTACTGGAGCCTTACAATAATATACCCTCTATGTAGTAGTGCATTGTAAACCGAATTCCACATTTGTGGAATCTGGAATATTTTCTAGAGAGAAAAATGTACACATAAAAATACTAAAAAAATAAATTACCATCCTAATGATGTTATGCTGTGTTTAAAATACAATAGATAAATGTGACTAAGAAGTAAGAACCCAATTAAAACTTTAACAACGTATCAACAATTTCAAAATACAAGTTTACACAGAATTAAAATAGTTCCATTTATCACACACCATAATGGTCATTCAGGTAATCTAGTACTGCTGAGGTACTTGATAAAACATTAAAAACTTTTTTTTCTTGTTTTGAAGTTATCCGTTCCATCATGTACATTAAGTGGTGGTGGAAACATGTAAAAGGAGTTCCATGCTCAAGAGCAATGTCAACCCAGTCCTGGATGCACTTAAAAGGTGTCTCTTCGTATCCTGCAAACATAGCTGGATTTGCCAAGAGTCCTCTAGCCACCATTATACCTTCAAATTGGAAATTAAAGCAGTAAGTTACATTCTACTTTAAATTTTATGTTATATCTTCCTGTAGGTTTTGTATAGTGCCCCTGAGGACAACCACCCAAAGCTTACAGACAAGTAATTGGAGAACAATGGGGATTAGTATTACAGCTGTATGACAGAAATCCATTTAAAAAGGCAGGCCTCAGAGAATCTGCAACACCTATCAACACATTCCACATTCCAGAAATTTTGAAACAAAACACAGGACACAGAGCCCTTTCTTCCCTACTTTTGAAACTGCACTTAAAATAGTATTTTGTTTTTACTTGCTACACACATACAAGCCTGCCCTCATAACATAAAATCATGATAAACACGAATATGCTAAATTTAGGGGTTTTTTGTGCAACTCAAGTCTACTCATTGACCCAGAATCCTTCTTCCACTAAGAGCTCAATGGTTCAATTCAGTAAATATCAGGACTCTTGATCTGCAGTAAACCTTTCTGAACAAGACAACTGTAATCCCATATTGTCAGATAATTTCTATCCTAGTTTTTCTGTGATTAAGGGACTCTGTTTTCCTGCACTGTTGATATACAGTCACTTAGTATTTTCTTTAAAAATAAGATGATAAAAAATGAAAAATTTCTTTTGCCATTGTACATGACAGAAAAAAACTTAATACTTTATATTTTTGCTACTGAAGAAGGTCATCTGGACTATGAGAACGTTCCTGTGTGTGATGCATTTCCTTCCTGCTTTGTTTTGGGGGGAAAGCAGAACCACAGTTTGGTTCAACTAATTTTTGTTTTTGCTAATAAACCACAACAGTGTCAGCAGAAACCTTCCACATGAACTTTTCCTTCTACCACTGTTCTCTATCCTGTTGCTCTCTAGTTGAAATATATTAAGTATGTGGATACAGATCACCTCTTCAAAACATATACCAAATTTCCATATTGTCTTGAAACCACAGACGGTTGCAGGAATCTATTGTGACTAAGTAACTGCAGAACACAAATTTTACCACTGAAATTAGAGTGCAATGTCTCCTTGAAGCTAACCATCTCAACTGTTAAGTATCTGGCTTAACAGTATTTCTTTTTCCACTGTATTATTACTGCAAGAAATCTGCTCCCATGTTCAGGAAGTAGAGATTTCCAAGTGGAAGTTTACAGTCCTTTAAAAGATGATCAGTTCCATAAAGAGATGTAATGAGTGTCTGAAAGTCCCCCTGAACTCCACTACTGAATGATGAGATAGCATAATTTAGCAAAGAGCTTTTGTAATTTGCCTCAGAAATCATTATCTGTGGCTTTGAACAGCAGTGCTCTAGTGCTCTGATGATTACAAGTGATTCTGTTTATGAGCATCTAAAACATGCTCTTTCGTCTCCTCAAAGAGTGAAAATCACTCAACTCATGTCCTACTTACAGCCAAAATAAATACTTTGAAATCTGATTTGTACATTTACTTTGAAAATAGAGTATGTTCAATCTTACCATCTGCTTCTGTCAACTGATGAACATTTTCAGCATCTTTTAAAGTTTTAATGTCTCCATTAGCCACAACAGGTATAGACATGCTTTGTTTAATTGTTTTAATTGCATCATAATGTACAGGCTGATGCCTTTCTTCTATACTTCTCCCGTGTACTGTAATCCATGAAACTCCAGCTGCTTCAGCTTTTTGACACAGGTCAACTGTTCTTTTTAAGTCCTCATGGATCCTAAAATTCCAAGGAAAGCAGTGTGAGTAGTAGGTTACCCGGACTATAGAAAAAGCCTTCCTCCATAAGAAGTTACCACAGATTTGTATAAATCAGAGTATAAAGACAATATTATGTTGAAAGACAGTGTTTGGGGTTTTTTTAAGACATATGAGTTTAATGTATGGAAACTGCTATTTAATTTGGCATTTCCCAATTACATGACATCTCTGTAATATACATAGTAAATTTTATAGATTGAGAAGGGTACTCAAAATTCTAAAACAAACACCACAATTTTGCATATTCTGTGAAAAAAAAAATCCAACTTGTAATAGTTTCCTTTTCCCAAAGAACTGGAAACTGAGTTGAAACTTAACTGACCAATATGCAAAAACCATACAGGATATGTGGTGAAATAGTGAATCATGGAATGGTCATAGAATCATTGAATGGTTTGGGTTGGAAGTGGCCTTAAAGACTATCTAGTTCCAAGCCCCTTCCATGTTGCTCAGATCTCCATCCAACTGGGCCATGAACACTTTGAGGGACGAGTCATCCACAGCTTCTCTGGGCAGCCTGTTCCAGTACCTCGCCTTCCTCATAGTAAAGAATTTCTTCCTAATATCTAATCTAGACCTGCCCTCTTTCAGTTAGATGCCACTTCCCCTTGTCCTATCACTACGTGTTCTTGTACAAAGTTCTTCTCCAGCTCTCTTGCAGCCCCCTTTACGTACTGGAAGGTGCTCTAAGGTCTCCCTGGAGCCTTCTCTTCTCTGGACTGCACACAAAGCAATGCAAAACAAGTCTACAGAAGTTTAGAAACTGATGAACTGTGGAGAACAGCTCACAAAGTAAATTCTTGTAATGATACAGACTATGCATTGCTTTTCTTTTATGGAACCCTTTATCTTTTATCTTGTACTTTTATGGTGTTTGGATTGCAAGAAAACTCTAGCCTACAGCATTTTATCTGGGTAAGGAGTCAAAGGCTGTGCTAGTTCTGCTATCTAAGTTTGGGACTACTTGCCCCAGATAGTCACATGTCAGGAAATTACTATAAAGTGTAATAATACGTTAACAGAATATTATAACTATTACACTAAATTGTTTCTTTAAAAAAATAAAAAGGGTTCTTCCATATACCACTGAAGTTAGACCTACCTTATTTTAATAGACACTGAAAATTTAGCGTTGTCAATCTGATTTCGTACATGTCTCACCATATCTTTAACAAGTTCTGGTTTATTTATTAAGCAAGCACCATAACCTTCCGCCATGGCCCATCTTTAAAAGAAAAAGAACATTTGCATAATTTGAAAAAATGCAGATCAATTTCAGTCAAATACATCAAATTTCTTTCCTTATGACCTTCAGAAACCCATGTGGTTGAATAACAAGAGATAGTACTGGCTGTACATTGATTATTTGTTTGCAGTTTCATACCATTATTTAGATCCTGGTTCAGTCTGCATTGTGCTGTTAGAACTTTGGACAAGTTACTGATCTCTTTCAGTTCAATTTTCTGTCCAAAAAATGGACTCACAAAGAAGATAAATTAAAATTTAATCAACAATGGTTTAGATCATACATAAAATAAATAGTTTGGTGTTTCCCCTTCCATTTTCTTTTCCAGAAAATGACTTTGGATTGAAAAGGAAGATTTTTAAAGTGCAAGTGAGGATATTATTTCTATTCTCTCTCAACTGCAAAACACTATTTTAATTGGCAGGAAATAACCTTTGCTTCCAGTTAAGAGCAACAGTTTTTTTCTTAAATAGTTTTTTTTATAAAGGCACATGAAGTGCACAAACTTTTGTTATTTTCAAACTAATATGCAGAAGAAACAAAAGACTCAAATGTAAGCATATATTTTTGGCCTAAAAGGAAGTTATAGGTTGGCATACTTAATGGTAGTTAGCTTAGGAAAAAAACATACACTTCCATTCCGAAGTCCCAGATCTCTCCAGAAAAGATTTTTCTCAAATACTGTAATTTTAAGTCAAGACAACCTAATTAGAATAGAGAAATTAAGTATTTGTACCATATTATTATCTTTTAATTTCCTATCTTATTTTTCAGGTCTTCATTTAGAAAAACACTGCCTGACAAACGCGTAATAGATGATTCTTAATTGAACCAGTTAGCAAGGATCTTCATTTATTCATTACTACTCTGTTTCACTGTTAAGACAAGACCTTTATCAATTCAAGTGAGAAGCAGATCACTAATTCGCTATACTTATAAATCTACTACAAGATAGAAGAAATTGTTTTCTGCACTTCCTGAATAATGTAACCTGTATAATTTTATATCAGAGACTATCGTTCACTTGCAGAAGGTTGAGACATCGGGGACTTGCCTCATTGTTCTGGGAATTGCCACATCATTTCTCAAAACACTCTCCAAATTATTTGCAGCAAGCTCTTTTTGGTAATGCATATTTAACAGCTGTTGAGAAGGGATGGACACTTCACTTCTGAGCCAACACTGAGTATCTCAGAAATGAAAAAAGGCAAGTTGGTAAATAGACATGCTTTTCCCAGTCTCACCATGGCGACGGGCATCTCGGAACACTCAGAACAGTGTCTTGCCACATAGACATCTCTGACAGGTTAAAAAGCTGTTGTCTATTTTTAGGTTAAGACAGAAATTACCACAAAAATGAGGACCAGCATTCTTTAGTCTCAAATTATTTAATTGTATTTACCCATCTTTTTCAAAACTTTACCTCTGAGGACAACCACAGTTTAGGTCTATTCCATCTGCAAAAGGACAGACGATACGTGCAGCATCACACAAAACCTGTGCTTCTTTAGCAGCGAACTGAACAATCAGTGGATGATCACCTACTCCAATGAAAAGATATTCAGAGATTTAAAAATTCCCAGAAAATAAAAGGAAAAAATTCTAAGTTTTGAATTTTTTTTGTATAGTGAACAGCCTTCTGACCATAGTCCTGGGCAACCAGCTCTAGGTGACCCCGTGTGAGCTGGGGGGCTGGATAACATGACCCACAGAGGTCCTTCCAAACTTGACTGTTTTATGGTTCTGCAAGCCCCAGATCACAAATAAATAAAGGCAGCTTATTAGGTGATACTAAATGAGTATGTCTATTAAGAGAGGTAAAAATTCAGACAAATATATGTGCCCTACACAGCTGCTGGCTCAACATACACTTTTTCTGACTGCAACCAGTCAGTTGATTATCTTCCACAAAGACCCCCTATGAAACTACGTATTCTCTACATTTCAGCAGCCTTCATGTTTCCCCTCCTAGCCTGCCCCTTCTTGTCTGCATGCTGCTTGTTTGCTGTGCTGACATGGCTGTCTGTCTTGCCAGGTGGGAAACTTGCTTACAGAACCAAAACCCTTCGGAAAGGAGCTAAACCACCCACAAGCTTTGCCCTTCCTCATCTCATCCCATCTTTTACTCTTCTGTGCCAGCATGGCTGGTTTTTATCCACAGTGTGATAAGCAGAGTTGGAATGAGTGCACATGCACAGAAGCAGCTTCAGCAGCTTTGTCTCAAGTGAGAAACCAAAGTATCAGTGCTCCTCAGCTTGGGTCTGCTGAACTACTTCTGATTTACTAAGCCCCTGCAGAGAGCCAGATGGTCATTTGGAACATGCTCTCCTCTTTTACAGCTACTGCATTACATTAAAGGCATCTAAAAATACCTCAAGCAGTCTTAGCACTCACTTTCCGTATAAACAATTGCTGCAGTTAAGAAGAGGGGGGATATCTGAGCACTGATGGAAAGAGATGATCCAACAAATACACAGAGCAAGTGCACTTCTAGCAGTGAAGAGACCACAAGTGCTTCTGAAGATTTTTTTTTTGTTTTAGAGGAAAGTAAATAGTTCTTGAAGTAAGGGAGCTTAAGTCAGAAAGGCCAGCAGTACCTTCTCAATCAAGCTGAGACACTTCTAGGAGTTACCTAAAAATCCAGCAAGCAAAAAAAATCCCATGTGTATTTTCAAAACAGTGTCCATTTAATACAGTCCTGTAGCTGAAGATTTACATCGTTATAGCTAATATTTTGGAATAATCCCACACTCCTAGATTTTTTTTGTTGAGCATTAAGTGATAAACATACTGAGTCTAGCCATACAAAATTTTTTAGCAGCAGCCACAAAGAGCATGTATCTCTATCTGGGAAATACGTAACAGAGAAACATTAACCCAGAAGAAAACGGAAAACAGAAATTTCAAACATACTCCGCTAATTAGAAGACAAAATCCCCAAACAGCCAGCAAGTTAAACATAGAACCACAGAAAATGTATAAATGCTACTAATGTAAATACTATAATCTGGGCAAAGTATGAGGCAGAGTGTTTTAGAGGCCTATAAAATTAAGGCCAGCATGAAAGAAGGGAGAAGGGAAAAGATGTTGTTTACAACCCTTAAACATTTAATTCTGTACCCCTTGTTATCAGGTAGCAAAGGTACAGCATGTAGCTGTAAAGGAGAACTTCCTTTCCCTGTCCCTGCACCCCTCAGAATATACATTTTGGATCTGTGGAACTTCAATGCCACCAGACTTCAAGTAGATCATTAGTGTAACTAAATTTGGAGGGGACCAACTAGTAACTGTGGACCTTTGAGCCATATATGCTGTCAATTATGTTCTGACATAATTTGAAGTTCACTTCTACTAATAAGAGTGTCTACCTGTGTTTCCCCATGTGACTTTTCTCTGTAACTGCTCTATTCTATTTGAATAATGCACCATAGTAGTCAATGCATTTCAAATAGTGAAAGGTACTTCCCCTATTGCATATACTTATGAAACCACAAATTCTGTGGTCTGAATAGATTAAATCATCACGCTTCACAGATCCTACATGCCGATCTTATTAGCCCATTAGCAGCACTCTTCATTCTTCGTTGCAGCTTATACTGGTTCATTCCTTGTTATACTGTTCTACTGCAGCCACTTCACGTCAGCAGATCTTGTGCTTTACAGCCATAACACTCTACAACTTATACTCCTTATTTCTGTATGTGTTCTGGTTATGTTTCATTACCATGCCTGAAGCTTTGCTTCTCCCCATTGACCCCAGCCATGCTTCAACTTCCCAGTCTTTGTGCCTTCTTGCTCTCAACATCTCAAGTTGTCCATCAACAACCCCTTCCACTTTCCACTCCAGCTAATATGAAACCCTGCTTCTTTTATAAAACCTTGGTTCCACCATATCAATGTCTGGTCTATTAATTTTTTTGCCTTTAGCAACACTCTTGATTTTGCTATAGACCAAAAAGTTTTTCCCAGCAATGAGTTAAATGTTTGTAACTAAAACACACCTGAAACAATTGCTGGGAAAAGAACCTTGCTGCCATCTTGTACTTGGTCTGGAGTTGATCTTCAAATTTATTTAAAGTTTGTTTATAGCAGCGTGTGTGGTGCTGCAGTTTGGATTTTGTGACAAAACCAGTGTTGATAATTCACAAACTGTTTTGGCGATTGCTGCAAAGTACTTGCATAGTGCCAAACCTTTCTCCTTTTCTCACTCTGCCTTCCCCTGCCCCCAGCAAACAGACTGGAATGGGGAAGAAGTTTGTAGTGGACACAGCTATGACAGCTGACCCAAACTGGCACAAGGAATATTCTATGCTGTAAAACATCAAGCTCAGCAACAAAACTGGAGTGGTACGGGAAGAAGAAAGTGGGTTGGGACATGGAATTTGTGTTCCAAGGTGGCTGTTGCTTTGAGACTGGCTGGGCATGGGTCTGCCAGTAGAAAGTGACTGCCTTTGCATCACTTGTTTTTTTTTCCCTCTTTCTTTCCTTCACATATGAAGCTGCCTTTATCTTGACTCATGATTTTTTCCTGTATTTGCTCTTCCTAATATCCCCCTGTGCTGTTGGGAGGATAGAGGAGGAATGAGGGAGCAGCTGTGTGGGTGCACGGCTGCTGGGCAGCTATGTGTGGTCAACCTATCATGGATCTACGTCAGTTTGGAGGCCTTGATTTCAGGTGGAGCCAAGGTTTTCCACTATTTCATTTGACCTACTATCACTGGATTGTGCTTACTCTCACCTAGAATTTTTACAATCAACAAGACACAGTATACCAAATCTGTTAACAGATGTCAAGTTGTGACAGACTTCATACACTTGGCCGATTTGGCTTATCACCACTTAAAAAAGTCTGACAAGGCAATGGTTTATTAAAGAAATACCTTTGTTTGTTGTGAATTCGCTGTCTCTTGCTTTTGCAGATCTCACAAAATCTGCTGCCACTATCATCGGTGTGTAACACAAATCGCAACTGTATTTCCTAACCAAGGTTCTGAAAGCCAACCTGCAGACATAAGAAAATTAGGAAGTAAATTGTAAAGGCATTTTTCTGATGAGCTGTTCTAAAATGCTGTTGACATGCAGTACCGTGGGGGTGTTCAGTTATAATCGTAAAATAAAACATGTCCCATGTCTACCGGTTTTAAATAATTAAAAAAAAAAAAGATAATCACACTTGTTTTTACAGTCAAGATAAACTTCCTCAGAGAAAATACACTGAAATCAGCTGACATGACAGCTACTTACTTTGAATAGCGGACCATGGGGGCACATATCTTCACAACTTGCCCAGAACGAAACAAATCCATGGGATCTTTTCGTCGGCATTCTTTAGCTTCTGTGATGTCACCAATCATGTATAATTAACAGTCCTTTCGGCATCTGGAAAAACAAACAGCGTTTGAAACTCGGCATCTGGAAAAACAAACAGCGTTTGAAACGTAAGTAATTCAGTCGCTTCTCACAGGCCGTGCTGCAAACATCACTCTTTGTACTGTGACAGAAAAAAAAAAAAGCGTTCCGGTGAAGCGTCCCGCAGGACGTCGCTCACTTGCACGGCGTCAGGAAAAGGAACTCCCTCGGCAGCCGAGGCCCCGCCGTGTTCCGGCTCCCGCGCCGCTCCCGCCGGGATCACCACGTGCCGCCGCCGCCGCCCGCCCGCTCCGTCGCGCGCCTTCGCCATCATCGCCGCGCGCCGCGTCCCGGGAGTGACGCGCGGGCTCCGGCACCGCCAGCATGGAGGAGGCGGGGGCGGCCCCGGCCCCGGCCCTCGCCGAGCTGCGGGCGGATGGTGAGGCGCGGGCTGCGGGCGGCAGTGCCGGGCACAGCCCCCGACGGCCGCACCGCCCGCGGCGGCCCGGGGAAGACGAAGGGTCCTCGGCGAGGGCGGTGTCGGGCCGGGCGGGTGGAGCCCCGGGAGGGGCGGGCAGGGAACCCTCGCGTTCTGGAGTCTCGGAAAGTTTGGGTGGTGGGGAGAGAGCGGCGGGCGACGTTCCGGGTGAAGCGGCCCCAAAGGGAAGGAGTGCAGTGGAAGGAGAGGCGAGGGTGCTTGATGGAATTTGTAGTCGGTGTCTGGGAACCCGGGTCTTGCTTGATCCACAGTCGTCATTGCAGTATCATTTCTTCATGGTTTTATAAACTCACGCTGTTGTGAGAGTCCGGTATGATTTCATGAAGTTGTGCCTTGTGCCACGTGTCACTTCCTTGGAGGTGACTGGCGTGTGTTTGGTTATGGGTACAAGCTCAACAGCCTCACCCTGATTAATACTGTAAAGTTTGAAAAAGAAGATACTGACACTTTTTAGTATTTTCCACTCGAGGTTGTCGGCAGTAAAGGAACAGGAGTCTTTACCACCATTTACAAAAAAAACCCAAAAAACAAACCCAACCTCCGACCTCATTTATTGGCTCCAAACCTGTTTCTCTTGGTTGTGGTGCCTTCTCACGTTTGTATTATGTGATGAAGACAACATACACTGTGAAGTCGGAGGAATTGAGGGTCAGATAGCTAACTGTACATTCTAGGTCGATAAATATTATTTAACCGTTCTGATGCATGAATATAAAGTCTAAATCTTTTTTCAGAATGTTATGCTGACTTCTTCAGAGAAGACTTTGATGTGAAAGCTTACACTTCCCAGTCTATCCACCAGGCTGTGATAGCTGAGCAACTGGCAAAACTTGCGCAAGGTATTAGTCAGTTGGATAAAGAGCTGCATTTACAAGTAAGTTTAAAGCATACCTGTTACTCTGGGGTGATTGATATAAAATATTCAAAAATTTAGTAATCTTGTGATCTTGTAAGTTCTGAAATTGCCCACTCTGCTCTGCAAGTAGTAACTAAAAGTACAACTTCCAGCTAAACTATCAGTGATTCTGAAAACTCAGTTAAGCCCACGCCTTCTATCAAGAAACTACATACAGTTTCAGTTGCTGTAGTCTGTATACTGAGATACATATCTGCAGTCTCTCTGTGTGCTACTCTTCCTTGCAAGAATGTTCTTTGAGTCTTTCCAAATGATCATGTCAACTAACAGATGTTTTGGAATGACATTGTGAGCAAATAGGGAGAACTTGCACCCTTTCATCCTCTGCTGGAAAGTAGCTAGGCGAATATAAAACCTATGTTAACACACCTCTACACCTTTAGAAAGACTTTTGAGTTTTGATAGTAGAAGACATTTTCTGTGTGGAAACTATGAATCCACAGTGGACCTTGCAATGGGTTTGTGTGTAGTTTCATAACCTGCTTCCTGCCTACCCCTGCTGGCCAGTTCTTTGGGAACTAGTTTCTAAATGTCATAAATAGAAAGAAAAAAGTGAATATACGTTATTGTTGTGTGATTAGTAAGTTCACATTTACAATTACATATGAAGATGTGTTGAAATGTGATTGCTCTGTTGGCTTTAATTAAGTTGTCGGGTACGCTGATCCTCTTCTTGTTCTGAGCTTGCTGCTTTTGTGAATTAAAACCCTTGTGTTCTGAAAACCCCTTCATCTTTAAGATGTACCTGCTTTTTTCTGTGTGTGCCTAATATAGGGATGGTGATACTTAAATACTTAAAGTAGGAATGATGACGATATATTTAATCCTCTTTCTAAGTGCATGGCCCCATTTTTCTCTGTTGATCTCTGTTTTCCGTTTTTTTAAGGTTGTTGCAAGACATGAAGATCTATTGGCCCAAGCAACTGGAATTGAATCCCTGGAAGGTAAATACTGTTACATTATCCTTGCTATTCCTACAGTGCAGGAAGCATTTTTAGAATCTGTGCAGGGAATATCATTCACTGCCAACTTTGGCCCCTCATGTTGAGGCTAGAGATCTGACTTCTGAGAAATAGCATGTGGCAGCTTTTTTTTTGATGTCAGTAGATGGAGCTCGAGGGAGAAAGAAGATTTGGCTGATACTTATCTGTAGTAACTGCTTCACAGGAAAATGTATTTCAGTAATTAGTTCTGAGGAACTTTAGCAATCAAGCCTTTTTTGGCCTTTTAAAATACTTTCCTAAATAAGCCTAATTTTGTTGCAACATTGGCAGATATCTGTTGTCGTAAGCACCACTTTATGTTGCATATGCATGTGATGCATAGTTTGCATATCTTAACCAAAGAGGCTTTAACACATAATCTAAACTGTGTTGAGATATTTTTTCCTTATAAGGGGCTACTAAGTTAGATACATACCTTTGTTTTATTCCACTGTTTTGAGATCTAATTTTGAACGTAAACTGCTGACTTTCAAAGACCTTACTTAGGAGCCACTGAATCTGTATAGAAAATGGTTGCAATATATTGGTCTCGTGCCAGGAGCTCATTAAACCTGCCATTCTGCTCTTTATCTCTTGCTGGGAGCTTCATATGGTTTTGTTCTGTTCTGGGGTTTTTTTTGTGCAGACAGATACTTACCTGTATGAAATGCTGAACTGCATATCCTGTCAGGTCCAAGCATATCCCCTTTTCCCCTTCCATTTTGTAACTTGCTAAGTAATTTATCTTTGTTCCTTTTTTTGCTTTCAGGTTTTGGCATAACCAGAGTTTTTGGTTACTGACAGTTATAGTATATCCTTAGCCTTTGGAACTTCTTGGATACAGTATTTGATTGTCAGCATTTGCCTATAGCTGTAAAATTAAACAGGTGGCTATTTAATCTAGCAATGGTAGCTCCTGAATAACTTTTCAAACAGTTGGAGAATCAAGCATAGAACTCTGAAATATGTGTTCATTCTCCAAATAAAAAGTAGATAGAAATCTGTAGTAAATCTTGTGATTGATAAATACTGTTCAGTCACGATCTTCAACAATTTATGCTCAGTGAAATTGTGTTTTCTGAAATTATGGTTGTATCTGAAGGCATTCTTTCCTAAAATTGCTCTGAGGAAAGAACGATGTACTTCAAAACAAGTATTCAGTTAGACAAGTTTTCTGTAAGGCAGATGTGGTAAATAATACATGTTTTACAATAATAAACCCAAGTAAAATAAAATCCAATTCACCTAAAATTTGTTGAAATTAATCCATTTACTTAGGGTTATGTTCTTAAAGGAAACACTGAGTCAATCTTAATGAGAAAAGAAAATGTGGATATCAATGGATTTTTTAATTGTGAAGTTAGAAATGCGTAGCTTTTGGTATGTTTGTCAAGAAAGTTAGCAATTGAAGATCATGGAGCTAATTTACAGCAAGCATACTCATTTGGTTATATGAAAGTGAATCTCATTAAATGTTTCAAATTGATACACCCAGCTTGTAGAGTCCTTTCTTTTTCTGGCTTGCCCACTTTTTTAATGGTACACTGATCTGGAATACATATTCTTCTCTGTCTAGTGGTAGTTCTATAGGTATCTTGAGCTGCTTGTTATCTTAAGATAGGCTAAATGATATCATCCTGTATCTTCCACAGCTGATGGAGAAGGTAGATTGCCTTTTCACCCATCCTTATTCTGCCCTCTGGGAAGAGGCCTGCTGTATGCTTGACAGCAATATCACAGCCATAGGTGCAGCAATGTTGTGCCGCTGGCCCCTCCCCCGTTATTGCAAAGTAGAGTAGAAAATGCAGCCTATTTTGCCAACTTTTCACTATATCTCATATCTTCATCCTCTGATGTGGGAGAATTGCATGCTGGCCATTCCATGTATAAATGCCAGAGAACCCATGAGTCTGTTGCTAAACCAAGTTAATAATTCTGAAATAGGGAGAAGATGGAAATTTACGTATTTATACAAAGTAAGTGAGGTATAGCCACAGTACAGGACAACCTGAATGTAGCTATTAGCAGTAGTTTTGTTTGTCTTCCATCTTACTGTATCATGCTGCAGTTTTACCTAATTTACTGATGACGTGCTTGCAAACAGGGCTCTACGAAAATGTAGTAAGTTTGAGTATGCTAACAATAACTGGAACAAAAATAATTTCATAGGCCTGGGTTTGTGTAACTTAATTAAATTTTCAGCAGGCTGATTCTGTATTGCAAAAATGACTGCTATCCTTGACTACTTTGTTTGCAATTTAACAAGAAAAAACAAACATGCTTGTTGGCTTTCCTTGTGCTGCTCTGCCAAACTAATCTGGAATAAACATGATTAGGGTAGTTTGCTCTGTTTGTAATCTAAATTAGATGACCTTACAGTGACATTGATACCTTACTTTTTGCTAAAGATGCTTATGCACAGGAAGAAAACCTTAAAGGAGAATTTTTTATTTTCTCAGTCCTCTTTGTCCATCAGTTTCTCTGAACCATCTAGTCACTATGTCAAATAAATAGTGTTAAATGGGTTGTGCCATTTTTGTATATCATTTTCAGGTGTTTGTACCAGGTTTTATACCTTTGAACCACAGCCCTGATCATCATTCTTTTAGAAAGTAACATCCCCTAAATGTTATTTGAAACTTCACAAGTGATGGATTTCAGAATAATATTTCTTCAGTATATTTCTTCTTTATATTCTCTACCAATAAATTTTCCATAACATTCAATAAGTGACCTATTACCTGCTCAGTTTATTCCCTAATATGCTGCATTAGTTTGTATGAATGCTTTGTTGTCAAGGGGGAAACTGTTTTGATTTTTTTTTTATGCTGTGGTAGTCTGCAGTAGTTACTATGATCTGAAGAAAAACTCCTTGTAATTGATGAGTGTTCCATGTAAAAAAATCTACTTTATTTTGCAGGTGTCCTCCAAATGATGCAAACTAGAATTGGTGCTCTACAAAGTACTGTTGATAGGTATGATGTTGATGATGCCATTCCTTCTGTGATTAGAAAGTATAAATTCTTATGTTCTATAATGCTGTTTATTAATCCTCTTATAAATAAATTTCTCTTCTTATTTCTAGAATTAGAGTCAAAATTGTTGACCCCTACAACAAAATAGTGTCTCGCACAGCTCAGCTAGCAAAACTTCAAGTAAGTTGCATTAAAAACATATTTTAAAAAAACCTTTTTGAACCTGTGTTATTTCACAATTGTCACACATGAGTGGTCTTTTTCTACTCCAGTAACCTGTAGTTTGTTGTCAGTATTTCTCAGTGAAAATCAGTATTTGTGTCTCTTCATGAGCTGCTGAGAGGTGCTTTATATTGCAAAGTAGGAAAATGACCTTTGCAGTAGCTTAAGTGAGAGATGGAGGGAAGGATTATCTGAGTACAGATTAATTAAATTCTCATTACTGCTTGTGTAATTTTGGTATTTAATGTTATGGTGCTGTTGTGTAGAAGATGCTTTTAGCCCCTAAGTTAATGCGAGCTTGGCTGCAGTTTAGTAAAGAGTTTGGGAATGAATTCTTGCCAAATAGCAGGGATGCAACTTAAGGAGTTGCTTGTGGTTGTGGAGTTTTGTAAGCCCGCATTCTTAGTTGTCCTTGTCATTTAAATAAGTGGAGTCTACAGGGGAATGTAGATTGCTGTTAGAGGATAGCAGTGGGACAGAGCTTATCACAATCATGGTGAGATAAGTGTCAAACACTTCCATGGATAATTTTATAACAGTTGAAAACTATTCTGTAGATCTTTAGGAGTCATGTGTCTGTATTCTGTTAAGTTTATGGTTTGAAAAGCAACACGACTCCAACCCCACAAGTGTTTAGTGAGTTATTGTTTGAACTATTTGTCTTTGCAAGTTTACCTTAGATTCGCAGAACTAGGAACTTACCTTTTAGTAGCTGAATTTTGAGCTGTGGATGTACACTCAAGTAGATTGCCATCTGCAAGTGACTGCTGTTGTTGAGTAGATTAAGCTGCAGACTTATGCAGTTTCTAGTTTGGGGGCTGGTGGAGCAGCTGCACAGCTCTCTTGGCTGAACTGCTCTTTTCTACATCCATTTCAGTAGCAGTGAAGTTCAGCAGGAAGCTTTTAACACTCTGTTCAGGCCACTTATCCTGCTGTTTTCAGTTCCAGCTGTTACAGTTTTTGTCACTGGGTAAAATTCCGTGACTTCCATATGGTAGTTTAGGTGCAGATTTTTGTTGTTCTCTGATGTATGTTGAATATGTGGAAAAGGTTGTGGGAATTTGGGGCTAAAGATGAAACTAATTTCTGCCCTGCCCTTACACAAAGTCAAGCTGCAGAAGGATGTCTGAGAAGAATGAGTTCCTCAGCTTAGGAAATGTTTCTTGGGTGCTCTTTGCTTTCTCTTGGCTGTAGCAGGGTTACATGGGTTTTCCTGTGGTGTGAAAGCAGCATCCATCTGGGGTCAGCATTACTCAGGCTGTGCCAGGGGATTTGTAATATCTGGCTTTTCTTGCTGTAAGTCAGAAGCCTGCTAGTCTATCCTTCCTAGCATTCAAATCCACTTGGATGGGTACCTCAGTGTAAAGAGGAATGATGATTCCAGCTTTTCTGCCAGTGAGAGTCCATCCTCAGCATGAGAGCAGCTCTCCCTTCCTTATGTTGGCAGATACGGAGCGAGTACTTTATGTTGTGCTACACTGCAGGTCAGGACACCTAAATTATGACATGAAGCTGGACTTATGGAGAGCTGAGTCAATAGGAAATTTCAGCTCTCCTGCTTCCCCAAGATGCAGTCCTGTGGTGTCCTTTACCTGTCTGACTCATTTGTTGAGGATGGGAGAGGAACAGCCCAGGAGACAGTTTGCTTCCTGGCAGTGACAGGGCTTAGGACATGAAATTGCTTCTAAATGCAAGACTTGTAGCTTGGGACATTTTCAAATGTAGTAATGATATCAGCTGATGTACAATTGGTAGAATAAGTAGAAAAAGGTAGATAGCTAGTAAAAGAGGTTGCTTCTGTCAAAATCTGTAGGGTCGGCAGGTATGTTTTGCTGAAATGTGTGGTGTTGCAGGGCCTCTTGTACTCGTGATGGTGTTATTTTAGTACCTCTGCATTGATTGCTGTGGGACTACTCACAAACTGAAGGAATATTTGACTTGCATAAAGCTAGATTTTGCCATCCTTAATTGTTTTTAATATAGTACAACATTCTCACTTCAAGTAAAACTTCAAGTCTAGTACTGAATTCTAAATCTCTGCTGTGTGATTCTGTATATTATGTCTTGCTCTTCTTTTAGAGCTTCATGGCATCCCAAGGGAGCAGCAGACTCAGCAGGCTTACTTCCTGCTTTAAATCATACTGTCCTCTTCTGACTCTTTCCATAGTCGATCACAAGTTAAATGGGAGTAGTTAACAGCTGAAATGTGTAGACAGAGAGTTTGTCCTTCAGAGGGTTATTTTCTGTGCAGCTCTGTTTAACTGAGTGTTTTCTACATGGTCTCTTGGTTTCAGATATCTTGGTGTTTAAAAATACTTACAATAGCCAAATGTTTAAAACATTTTTAAAAGAATAATAATTCTGTATTTTAAAATTATTCTCTCTTTAAAATATTTACCAGTAGCAGCTTGCATCCTGATGCTACTGTAAATAAATAGTAAATGTAGTCTGAAGATAGTGGGCAGTCTCCTCTTTCTTCAGACTTCATAAACAACAAAATATATACATTGAAGTACCTTGCACATATGGCTTACACACTGGCACATTTTCAAGTGTCCCCCTCTTTATAATTAAGTCTTCTTTCAGTAATTTCTTTAAATTAACTTGAGATTAAAAGTAAGAGGCTTTTCAATGTCTTGAATTATAAGCAATAATGTCTGTTATTGTTGATATGTTGTTTTAAACTTCAGGAGATAGCTAAATGTAACCTCAAAAAAAATGGATTTTTATTTTTAATTTTACTTAAACCAATGTAACCAGAGCCACTAGCCTTTTCCAAATTAATTCTTACTTCAATAGTGGAATTCATTTCTTCTTGGTTGAAAGCATCTCCTTTAGAAAACCATACTGTATCAGCTCAGGAATGGAACGTTTCCTGAATTAATTCAGGCTTCTGTTATGGAGGTGGTCAGGTTAGAGGATCTGGCATCTGTGAACAACTCCACTGTTAGATAAAATGTTTTATTTCTGTTACATGGTCCTTATATGTTGCATTCTTTTACAGTGACTGGGAGTTTTATTAAGTTGAACAGTTCACATAAATGAAAATACTTGGGTGAAACAGGTTCTTTGTCAAGGGCACATTGCAGTAACAATCATTGTGAAGTTGAATGCATTTTCAGTGTCTTTGGATTTTTCTCCTTCTCCTAATTCACAGGGCCAGAATTTTTTTTTTTCTCCTGTATCTAAATGTAACTTTTCCCATCTCATACTCAGTTTGATTGTCATTTTAAAAGATTGTTTCTTGGGACAGGAGATAATGAGCAACAGTTCAATGAAAAAGATGTAATCTTTTGGCTTGTAAAGTAAAAGATGGTCAGAAAATAACTGAACTTAAATTCCCTGGGAAAAACGTTAGCGAGAGGTACACAATTGGATTAGAAAGTAATTAAATTTGAAAGCAAAGTAGTAATACTATGGCCTCTTATTTGGCAAAGCACAGTGCACTATATAAAAAGCTATTTCTGGTTCATCTTGCAGAAATTTAGTTCACAGATAGGAAAGTGATATGTGGATTAAGATTTTTTTAATTAAAGAAATGAATTAATAAAAATTAATGTATTAATCTCTCAAAGCAGGATAAGCCCCACTTAGTTCTCACTAATGGTAATAGAAATCATGTGGTTGTCTTAGAATGCTTAGGAAACTTGCACTTCAGGCTGTGGTAGAGAGCCCAAAGCAGAGAGAATAATTGGGCTTTTCACTGATTTGGCTCAAGGGGGCTTTTTCTAATTTTTCCTTTTTGTTCTGTCTAGATGTTTAATAAAATTAAACTATAAATATTTGTGGTTTTATTGTTTTGTGCTGGTGTAGGGAAGAGACTACTAAGTTGTAGTGAATATTAGTTGAAATGATTGACTTGTGTATGTTCTCCTGTTACACTTTAACATTAGTTTTCAAGAAATTAACTTGAGTATGAAAAAGAGGTTAAAAGTCTCTTGGATACTAAATATTTTTTAAAGTAATTTTAAATTAATTTTTATATCCATAAGGTTAAAACTTCAGGAGACTTTGCCTTCAGTACCAAAGAAAGTACCTCTAGAGCAACTATATCTTAACTTGTTCCAAATTTCTTACCATTCTTGTTAATCTGATTGCAGATGTTTAACTGAACCTATGACTGTAATGAAATCTGAGTGACATTTCTGAATTCTAGTTTAGATATTACCCACTGCAGAATGTTACTGTTCCCATAGCATGTACCTCCCAACCCACTGACCCAGTCCAACCCTAGAGGAACTCTACGCTTCATTTAACTTACAGTTTCTCTATTATTTAATGTGTAGGAAAAACCTGTTTCAAGATCTTAGTTGAGTGAACAATTACAAAACTATTATGTTTGATTTGGATGTGCCTTTTTTTCTAATTTGGTGCTAATGAAAACATACACAAATATGTTTCCTAAAAATTTGTGTCTTACATCCATCCTCCATTTTTAATCAAGAATGCCATGTATTTAATAAGAATATGAAAGAATGTGAACTAATAGTTGGCTGAGTGAAGGTCACTGGCTTTATGAAAGTTTTGCTGAGAATTAATTTTTATGTATATTCCTACCATAAGAGTCAATATTGTAATAACAATTTAGCCATTAAGTTTTATTGTCCTCTGAAGTACGTGCTGCCATTTTGCTTATTTTGGATCAATATTTGGTTGGCAAGGCCAATTTCCTAATTTTACTAGATCTTAAAGAGGGGAGGAATATTGAGGACAGATGTACAATATAAAATAAAGCTCACTTGTAGTTAGAAATAGAACATGCCTCTGTCATTGGGTTCTGAGTTGCCTTTGTTTTTTGCACAGCTGATGACAGTGTAATCTCAGTAGCCCCATAAATGTAATTACCAGCTTTAGAAAGTATTGGTCTTTATAACATAGAATGATGTTCAAAAATTCTGAAAAAAGGGATTTCAGTGTTCTAAAGTTCCTTGGTTTTGTTTGCATACATATTTCCTATTTCCACATTTGTGTCCCAGCATTATGTGATCCTGATATACTGATAATAGCCCCTAATGCTACGATTTCCCTGCAGGCTGCCTGCGACTTGCTGCGCAGGATAATACGCATCTTGTATCTCAGTAAGAGACTTCAAGGACAACTGCAAGGAGGAAGCAGAGAGATAACAAAAGCTGCCCAGAGTCTCAATGAACTTGGTGAGTCCTTCTTAGTTACTTTGAGAGGCATTTTTAGCTTACACTCACATGACTAACACTAGCGTTTGGCTTAAAGAAATACTCAAAACCTTTTGCTATGGTTCTTGCTGTCTGCTTCCTGATTTAAACTTAGAAAAAACATGGACAGAACTTATTAATACTTTCCATTTTTCCATGTGACTTGGCTAGATACAGGTATTTAATAACATGAAAATTCTGTGATAATAACTTGTGTTCTTTTGGGCAACAATTTCTTTGTGAAGCAATTTCTTTTTCGTTTATGTTTGTATAAAATGCCTTTAGAGGCAGCAGGTAGGTATTTGGCTTTTGGAAGACATTGCACTATGCTAAGGCATAGTTTAAACTACAATTCACATCCGAAACAAAGTTATTGGCCCTGTGACCTTTATGAAGGCCATATGATACACAGGTACCTAACCGAATTCAGATACTGGGAGCATCCTGCTGCAGTAGTGACTAATTACCCTGTATTTTATTGACGTTATAGGAAGAAAGATGAGATGCTTCTCACGAATCATGTTACATTGGTACATTGTTTTCCGTACTTGAGCTAGTTTGGGAAGTTCCACACTGTGCTGCAGGATGCAGTGAGGAGCATCCCATTAGTCTAGGAGATCAGTTGGTGGTGGTGTATATTGTATCTTGCCAACTGTTTCTCCTTTGAGTTAATAGTATTCAAATTTCAACTTCCAAAAATAGGTTGTGGGAGGGCTGAACAATCAAATGTTCAGATCATCCTGAGGTTTATTGTGCATATTTGTCAGTACTGCTCTTTTTATACTGTGTAATCAAAAAATTATTAGACAATGACTTAGTCCTATAATTGGCAGATGCTGTGTTGCAAACAGAAAGTCTATATATTTATTTAGTGTATCAGTTTGACTAGAGCACTTAAGCATCAACTGTAGCATTCTAAGATAGAATATTTTTCTGATATTTTAAAAATTTTTTTTCCATTTTGGTCTCCGTTTACATATTCAGGATATATAAAGTAATACTGTCTTTTAACTACCTGAATTACAAGTCGTCTGGGATAGAGTGCTAGATCCTGTTAAAAAATTAGTACAATTTAATGGTAAAATCTGGGATGTATATCTTGTGTAGCTTTTAGGATTTCTTTCTTTGAAAGAAAATGCCTTTTACTGCTCTCCTTCCTCTTTTATTTTTTTATTTCACTCTTTCAAAAAAGAACTTGCACTTTCTTTTGTTAAAGTGCCACAGTCTTTTGAGTCTCTTGTTTTCAAAGACTTGGTCTTTTCCTGAAGCTTAGCAAAATCTGAGTAATTTTTGTTAAAGATGAAGGGAAATGTGTCCCTTCAAGGGAGCCCTTTTGAGTTTCACCCTACGGTCCCTGGGGGTAGCCAAGGCTTGTGGTCCTTAATTTAATCCTTGATTCTACATGGTGTATGGCCAGGTAAAGTCTTTTGTTAGCAGGAATGTAGTGTGTTGCAGGGAGGGTGGGTCTTAGGGTATGGCTGGGGCATTGCTGTGCTATGCTGTGCTTCTGGACTTGAAAGGCGTTGGGACGTGTGGGAGATCTGTGGTGGGGGTGGTGTGGGGCAGGAGAGCGGTGAGGCTGTGCTGGCTTGGGGTGAGGTTGTGGAAATGCTGTGCTGTAGAAAGATGGGAAATGTGATGCAGTGCTCAGTGGTGGCAGGAGGGTGGGAAGCATTGGGAACAGACAGTGGGCACTGGTAATTCGGTGGAGAGATATGAACACTTTGGGAGGGCTTTGAAAGTACTACAACATCTGGTGGTAGTAAATAGGTGGTGTGAGAGCCTGGTATTGGGTAGGAACCTCTGTGTCATGGAGGCTTGCTTTTGAGTTGGGGTTCATGGCCAAGATGAATATTAACTTGTGGTTTTAGCCAGATATTTCTGAATATCTCTTTCATCTCATTCAAAGAAAAAATCTTCCCATTGTTCATCACCTTTCTGTTGTATGTGTGGTGCAGTATAATTTCCGTGATCTCACTGTGAAAGGTTTGCACTTTCTGTGGCTGTAATATGCCTTCCATTGCTTATAAGTTATTCTGGGTAGAATCTTGGGATAACTGGCAATTTATTTTTATATACTGTTATACTCTGTGTGTATGTTTGGGGGACACAAATGTATATGTGCCTGTTTAGGTATACGTATTCCACATATATTTCTGCAGCAAATCTATGTTAGTTTGCTTACAGCTTTTACTTAGTTGTGTCTTGAAGTTCAGTTTGCAGTGATAGGAAAAGCTGATAAAAATATAGTCTTTGAATTAGATAGAAATATGGCTCAATCAGAGAAACTGTAAGAAGCAATTAGCTTTTACTGAGAAGGTTTTTTTTATTGGACACTCTAAGTTGCTAGTAGTCTGCAGATCTCCAGCTTCAGTGGGTGATGATAGGAAGTTTCTCTGAAAGCATTTGATAATATTTTGACTGAAATCTCTACTTAAAGCTAAAGTAGATCTCAAATTCCTCTGTGTTGGAGTTTCACATTCTTTGAAATTGACTTCACACTTTGGCACAGTAAGAAGGAAAACTTAATTTCCTGTGTAATTTTTAGAGATTAATTTGTGTGTGTATGTATATATATATATAAAATTAAAACCTGGACTTCTGCAACTCTTCTGTCTCCCAGCATACTTGGGTTCTCTAGCAAAGTAGAAACAGAGTTGTGATTGTCTATTGAATAAGCTATTAGCTGCTTCTCTAGTGATGATTCTTCGCATTATGCAATACGATTCAGCGTATAGATAGGTAAAACAAGCAATGGTATTCAGATGTCTCACAGTGCCTAATGCAGTGAATTATATGCCCTGACTACGCTCCTTGCTGATATTTAAATACAAATATTTTATCAAGTGGAAAAGAAACATTCCTAAGCAAGATTAAACAATAGAATGTGACAGGAAAATGGTACGCTATATACAGTTCCTTTCACAGGAGAAATTCTGCAGGCATTAAAATATCTACTTTCTTCCATGTGGGTATACAGAAATTACTGTCTTTAACCGCAGCCAGTAACTTATCAGATTAAGTTGAAAAAATTCTGAGTTGTGCAGCAAATGGCCAGCATAAGCACAGGCAGGTTGGTAATTCCATCTGTCAGTTACAGAGCTAGCTCTGGACATCTAAGGATGTCTATTTTTCCTTGTTGGGTACCTATAAATCATGTCATCATTATTAATATAAATGGTTAAAGTTCTTTTAATGATCATAAACTCTTCATCTCTGTGTATGGTTGTATTATAATTTACGTCACAGCAAGTTAATTGATTTGTTTGGATGACCTTGTGAGCATATATTTGTAGGGAGGCTTTTGCACCAGCCATAATTTTGCTCTTTTGTAAACTCAGACTGAGTCTGTGACTAAGCTATGCAGCCATAAAATAAAGGAGAAGGGATCTATTAAAACACAGTTTTGGGTGTCTTCAGTATAGAAATTGCTCCAGGACAATATTTCATGTAACTTAAGAGAGGATGGACAAAGATAGGACAATGACCTTGCTTTAAAGCTAAATAATTGTAGAGAAATGGCAAAATATTGTCAGTTACTGAAGTCTAGCTAAAATGGAGAAAACCCTGTGTATGTACTGTGTTCCCATTGTGTTTTAGCACCAGCCAGCAAACAAGCCCCATGCGCCTTTTGCTCTCTCATCCCTGGTGGGACTGGGAGGAGAAGGGTAAAGAAAGAGAGAAAACTTGTGGGTCGAGATAAAGACAGTTTAATGGGTACAGCAAAAACCATGCATGCAGGCAAGGCAAAACAAGGAATTCATTCACCAGGCCTAACATGGCAATAGAAGATTTAAGGGAAATTCAAGAAAATGCATCTTGTGATGAAGTGTAGCTGGGCTAGAGAAAACCGAAATTAGTTAGGATATGCATGATAGTGGGTGAAATACAATTTGAAAGAAGCTATCTGACGATGCCTGGAAGGCCTCTTTGTAGCTGGCATAGTATAGATGGTGGTAGCTTGGTCTTCTGAAGTGCACCCCAGAACTAGTGACATCTGCACAAAAGTGACAGTGATCTTGAGCCTGAAAAGTTGTCTTGTGGAGACTAGAAATAAATTGGACTTAGCACCTTTCTGGGGTAAATGATATGAGTAATACAGGGTTTAAACAAGAAAAAGCCTGGACATAGCTGGTATGTCCATTAGAATAGAAATTAGAGGCAATGGAAGGAGGAAAACAACCTCATCTGCCTGTGGTTTGCCTTGGTGGGACCTTGTCTTGTCCGGTATTCAGGTTTCTCTGTTTCAGTGGGCTTTTCTGGTGTTGCTACTACATTTAATACCCCGGAGTTTCCAGTGAAAAGGAACATTGTTGTAAAGACTGTGAAGTTATCTATAGTACTGCAGCTCATCACCCAGTTTGTGTCATACAGTAATACAAAATAATGCTTAATAGAGGGAGACAATATGGTCTGTGTTTTTCCCATCATTGAAAATGACATTAATTAGAGCAAAATATTTCCAAATACTTTAAACCTAAAAAGTCTATTTTCCCCCTTTTTGTTCTCTGTTGCTGTTAAAACATAGACCTATTTCACAAAAAAAAGGAGAGCATATTCCTTTGTGTACATGTATGTTGTATATATATGTATATAAAGGTTTATAATATTTATAAATACAAATATAAGCAATATGTATATTCATCCTAACGTATCTCAGCTGCTTTTGAGAGTAGTCTCGTTGTTCTTAGTGGTTATCTTTAAGAATTCCTGGGGGGAGAGATTAGATTCCAGAACCTAAGGAGAGCTTGCTTTTTTGAAAATTGAGCTTACTGCCACCGATTTTGTTTAGACAATTCAAACTAACTTGACTTCCATAAGCAAAGAAACTCTAGAACAAATAAATTGTTTGTTGGAGTCTATAATATAAAAGTGCTATTAAATAGTAGGCCACAAAGATTTATCAAGAATGAATCCCATTTAACCAATTGTATTTTCTTTGTTGGCAGCATAACAGGCCTTGGGACTAGAGAGATCAATGACTGTCTTGTAGTTTGATTTAAGTAGGGCTCTTGACACCATTGATTTAAATAGGGCTCTTGACACCATGTCACACTAGCAGGATCAGCAATAGAATCCTGATGAAAATGTGCAGTGAATGCAGGAGTTTAGAGAAAGCTGTACCCCAAAAGTCTTTATCAGTTGTTCACTGTTGCCCAGCAATATATCAAGTGGGGTGTTGTTGAAATGTGTTCTGCAGCTGGCTAGTGTTTTCATTCATGATTTGAGTGATGTAATACGGTATATATGCTTATTAAATTTACAAGCAATAATCAAGCAGAGAAGAATGGAAAGTGTGTTGGGAAACAGGATTAGAATGAAAAATATTCTCAGTGAATTGGAGATACGTCTTAGCTGAACTGATTTCATTTCTCTTCCAGGCAAGTGCTAAGTCCTGGCAATAGGTAGTTAACAGAAGGAATAGGAGAAATGACTGTATGGGTAACAGTTCTGCAGAGATGAAGATCAGTGGGTAGAGGAACTGAATGTGTGTGGCTCTGGTTTGGAGAAGAAAGTCTGAGAGGCAGACCTTTTCTTCAGATAAATAAAAAATTTTCAAATGGGAAGGGACTAAATGGCTCTCCATATCTGCTGTGATTGAAACAGTAAGTAAAGGGGCTGAAATGTAGCAAAGAAAATTTTTATCTTAAATGTTAGGAAAGGTTTCTGTCAGTAATGATAATTTCAGGGGAGCTGTGAAGTCAGTATTTGAAGCTGTTTTAAAAACAGTTTAGACAAAGCATATACCAGGAATAAAATCATAAAGTCATGCAATAGCTTGGGTTGGAATTGCTTTAAAGCTCGTCTAGTTCAATCCCCCTGCAATGAGCAGAGACAATTAGATAGGGGTGGTTTTGCCTTGAAGTAGGAGGACTGAGTAACCAATCCTTTGTTCCTCCTGGAAATGCTACTCCCACCCCCAACTCTGTTAACCGAAAATGTAGTATAGGGAAGTTTGGGGGTTTTTTGGTACTGTGTGTAGTTTTTTTGTTTGTGATTTTTGTTTGTTTGGGTTTTTTAATTGGAATGCTCGCTGTAAAATGTGCTTCACAAGTTGGTTTGTCGGGCGCTGTACCCAGACACCTCCGGGATTATTACTAGGACAGTGTGACTGGAAAATTCATGCCATCACTTTAGCTCAGCCTCTTCTTATCACTCCTTCAGATAAAATACTAGATAAATATCCTCAAAGACCTTCAGCTCGCCCATCTGACACAATTACCTCTCTTCTGGTTGTGACCTGACATTCACATAAACTTTGCACTGTTCATGATGTTACTTGAGTGTTGCAAAAACTGACCCTCAAAAGCTATTCTGTCAGTATTGTCTAGGAGAATGCAATGAGCAGGAAAAAGGAAAGTGATACTGACTACGTGAATACAAATGTCAGAATGCAAACTGCTCAACTGTTTATAAGAAAAATGTTAATTTACTCATGTAAGTTTTTTAATATTTGGGATCAGTGATGAATATTGGTTTGTGTTTATCAAAATACTAAGCACTATTAGTCAGTTTTCGGGAGGCAACAGTTCTAATTTGTTGAAAACTTAAACAACTAATATAAGTAGTAGGTGTTCCCACTGGTTTGTTTTATATCAGTTAGCCATGTCTATTGCAAGGTGCAATTACCTTTATTGTTTCCCCAGTGTGCCTTATTAATTGAGCATTAAAGTAACATAAATAATCTGACTAAAACACGGATACTTATTCTGAAGTGATGGCTGACTGTAATATTTGTTCTCTAGGTAAAATATTGTTGTGTAAAAGCCATTTCCTTTTTAACTGCTGCAGTTATTGAAGTAACATTAAATATATGTTATGTGTCTGTATGCAAGTATTGCTGAACTCTCAGTGGTAAACTGTCTGAACACCTCCCATGGATACTATGGCAGCTCCCTTTCACTGCCACCTTCTTCCTGTATCCTGTTTTTTCTGTTGCAAGCAATAATTTACAGTGTATGATTGCCAAGCCAGATCTTATGTTGAGTGAGGATGGAGTTGGTTACTCATGTCAGTGTAGTCTTCCACTGCTAGTACACGGAGCAGACAGATTTGTTGATATTAATATTGCTGTGCACATTTTCTCATAAGAATCAACACATATCAGTCTGGAGGAAAAAGTTGCTTTCGTGGTGCTTTTGCTTAGGGACTTGGGTGCCTTACAATTTACTGCCTTGTGCAAGACCTAAGTGTCCTCTAGAATAATACAGCATATGTCTGTGTAGCACAGTGCATTGTTCTGTAGGGGTAAGTGAACTGATTTGATTAATAGAAATTACATGGCTTTGCTCGCATGACTCTTTGCCTGGGGTAATTAGTCCTGCTGAGAATGACTGAATTATGTTACTGGCTCAGAGCCATCTTCATTACTTTTGAGTGCCACTGCTTCAGGTGGTGCATCTGCATCCATAGTAAGTGCAAATATCCCGCTAAAACATTTTTCTTCTGTCCCCGGTGGTGTTAGCAGTAACACTGCCAGACCTTCACTGAAATTGTTTGGACTAAAAAATATCTGTGCCTTTCTGTACCTGAGTGTAATCTCCATGTTCTTCAATTTTGTGTTGTCCCTTTCAGTTGAGTTGTTTTTTATTTTGCTTTGTTTTGTTTCTCCTGAGGCTCTGTTGCCATAAGATGGAAGATTTTGCAAGAAATTGTTGATCAAATTTTTATTCTTAGTATTCCAGGCCAAAAAAAACCCTCTCTGGTGGGAAGGTGAATTTATTTCTTGTTGACTTTTGAAATAAAGAAAAATCTTGATAATATGTAACAAGTTCATTAATTTGAACAGTTGATTGTAAGATACCAAATTAATGTGCATGTAACAAAATTACTTTCAAAAATTAATACAGTTTTTAATTTTTTAGTAAGAGACCAATGGTGTAAGACCTCTTTATCCTCTTAGAACAATGCAGACAGAACATACAGATTTCACCATCAGCTTATGCTTTGCTGTGACTAGGAATCCTAACTTGGAAACCTGGTGTTAGACAAAACATTTTAGGTAAATATGTAGTATGTTTTACTTAATCTCTGGCATGCATTCCTTTTCTAACCATTTTCAGTAGAAGACACTAAATAATTACAGGAACATGAGAGAATAGACTTAAGTTTGAATTGATACAAGAAAAAAATATCCTGTTGCAATTTTGTTCTTCAGCATAACCTTTAAATTACCAGGGCTTGAATTTACATTTCAGGTTTTTTCAGGTTTTTAAAAAATTGATTTTGTGTTGATATAGCGTCACTGTAGTTTCATTTCTGTGTCAGTTTTCAAAAGTCATACCTATTCGAACCTATTGAAATTTGATTTTCTTTATGCATACAGTTCTAGAAAATTAATCCAAGTCTAATTGTAACAGTGGGCTTTCTTGATGTCTAGTTCCCTTTAAACAACCATAAACAAGTTTCAAGTTTGCCATATTGAGTGAATTGTGAAACTACTTTTTCCTGTAAGCATTAAGCTGATTCCTGGTTTTGATGAGATTAATCTTTTAGCTATAACTACTCAAAAATTAGATGTTGCTGTATTACTAAGTATTTTGTAATTTCAATCTCAAGTATACAGACCTTGTCAGAGGGTCGGAAGTGAATTACGATGTGTTCGAGTTGCCTTTGCCGTAGCATGTGGAGTATTTCTAACAGTTTTTACCCTTATTCCAGGCCCATCAAAGACTTTTTTGTGTCTTGCTTTTTCTTTCTCTCAGTTACAGATGTCCACACCTTTTGTTCCTTACATTTCTGGAAAGCTTTGTACTTTCAAACTCCTTGTCTTCCATTACCCTGAATCTGATTGCTGCTATTTCATTATTAATATAAATTATGATTGTTATTGTCGAAATCTAATGTATAGAAGTTTTGGTTGTAGGCCAGTATTACATTAAGCTAGGTTTCAGCAGGTACAGCATAAAATCTGAGGCCTGACAGCTCTGATTTATTTCCTTCTAACAGTTCAGAAAATTCCAGTGGAAAAGAAATGTTATTGGACAATTACTAAGGAAGGGGAGAGGGGATGTGATGGGCTGCCACAGTGTTCTCTTCTAGAGGAGGAATTATTAACGGGACAGCAGAGAAGCTGCACCCATCATGCAGCTGATAAAATACTCATTTAAACTTTCTTGTGTATGGTCAGGCACCTGAGGCAAGAACAGTGTTTGCCTTGGTAGCACATTCAGTTCTGTATTTGAGATTGAGCCAGTACTTCTTATGAAACTGCAGTATTTTCCATTTGCTTTGGTAATGTATCAGATGTTCTGAGGCTTTGAGAGCTAGAGGATTTATCTGGGGTTTGTAGTCCCGCCGGGGTAATGCTGAAACAGAGGGAATTGGGAATTTTGAAAGATGAACTGGTTGGAAATGAAGAATAGAAGGAGTGATGTAAAGGGAAGTTATGAAAGGTCTTAGCAATTACACTATCCTCTCTTTTCTCATTAATGGGCTTACATGTAAAGGCCAGGTCTCATAAGATAGGTTTTTTTCCAGTTTTTGTTTTTTTTTGCAATTAGTGAATTTAAATGTGTAATTCTAAAATCTGAAAACTATATTTACGTTGTTTCTTTAATTACAAAATTCTCCTTCTACTCTCTTCTCAAAGTATTCCTGTAGAGCAGAAAAGAAATGATACCAAACCTGTTTCAGTTTTACTGTTAAGGGATATTTGTTCCCCACCAGAAGGATGGTATTCCAGCAGGGTTTGGACCTTGTTTTTGCTTTACCCCTTGACTATTTCAAGTGTTTGAACAGTAAGTATTTTTATGTTTGTTAGCTAAGGTGTGTCATAAGAGTGGAGATGGGAAAGGATTTGAGGGAACCAGCAACACATATAGGCTTTTAGTTATGAATGCTTGTGTTCAGCCAAATACAGGATAAATACAAATTCAGAGGTTTTTTTGTATTTCTAATTGGTATGAAACTGTTATGGTTGTGTAACTAGTGCAGATCTTAGGGCATCTTTGAGTTTTGAGACAGAGTATTGTTACTGGATAGTCATACTTTTTAAATAGAACTACATAATTAAAAGTAGAAAGGAAAGCTATGGGTTTCAGTTTCCAGGGGACGTACTAATATTATCAAGACCCAAAGATAGCTGTAGGCTATGTCTGCCTTTGAATCTAGTAATTTTTTGTGCACTCACTTTATAAAGTCTGTGTTACTTAAAAAAAAAAAGAAAGAAAATTGAACAGACCAAAGATGTGAAAAAAGTTTAGAAGAAGTATTTCTGACTGAGAGAAGGGAAGAGAGACAGATGTTAGTGGTGAATCTCTGAAAGATTATCTTTGTGTGTCTTATAAATTACCAGTACATTGTAGGAAGTATGAATAGGTGGCAAGACTTTGAAAATAATTTACAGTGTCTCTTGCATATTAAATAAACAAAGCAAAAAGTATCTACTCAGGTGTCTGTGTATGTTCATGAAAAGAAAGGCAGGGTGGATTACATAATTTCAGAAAATAGATAAACTCAGGGATATCAACAAAGCAGAGAGATGTCATCTCTAAACTGGTGGTGTATTCTTACTGTATTTCAACAGGTATAAAAGCTTAAGTAAACAATTAACAGCTAGGACTCTGTACCTATTATAAACAAGTTGGTGACACTAAAAACTATTATGGAAAAATTTAGTTCTGTAGCTCCATTTACAGCTGGAATGATACATCTGAAACTGCGGATCCAGTTGTGTGTTCTATTCTGGGTGGAGGTTCTGCAAGGAAACGGGAATTTTATTTTTCAGGTAGGTCTGCATGTGCACCATCTGAAGCTGTGACAGGAATTGGCATTCCCCTCTTCCTTTCCTGAGCATTTACATTCTTGGAAATTCAATAGTAAACAAATTCAGGGTAGTCCTCCCAGAACCAAAGTAATGATCTCTAAGGTGAGCAGATTTGGTGGTTTGAGTTCAATTATGATCGCTTCCCCATGGGAAGGTGTGGAGAAATGTCACACATATTTTTTCTAGGTATGTGGGTCGAGAGTAGCTGGAAGGATGTGCTTCTTTTTGTTTATCTATGGCCAATGGTGCAATCAGTTGTTCAGTGGTCAAGGAAATAACACTGAGAAGCAGTTCATAATATTGATCTTTGTCTTTCTTCTGGGACTGAAGCATTTATTAGTGTATAACCTGGTGGTTATACAGAAGAACATGGTTCATTTAGAAATAACACTTCAGAATGGTATGTCTGAGGAAACAGAGGGATTTTTCTTTTTGAACAGTCAGATTCAGCAACAGGGTGAGAGAGAATAGAAATGGATGAAGTGGACAGGTAACCTTTGATCACCAAGGAAAAGAAATGAGCATTTGCTAAGAATGGTTACTAGAAGATCAAATAATGCTAGTAGCAAATCACGTTTGGAAAATTTCATTGGAGGTAATGGGAAGAGAAGTTTCAGTAGAAATACCTGTAAGTTTATATAGATCTGAGAGCCAGCTAACAAAACCCAAAAGATGTTGCTTTCACAACCCACTGAATTAAACTAGAAAAATAGAATCATTGCTGTCAAAGCGTGTTTCCGAGATGTGTGGAGGAGTGGTGTTGGGAGCCTAGACTACATGTCCTCTGCAGCCAGTGGTAAACAGTCAACACAGGAATTATCAACAAGGTGAAACATTATTTTGGATTCTATTATAATAAACTTACTGGATTTGGAAGCCACTTGTTGCCAGAGGTGCAAGTCATGATGCATAGGGCAAATTGAGAGTAAACCCAGTGTTTAATGTTTCATTTCTGGAATAGTTAATTTTCCAGTGCAGAGGATCTTCTTTTCAGTAGTGGGGGCAAATGTATTTAGACAAACTTGAAAGCTGAAAGCTTGCTGAGAAGACTGTATTAGATTGTGAAATACTGGCTTTTTAGCAGTTGAGAAAGAGGGTAGTCCTGGCTGAAGGCCTGTTCTAATGTAGTGACAAAGCAAAGACAATAACCACAATTGGAAAACAATGAATAAACACAAATGAGTGCTATTACAAGTATAGAGTATAGATATGAAAAATTTAAAATACTGTAGAAAAATCCATTACTGACTGGAACCAGAAAGACAGCTATCATGGAATAAATTTTTTAATGTACTTGTTTCCAAATTGTTCATAAAAATTTAGAATAGGAAGATTTTTCAGTAAAGCTCTTGCTATCTCTTTGGAGGCAGGGTAATTTGTTCTTGTAATCCAACAAGTAAGGAGGATGGTATACAAAAGTATTAAGTTCCCAGAGCCATTAGTTTTTAATACCTTAGTGAATGGAGAAGGCGAAAGTCCAACTTATGTTGTTCCAACATTCAGGAGGAGAAGTGGAGTATTTATGTTGAAATCAAGGTCAGGTAGATACGAAGCTGCTCTAGAAAAGTTGTAGACAAGTTGAATTCATTTGAAAGAAGAATTCAGGGCTGTAAAGCTGAATTAATGATAGTCAATTACCTTTTTATGGAAAATAGGGATTGTCAAGCAAATTTGTGTGTTTTGCTTAGTTAATTAAAGAAATTGTGTAGATGCATTGTAGATTTATTTTGTGTGCATAATCCTTTAATTTATTGTTCCCCTAAGTAGGTATTTAAATAAGCCATCTTCTCCTCACCTCACTGTTATTCTACATTCTTAGTAGATAATTTTGTTACTAGGGGAGCTGGAAAGGAGGAATAGGGGTAAGTAAGGTACTAAACTTCTGTAAAGCTTTAGAACTTGACTGCATTCTTGGTGGGATTCCTTTACCAATATTGTTTCTGTTCTTGCATTTATGCAGCTGTGTCAAGCAAATCTGTACTTCGGAAAATTGCATAGGGAATTGTGCTCTACAGATAAAAACATAGTTTTGTGGTTACCTGTGAATAAATGCAATTATACGTATCACAGTAGGAGATTAAATGTGCTCTTTTTCTTGAAGATTAAGACTGTAGAGGTGCATTCATAGGGAGAAAATAAAGGGCTGCAGAAGGGCTCTTGGATTAGCAGAGAAAGAAATTACAAGAGCTAAGGGCTAGAAAATGAGGCCTGGCAAATTCAGAAGTATAAAATAATTGAAAAATTAGATTATATAAACAGTTTCATTGTAATTTCTCAAGTAAATACTCGTTGTTCAAATCTTAAACATAATAACTGATTTTATTCTGTTAATTTCTAGTTAAAGGGTGAGCCAGTTCAGGCTAAAAAATCTAACCAAATAGCTAAAAAAAGAAGACTGAAGACTAATCTTTGTTCAGGTCCTGGATGGGAGGCAGTATCCCTGTAACTGTCATTTCTGTCTTGCCTAAAAGATCATTGAAGGTGTTACTGTATGTAATAAAGAGTAATGAGAAATGTAAAGTAAGATTTCATTCTTCATGGAAACAACTTTAAAAATGAGCTGTTTTCACAGAATTTTATGTACTCTTCTCAGTTATGGTTTGAAATGTAAAGTAATCCAGTTGTCTTACATGTTTACCATTTGGGTCCAACCTTCAGGTATCCACAGGCATTAAATCTGATTATCTCAAAGGTGTTATCTTAAAGGTGAACTCTCTTCAGCTGAAAACCAGCAGGGTCTCATATCTTTTTCCATGTAAGTTCAAGGAAAGATATGAAAATCTAACCTCATTAAAAGAATGAACTTCCCATTATCTTGAGAACATACTGTTTCTCTGACAGGTCTGCAATTCCATGTCCCCCAGTTTTCGCTGACCTGACTTGCAAACTAAAGATGCAGTAGAAACGTGAAAAAAAATTTGGCCTGTAACAAAAAAATTGATGACTGAAGTAAGTCATTCCCACTTTTATTCTACTTAAAACTGCTCTGGAATCTTCACTGTACAACAGAGGCAAGATTTTTTAAAAGCTTCTGAATACATTAATCTTTTTAAAGATGTCTTTAAGTTGTCTTCATGTGCTTCATGTCTTCTTTTTTGTACTTCATCAATGTTTGATGCAACTGCAGATGAACTGTACAGCTCCTTTTTATATTTATGGACATATAATGTCATACGGTCGAAATTATCAATCTTAAATGTTTGTTCCTGATTAAACATAGAAAATGAAGTGATTCACTCAATTTGAAAATTTTGTGTGATTTGATGTTTGCTTGGTAACTGTTCAGAAGATGAATTTTTAAATAAATTAACACTTATTGTTTCTATTACATGCAAATATACTCCTAGAAAGTCTGTTGTCTCTGAAAAAAAATCTCATGAACGCTTCACTTACTGATGGCAGTAGCATTAAATATGCTAAATCTTATTTTAGCTCCATATTATGTGCAGGTTTGTGATATTTTGGCAAAACACAAAAAAATTAGTTTTCCATTAGCATTCTTTTTTAGGTTTGGTATGCTATTGTTGGTGAACCAAAGAACTGTGTTAAAACCTTTCCTTTGCCCACAGGCTCTTTTCATAGAATCATAGAATGGGGTTCGTTGGGAGCAACCATAAAGGCCATTTAGTTCCAGCACCCTGCCATGGACATGAACAGCTTCCACTAGACCAGGTTGTTCAAAGCCCCATCCAGCCTGGCCATGAACGCTGCTAGGGATGGGGTATCCACAGCTTCTCTGGGCAACCTGTTCCAGTACCTCACAGCCCTCAGAGTAAAGAATTTCTTCCTAATATCTAGTCTAAACCTTCCCTATTTCAGTTTGAAGCCATTTCCACATGCGCTGTCGCTCCATGCCCTTGTAGAAAGTCTTTCTCCAGCTTTCTGTTAGGCCCCATTGGTACTGGAAGGTGCTCTAAGGTCTCCCTGGAGCCTTCTCTTCTTCAGGCTGAACAACTCCAACTCTCTCAAGCCTGTCTTCATAATAGAGGTGCTCCAGCCCTCTGATCATCTTCGTGGCACTCTGGACGTGCTCCAGCAGATCAACATGTTTATTGTGTTGGCACCTCAGAGCTGGATGCAGTACTCCAGGTGGGATCTCGTGGATGAAGAGTAGAGGGAGCATCACCTACCTTTGCCTGCTGGCCAGATTCCTTTGATGCTGGTGAGGCCAAGGATACAGTTGGCTTTCTGAGCTGGAAATGAACATTGCCAGGTCATATCAAGCTTCTCATCAACAGTTTTTCACATCTTTTGTTTTGTTCGTTCTTATTCATTGATAGATCTCACTTATTAGCTATTAGAGCTGTTAGCAGGAGTAATAGATCTTCCTCATTATTGTTAAGGTGTTTTACAATAGCGGTGCTCACATTCATCTGTTTTTTTGTGATGATACATACACTGCAAATAGTGTTCCTTTCCCGTTTTCTTTTGCCTTATGCATGTTTTCAGCCCATAGTAATTGCATAGTGGTGCACAAAGTATCACTGATATTTGTAATTTACTAATGTGGGAAGCTGTCCTTTTTTAATTACTTCTCCCTTTTTCCTTCTCTATTTATTTGTGACAAGGATTTATGAAAAACATCTGAATTAAGATTTGGAAGAAAACCATGGTACATAGTAGCAATAGGTTACTGTGCTTTCCCCCCCCCCACTAACTGATTTGGAGTTTAATTTGAAGAAAAATCTCACAACAGATTGTGAGAGATCCTGGTACAGTTAAAAGTAAAACCGTGCTAATATTGCTTTGTTAATAACAGTCTGACATAGCCAGAGTGACAGATTTTACAGCAATGTTGTTTCACCAGTGACACTGATTTGTTTATCAGATACAGTATCAAGGTAAACTGTTGCAATATGCGGTAGGAAGTTAGAGATCATATTAGGGTAACAGAAACCGAAAGTACATTTCCAAAACCCAGCTTGAAAAGGAAACAAGAGTGTGCTGTTTGCCAACAGCTTTGTGCTGTCAGCCTGCCTGCCTGCTTGCCTGGCTGCGCAGTGTCAGGAATCAGAATGGCGATATACAAACACTTATATTCAAAGGATATAATAAATTCAAACTATTAAAAAATACGTTTTAATAATTTCAGGTTCTGTACCTATCACAGAACTTTCACTGTGAATCTTCTGTTTTTTTCATTTTCAGTGAATTCCTTTTCATTTTGTGAGAGTTTCTTTGTAAAATATGAAAACAGCTGGTACAGAAATCTATAACATAAATATACAGGAAGATATTTCTTCCATTCTGGCTCAATTTATAATAATCACTGAAGTGTAATTTTAGCAAAGAACTTAAAGATCTTTAATGATATTTCTCCTCCAATGTATTACTCTACAAAAATAATTAAATTGAGATAAAGAAGCAGTAATTGAAAACATACTGTGGTAGTGAAACACACTCAAAGCATCCAGACTAACTGAAATTATCTGACTAAAGGGAAAATTCAATAGCGTTTTTTTTTTAATTTATCACTGGGAGCAGACACTGAATAACCTTTCAGGTCTCTTCTTGTAATGCATGCACTCTGTATATCCTTTGTACTCAGTAAAATGTATACTTTATCTGTAGGAAAAGAGGTAGTAGAATAATGCATGCCCTTGTTTTGTCTGTTATCTGTGTATAATTTTTTAAATCAAAAGCCTTTGTTTGTCTCATTCTCCCCTCTCCTCCCAGCAACTTTGGCACAACCACGTATCACACTCCATGATACAAAGATAAGTTCTTCTTGTATTTTTGTCTGTTATAATCTAAAAAATAGGGTTAGCATTCTTTCCACAGAGTTGCATGTTGCCCTCCACTCTTCTGTGGTCCTGATGACCCATAGCTGCCTTACAGTGGTTCTTTCTACCTTCTGCCCTTTTCCTCTTCACCTGTTTCACATTCTTCTTATTTAACAGTTACTAGCTGTGAGTGATTTTGATTTTCCTGCTAGTCAGTTATTATGTGGTTTTTAGTTGTTTGTTTTTTTTTTTCAACCTTCTCCCAGCAAAACAAAACCCAAACCTTGTGTTTAATTTTGCTTCTTGAATTGCACAAGTGTTCTATGAAGTAGAAAAGGAGAAAGTAGTAACAGGCAGATTATTCTTTCCTCTTGGTGTAAGACAATGAAATTCAGTGATATTATGGCAGAATGTGTGAAGTGGGAGTGGAATTCAGCTGTTACAAAGCTGGAAGGTTTTAAGACAGAAGCTGATTGTCTTTAGCTATATGTTGGAGGTATTTTGTTTGACCAGTAGGTGATGGAAGAGTAATTTAATGTATTCTAGGTTTTTTCAATACTGCATTGAAACTTTGCTAAAGAATGCTGTATTCTCTCCTTTCAAAAGAGTTTAATGGCAATTGGCAACTGAAAGTTTCTTCAGAGGAAACAAACACATGTCTAGAATTATCAAAGAATTTTGGTGACTAGCACAAACATTGATGTTGAAAAGGAAGTATTATGTGGACTGAAAATAGTATATGTAATGGTTAACATAGTAGAAAATTTTTTCCTTGTGTCCAGGTAAGTCCTATGTCTTGTTGAGTATATTATTTCATTTAAAAAGAAAAAAAACCAAACAACAAAACCCGAGGTGGTTGTGGGAAAGATAAGATGTTTAAGTCTATGCATGGTGGGACACAGTGCTTGTCTGTCCAGTTCAATGATGCTCTTATCGAAAAGTCCTCTTACAGATATAAAATAGGTACTAAAGTTGAGCCTCACTTTTGGTGTCTGTGGATATATAGTAATTATGTGTTACGTACATGTGTGTATTTACGTAACATTGAAGGGAGATGCATTGATCTGATGTGTATCCAGATGCATACATTTTTAATCTAATATATTTAGAAAACACTGAAGTGACTCCTATTCCCCTGGCACTAATAAGTAAACAGAACTTCTGTCTATGTAGCAGTGCCTTGTAGTCCATAAAAATTGTTGCCTACTGGAAACTAGATATTTGTGATGTATTTACATTTCTGTACTACTGGTTTGCGATATACTAGTGTGTGGAGGTGTGCTTCTTGAATATTCTAATAGATACTGGTACTGTACTCATCTTTTTTTTTTTTTTTTGTATTTTCAGTGTGGGATAACCTCATTTTACAGTGCAAAATTGAATGGAAATGCGTTTGTAGTTAGAAAACAACATAGTAAGATATCAGCTAATACTTCAGGGACAGAGAACGTGTGGAAGTTGGCAGTGCTTGCTTGTGCTTCTGAGATGTATTTGCTGGAATTAATATTTTTGTAGTCCTGTACAGTTCTGCTTGCCTTAGGCTGAGTGGTGTGAAATGTAATTGAACTAATGACTCACTGTGGTGAGATCATTTTTAAGAATGTAGTGGGCTTCTGATTGTACAATACTGTGGCATGTATTTGCCCTTTTTTCTCCAGTGATGCTGCCTCTTTTTGCATTCTGTTTTAGTCTATCTGTCAAGCACCCACAGCACACCTTCATATCCCTCTCAAAATCCTCTTCTATGTCTGTAGGATATGCAGTGTGTCTTCACTATTTACTCTTTAATTTTGTGTGTTTGGGTTAAATCTGTCGTGTGGTATAGATCATGTACGATTCTGTTTTGTAATGGCTTCTGTTTGTATATAGGATTGCACGTATCCTTTCTTATATTGCTCCCTGCTGTATGCAGAATTTTCTTCTGCAGTCCTCAAAGTGTACTCCAACATGGTATAAATCCATTTTTCTAAAGTTTAATGAAGATGAAAGATAATAAATGCAAGAATGAACTTGCTTATATTCTTATAGGCAATCAGTGACTGTGATCGACATAGCCTTTAAAACTGGACTTAATCTCTTTGATTAATTCCTAGGCTGCTCTTTCTCTTTGCTATGAAGTGCTTCTTTGTTGCATCTGACTTTCTAATGAATGAGCTTTAGCACTAAACGTGGGGTTCTTGAGGATTTATTTGATTTTAAAAAGTAAAGTCATATTGTCAAGAAACCTTTCAAGTCTGAAAGCTTTTCTTGCATGCTTATTTCAGATAGGGATGTAAACTTATTTATGTTTTGTGTTCATTATGATTTCTCTTTTCTTTCTTTTTAAATAAATGAATAATGTTTTTGATAAAAGAATGCTTTATTGGAAATGATAAGTAGTCAGTGAAATCATGTTATGCCATTAACCCTCAACATCCCACTTTCTCCTCCTTCTGGTGTTCAAAATAGAGAGAATAGCTTGAAAGGGAAAGGAAGAAAAGCTACAAAAAAGAAAAAACCAATAGTTTCTACTTAGGTATTTTGGGTACATTTCTTCTCAGAAGAACTTATTCCCGAAAGAATGTTTTTGAAGTGATAAGTGTAGAGCATATGGGGAAAAAAAAAAAGCTTATTGCATAAAACTTCTGCAACCTCTCAAATAAGGATTTCAATTCTTGTAGGAAACTAGAAGTAGCTTAGATGAAAACAACACAGTAAATGGATACAGTTGAATGCAGGTATCATTGGACTAGTTTTCACAGAAAAGCCAGTGAAATTATATTTGAATATATGTTACGCAGTAATTTCAGCTAATCAATTATTATCAATCAGATAAAAAAATTTCTAGGTAGAATTTGGATGATCATAAGTGGCTATTCTTTGTAGAATATGGAGCTGTAGTATTATTTTTTGAGTGTTCTATCTTGATAAGCTAAAGCCTGAGCCCAAGTAAACTAAGGTACGTTACAAACATTGGGATTTTTTTAACCACAAAACCAGTTTTGGCAATACACATATGATTAATAATTTAGGAATGTAACAGAAAAGAACCTTTTGTTCCTGTAAAACAACACTTTTTTCGTATATGCAACTTCAGAAAAATGCTTCAGAAATCCTCATTTTCTATGTAATAGTTTAGTCAAAGTAGCTCTCATATTCAAGGCTAGGCTTTACTTTTCTTTTTTTGTGTAAGCTAGTACTTATTGAGAATTAGCCTTTTAAGTGTACTGGTAGCTGGTAACACACTGGTCAGTATATGTAACAAGACAAGTGAAATCATGCTCATTGATTTTGCAGTTTTTTGTTTTGTTTCCCTTTCCTCCCCCCCTCCTTAACTGGTAACTCGTTCAATCAGTGTAGCCACTGTTCATTGAAATTATGAAATTTTTAAGGATGGCATGGTGCAAACAGCTTGTCAAACTTGTTTGGGTGAATATCTTAATTCTTGCTTACACTGTTAGGATGGTGGTAACTTCTTAATGTTACTTGACTCTTCAGTGCAGGTTTAAGAAGAAATAGAAAAAGAGAATATAGAAGAAAGGTATACCATGGCCACCCAGGGAAAACAGGAGTAGAGTAGCTGGCAGTATTGGTGATTGTAACAAAGTAGTTGCATAGCTAGAACTGAACATCATTGAAGGAGAAGTAAAAATAATAAAAGAGTTATTGAGGGCAACAAAAATTATCATCGTCTTTAGCTGTGGCACTTAACAGCCATATCCTTCTACGTAGATGGATGAAAGTGATTGAAAAATCTCGGTATAAAAGGTCCCCATGTCACACTAGAGGTCTAGCTAAACCCTTTCAGCTTTGCATAGGAGTGTTGGTTGGTTGGTTGTCTTTTAGCATCAAGCCCAGCAACTTTCTTGTCTGTGTTTTTTTCCCTCATTTCACCTGTCCTTTGCCCTTAACCCCTACTGTATAATTATTCAAATGTAGAAACTGTGGATCTGAGATTGTATACACAAGACTTTCTACTTAAAAATACTTTCAATTTTTGGACGAGCATGAGTTTTTTCCCTCCATATAAAAAGTAACTGATTCTAAACCATTAACTGAAGGACATCATGTAAATGGCTTTGTCTGTACGTGCATGCTAGTCACATGCTGGAGAAATTTGAAATAAGAAGCTGTCTAAATATGAGGTCAAAATGTGTCCAGGTTGTAGCTGCATAGCATTCAGAATACCTCTGATCAATACTATTTATGAGTTAAATTTAAATATACCACATCATGCAAAATGTTGTATTGGTGCTCTAGAAAAGTATTCCCAAGTGCAATTTTTCTTTAAAAATTCCTTTATACTTACAGAGAAACTGAGCCATACAAATATTTTTAAAAGTTTGCACTTCTTTAAGGCTATTTATTTTCTAAAAAAAGAGGACTTGAATATTTTTGACAAATATACACATGGTGTTACGCTAACAAACAGCCATGCAACATATATCTTACGTAATGAAGAAATTGAATATACAAGATCTAATCTATTTAACATACATATTGAAAATATACAGTCTCGCCAATAGTTAAAAAAGTTTTTTTTCTTATTTGGCAGTATTTTTCTACAGTTTGTTCAAATATTCCGTTTGATGTGTTTTGGTGAATACTGAAATCTAGTCAGTGACAACCTGAGGTACTAAACATTTCTGCCTTACTTCGTTGTCTTCAAAGGTAATCTTTTTGTTCCTTTTAGGCTCTATCCATGAATTGTGTATTACAGCGTTATTTGGCATGGGATCTGCTTCCACTATTGAAACCACTCGCTTTTTCATCTTACTTTTCAGAACTTTCTGAAACTTTTGCCTTGTGAATGCGTAAAGTAGAGGGTGAAATATAGTTGTTCCATATGCCATTACTAGAAAACATAATCTCAACTTTACCAAAAGGTCACTTGGGCCCAAACATAAGATGGTGGTGTTTAAAACAGAGATGGGTGTCCAGCAGAGAAGGAATGTTGAGATAATCAAGAGGGACATTCTGAAGACTCGCTTTTGCCGTTCCCGTCGCTCCCGGTGCCGTTTTACAGCTCGGCGCAGAGCAATTATGACAGACACAGAAGTCCTTACACCAAAGACAACATTTTTCCCTCCACCGCCCTGGGACACATCTGTAGTCTCATGCTGGGTGGTCAGAGAAATAGTTTTTTTCTTTCTGGCTTTCTTCTTTTGTCCTGTTGTAAATCTTGTACCAATCCGAATATTTAGGGCCTGGAGTATTTTGGTGTATGTAATTAGCATTACTACAACAGTGAAGAAAAATATTGGAATCTGAACGAGAATGTGGTAGTACATTCCTAGTTCAGTGTGGTACTCGTTTGTACTCACACACAGAAGTGTCTTATTTTCCCAAGTACTTGCGCTTCGAAGACTGAAAAAGTTGACTTCAATGAAAGGAATCAGGAAGGAAAAAAGTGAAATGATCCATATTGATGTCATTAATATCACAGCCCTTCCCATGGTCAGAATTCGATTGGCGGGTTTTACGGAGATGTCGTATCGGTCCAGGGTGATAGCAAAGACGTTGATTGCAGTTGAAACGCTTGCAAAAGAGACACAAGCCTCATGGAAGCAGCAGATGAGAGCAGTGTTACTCTCCAGTGAAAGCAGAAGGATAACTATAGTTAGAGGAATACATCCCACACAAATTATTACATCAAGTACATGAAGGTTCATTGTAATTATGTTACTGACAGAATTGATTAAGTTGGATTTCATACAGTAAAGTACCAGCACGGTGAGGTTGCTGCCAAGTCCCAAAACAATTTCTAACATCAGAAATCCAGTGAGAGAAACTTGAAAGCTTAATGGATATGACAGTGGTCGGTACATGTTGGTATCGATGTCATCAATGGCATCTCGAACTGTAATGTTAGATTCAGACTGCATGTTGACTTCCAGAATGGGGGAGAAACACATTCTTTTGTTGCAGTTGGTTTTTCTCCTGAAAGGTGAAATAAAATATGGATCTATTTGATTTCTTTTTTTAACACTTATTTTAGACAAATCCTGGGGAAGGAGGAGGGAGGAAAAGCAACTATTCTTACCAAACTCTTCATTTACAGTATGTTTAGAGCTTTAGTTGGCATGGACTCAAAAGCCTGAGGATCTAGAATAAGATCTTTCCTTTTAAAAAGAAAGCAGGATTTGCTTAAAAAAAGAAAAAAAGTGAAAAGCTTCCACTTAAGGAGGCAAGGCTTTGTTTATAGTGATGTGGTTTTTCACAAAAGGCCCATTTGTTGAATTAACTGTACTTGTGCATAGCCTTTGTATTGCTTTGAGGGTCATTTTAGGAGCAGGTTGTTAAGTATTAACAAATTAGTGCTCAAGATCATTTTAAAAAGCTCTTGTGGAAAAAGAAAGTGATAGGAATGTGGAGCACTGTTGTTTATGTATCATAAAAAGAACATTTTAATTATTTATGCCAATTTAGCCACCTCTCTCTTATGAAATTTACAGTTGTGTTGTGGGCTGAAATGGAAGTTCTATAATTCAAGAGATTTTTACAGAGCTTGAAATTTTCTGATCACTTTTCTCTTTTTATTTTTTATCTGCATGTATGATGCTTACCACTGCAACAATTTTATATAAGTATATAAAATTTCAAATGCAAAATTTATGTGGGTTTGGGGAAATGGAGTTTATTATAAAAGACTACATTTCCTTTTTCTGATTTGAATATTCAATTTCTTCAAGAAATAAGCACCTACATGGAGTGGCTGCGTATTTAATTTTATTCCAGAATAGATTTAAGAAAATAATTTTAGAAAATAATACTTAGAAAAATGTTCCTTTTGAGTTTTGGTTTTGATTTTTGTTTTGGTTTTTGTTTGGTTGGGGTTTTTTACAAACTGCAGTTAAATCCAGCAGATTTACATACATAGCATGTTTCCCTTAGGAATAGGTGAGGTTCAAAAAAGTAGCATTTGTTACATTAGGAGATTTTTTATTTTGTGGCTCACCTGCTTTGTTTTACACATGCTGGTGAGTTGTAAATGTAGCATCTGCATGTAATACCTGATGTTTGTATTGTTTATATTGTCAGGCAGCTCTTGAGTTTATAATTGAGAAGTTATTCAATTTCTTGCTATGATACTTGAGGGTTTATTTTTTTTTTAGGTAGCTTTAAATTTAAGAGGGGATGTATTTGGCATGAAAATAACTTTGAATGCCGACCTTTGTTCTGTTCTGAATACATTAAAATGGATAGCACTAAGGTGAACAAAAATGAGCTCTTTTAAAATGAAGGTGTGAATTAAGCACACTTGGGATACAGTATGCAAATGGATTTCATCTGCAGTTCTGAAAAGCCTCAATTGAACAATACTATTAATTGTAAATTGTATGATGAAAATTCTTGTTATTCTTCAACAGCTATTTCACATGTGCCTTTTAAATAAAAGAAGATGTAAATTAGAATGTATTAATCTCAGGTGTGAAATGAAACAAAAAGTATTTCAAAAGCTTTGTTTCATTTCTAATTTAGGCAACCTCTATTCTGTTTATATTAACCCTCAGGAATACAATCTCCTCTGTGTATGCTGTCCTGACTGTGAATGGATTTCAAGAAACCATTCCAAATGCATTGCTGGATAAGTGAAGTTCTTTTGTATTAGCAAAAGCCAGGAGGAAATCAAAAGCAGATCTGCTAAAACAAATGACAGTCTCACCGTAACATTATGTCAACTGAAATTTTGTGAAAACAGAGAAGTTCAGATGTGCAGAGTCTTAATGAATAGATTAAACATCACCTCCTTGCTGCATTGATTCTATTTCAGTTAAATAAAAGCAGAAACGTGAAGGCAGGGAGCTCATTTACCCAGCGCATCCATCGCCTGTCTGGGTAAGTCCCTGCTCCCTGCAAGAGCTGAGCAGAGGTGGGGGCATGGACTGCCGACCTACCTGTTCTCTGAGCCTCAAGGGCCTTTCAGATCGTGGCAGCAGCTTGTCATAAATTGATACATGGTGTCACTGAGAGATTTTTGACATGTAACCTGGAAATCAAGTGGTAGCTGGGCTCTTATTTCATTCCTTGCAGGTTTTTTTTCCTTTTTTTTTGTTCCTGCAGTTCAGCAGCAAAAAATTCTGATTAAACACGGGGACTTCTTAATTGCCTCAGATACTTCTACAGAGCAGGGCATATTCTGTGTGTCTGTTCTGAGTTTCAAGCCAGCAATAACAAATAAACCTTCTTTTAAGTGATGTTAGTTTCTTTCCCCTGTTGCATTTTGTAGCAGCCTGCTTTTATTTTCCAGGTTTAAAGAGAAATAATTTCTGATCTCTGTTTTCAGAGTGCATGTAGACATCCTTTAGTTTATGGTTGCGTATTTCTTTCTGTAATATTCCTGCTCATTACTTTTGAGTGATGGCTTAGTCAAAGAAGTTGCTATACATCATAAAATCCAGTTCATGTGCTTTGAGAGTAACCATGAGTTACCTAATTTGGTTTATTTTGATTTAAGGAGAATACATAGCATCATAAAATTGAGGGAAAAATATCCATTAGTCATTATGACAAATAAGTTATTTAATGAGTAGTATAGAAAAAACTTGGTTAAACCTTTATTCAGCTTGCTGGTGAAGTATGCATATTTTCCTTTTGAGATTTCATGTTTCATTGTCTCTTCATGCATCAGTAGTTTCCACAATTCTGGTTTTAAATTATAAATCCCTCTTTAAGAAATGCTCACCATTTTAAGAATCAATCATTGCACTCTTCTTTTAATGAAAATCTGAGCAGATGTGTTAGTCTTCCATGTATATTGTTGAAGTGTCATGCACGTAAATGGTAATACAAGTGTGTTCCATGTTTTGTTTCTAATTCCTTTATGTCTTAAGAATACATTTTAGTGATGCATCCTGCTGCTTGTAGGTCATACAGCTACAAAGATACCCGGTCAACTGCATTCTTCATATTGTCAGTTGTAAAACTGAATTAGTTGCTGCATGCCCTTGTGAAGGGGAGGAAAAAAAAGGTTAAAAGTAGGGCTTATAATTTCAAAATAAAATACTGCAAGAATATATTTTCTAATATCACTTAATTCATGAATAACAGATCTCTAAAATTGGACCTTACAGATTACATAGAAAATCAGTTAGTGTGTTCTCTATTTGCTAATAAAATCATATTCTTCCTTCAGCTTACATGAATTTAGTTGTTTTGGACAAGTTTCCTGTTCTCCGGACAGTGCAGGTTACGAAAACCCCTGACTAGAAGCAATAACTGTTGGATGTAGAGTGTCTGTGACTACAGCTAGAAAATGTAGTTTTATAGCTCTGGTGAGCAGGTAGTTTATACATACAACTCTCTTGTCTTTTAATGAGAAACTGAACACAGTTAATGAGCCTTATAGGAAATATGCTTTTGGTTAATTTGCACACTGCTACAATTTCCTTTCTGGAAATAAATGTTTAGCAAATCCATGCTCTTAGTAAATGGCTTGAATATACAGGGTAATGAAAGAAATGAGTTTAAAAGAAAACAACAAAAAAGGGAGATTTCTTAAGCAATCAGAGATTAGTCATATTAGCCAACCTTCATAAAACAATAAGTATACACTAATTACAGACTGTCTGATCCTTCGAAGAGTAACTGAATAAATCTGAAACATATTTAACTGCCAATATTTGGAAATACTGCCGAGGGAGGAAAAACATATTCCCAATTGCATTATGTGGTTGTTTTCCCAATACTGTATGAGCTTAAACTGTACTGCCTTTATGTTGTATGAACAAAACAGCGTCTTAATATTCTATAAGACTTAAATACAGAACAACATTTTTCTACCATTTGTATTTTTAATGGGGAGGGGGAAATAGCATTTGAATATTTCCTGGCCTCAAATATAACAATATATCAGTACTTAATATAAGTTGAATCTGATCTCTTGCTTTTTTTCTCCTATTTTTTAATTTTGTTAAATGTTGCTTATTCTGTATACCATAATAAGGAACAGATCTTACCTCCACTAAAGATTTGGTAAATTCTCGATGCAGGTGAAGCAGTTCCAGGTTGGAGGGATTCATTTTGTTCACTTGTTAGCAGAGTAGAAGGGAAAGAGGGTAATAAGCATATCTTCAAAAAATGACCTTAATGAAAATTTGTGCCTGTACTGTGCCATTGTTTCAGCATACTGCTAATGTATACAACTGCTTTAGTTCTGGTTTACAGGCTGCTGCAGTCTCCCACTCTTCCTACGGTAGAATCAATAAGCATCTGAAAATACATAATGAAAGTAATTTAACATACTGAAGGCTTCTTGTCTCCAGAGACACCACTGAGATTCAAGCTTTCTAAAAAAGAAGAGCAGTGCTTCTGAGAGGAAAGCTTGCGATGGGCAGCTTTTGCAGAATGACAGCCTACCTTGTCGCTTCTCCTCACTGCAGAGAGATGCAGTGCATTCACTAATTTTGATTGGTCAGTGATGTTGGGCTTAAATTGTGCTTCATATATGGGATTGATGCCCTCCCTCCCCCCGATTTATATAAGGATTCTTTTATAAAAGGACTAAATTTACAAATGATTTATGAATTCTGGAATATATTAAGGGTATGCCTGTTTTATTTTTACCTTTTCACTCTTTACTTTGTGTACACTGGAAACCACATGACACTGAAAAAAAAAGGATTAAACGTTTATTACTTAAAAAGCTTCCAACAATCTATATTTGAATTTGCCTACTTTCCATTTCTGAGGGTTTTTGGTGGCTTGGGGTTTTTCCAGTTTTTGTCCTAAGAACATCTCTGAAATAATACTGCTTCTTTAAGCCATGCTGAATCTCATCTTGCATGTTTGTATGCAAGTGGTCGCCTAGGTCTTCTGTTCAGTAAATTATTTTCAGCACAACTTGGTACCTGCATGTATATTAGAAAAATTAATGTTAGGATTCACAGTGATTATTCAGACCCTTAAAATGACTTGATAATTTACTTAATTCATGAATCAGAAAAAAATGATTTTTAGGATCCACCACCATGTACAATGTATATATAGTAGTGAATGTTGTTAATTTTGTTGAAATGTTAACTTCTAAAAAATATCTTGTATGTTCCTCATGAATTTTGCTAAAGACTTAACAGGTTTTTGTAAGGATGTCTTACATGATGTTCTTGACCTTCACTTTGGAGGGGGTGTCTTCAGTTTCACTTCGTGTTTCATAACTTATTTCTGAATCTGTTCTATCAGTATAAACAATGCTCACAACCACATAATGAGAAATGTAGCACAATATCTGTTCTGACTAGTATTTGGCTAAATAAACCTTGGGAATAAATTCAGTATAAACCCCAAAATAATATTTTTAAAAATCTGTTTGCTGAAACAAGTAGTTATAAATACCTGAGTATAAATTTTTTTATGGATAGTGTTTAATCTCAATTGAGTATGGGGAGTGTGGGGCTTTTTCTTTTTTTTTCTTGTTTTAAAAGATTTTTAATTTTTAAAAAACATTTAATAAAGTATTAAATATTAAAGTAGGGTTCTTAAATAAGCCTTTATTAAGATGGCAGTTTGGGTCAAATTTTGATGGGCTCCTTTGTTTTTAAGTTGTTAATGCAATTATAAAATGCATTAACATGTGTAACTCAGACATGTTTATTTTTTCTCTTTATTTTTCGGACATCGGTCCAACATGTTATTTACTTTATTTATTTTTTAAGATGGCTGCATATCCATCTATCATGCTTCCTGTTCTATCCTCCTTTACATTCAGAAAATATGTAAATAAAGGTTGCAGAAACTTTGAACGAAGATCAGTAGGTACCAGCTGGCTGTGCTGAGTAGCAACTGATCGAGCCCTTTGAACTGTCCCTGTATCGTCTGCCTCCCAAGAGCTTGAAACCAGTGATACCAGCATAACTCTGAAGGGTTGATGTGATAAAGAGGATTCCTGAAATGGAAGCATAAATACTAATATATTAAAGAGGTTTACTTGCTTCACTTTCAGTATGACTTAGGATAAGTAAGGAAGCCTGTCTAAATTCAAACAGATGAATCTTCATCTCCCTTTTTAGTTCTTCAGTGTGTGCCTGAACAAAGATGGAGGTATTGGATAAACTGTACTGTTAGGAAGAAAAAGATGTACACACGGAGGAAGATTGTAACAGGATTTTGGATACAGCGTGGATATGTGGTTCAAACACAGGCAAAGGGGTCACGAAAGACTACCTGCATACCAGGAGGTGATATTGTCAGAAGTTTTATCTGCAGAAAGTGTTTGAGAGAAATGATAAGGAGCTGAGTTGTGAACATATATTAAGCTTGAGTTTTCTGGAGAGAAAATCAGGAAAAGAAGCAGTACCATATGGAGGCAATCAGGAGTAGGTGGATGGGTAGACATGCTTATAAGCCATTGCTGTGCAGATGCTAGTTAAGATAGTGTGAACAGATGACATCATCCTCAAAGGGTAGATAGGGAAGAGTGGGCAAAAAGAGCCATGTGCAGGCACCCAGCATAAACAGAAAAATGTGCTGTTCTTATACCTGTTTCTGTGTCAGTACAGAATGGAAGAGAAAGAATTTGCCTGGTATTTTGGCTTTTAGGGTAGTGAAAAGTGAGGTGAAAGGATAATGAAAAGAGAAATATCAGGGAACAGCAGGAGTCCTGAACCAGGAGACTGGTGGTGAAGGGTCTTAGGACTGAGCATGGCAACACAAGGGGAGAGGGAGACCCAGATGGTGACACAGAATAGAGCTGTGAAGGGTTGAGGCTGCTGGGTCTGATGTGGGGGGAAAATAAATGCAGAGGCAGGAGCTTGAAGCAGAGTGGAGTATAACGGAACAGAGGCAAGTGCATTTACATAGACGACCAGTACACAGGGGTAGAGAGAATGGCAATTGCCATAGCATACACCCCTGTAGTACTTTTAATTCAATTCAGGAGTCATAATTATCTGTTAGAATATGTTCTGTTTTGCTGAGAGCAGGAAGTCCAAAAATATGGAAGTTATAGAGTATTTCTTGGTCCTCTTCCACCTTTTCTCTACTGTCTTACTTTCCACACAGAGGAAGTAATGTCCTAGCATTGACTGTTACTGCATTCCAAAATGGTGGCAGGTCATCTGTAGATCTGGAGGTCTAAACTTTGCTGGAGAGTTGCTAAGATCACTCTGAATGCAGCTTCTTGTATTGCAGTGTTTTAAATAAGCTTACTTTGTTAAAAAGACTCATTAGGATCACAAGGTCTAGCAGGGCCAAATGAAGTACCCAATTCTAATGTTTGCTATCAAAGTCCTTGATTTTGGAGCTTTAGCATTCTCTTAATGCATTTTAGGCTTTAACTTTACATAAAACCTACCGCAAACTATCTTAACATCCAGATATCCTGGGCGTTCATGAAGATCTTTATTGGCGCAGTTGGGAGACTGTGTCTGCTCACTTCCCTTGTTCTCTGCACTGTTCTTTTTTCATTTTCTGTGATTATGCCCCCTGAATGCTTCAGCAGCACTTTCTTTCTTTGTACTGCATGTCTTGTTTCCTAGCCTGAATCTTGCTGCTCATTTGGTGACTGTTTAGAATTTTACTGCTTCTGGGTCTAAAAATGTTGTGTATTCTCATATTTGCAAGAGACTTGGGCTCCTAACTCATACAAATTTTTTAGTGCCACATAATGTCTTTAGAGCTTGAATTACTTTTGAAAATGGATATCAGGTGATTTTGGACATCTTACCCTGGGATTGTTGTTTAACATTATTTACATGGTGCATCTGCACAGTTCCAGCTGGATAGATCCTTCTGTACTTTGCACTTACCTACTCTGGGCAGTGTGATGCCCAATTTAACACAGCTCTTCTGGATATTTTATGGTTTATATCTATTCTAGCAGCTTGTGATCCATATCTAAAACGTGTTTCTATCTTGTTGCATCTTAGTTTCCTCAATAGTCAGTTGCAAAGAACTTTGTTAATTGTTGTTGAAAATCCGTGTCAAGGAAAAAAAGCAGTGGATAATAGCTGTTTGGGTGTTGCACTGATGTATCCTTGTTATCCTGAATCTGTAAATGTGTTCTGCTTTACCTGATACTGAAATTATGGCTTGCTGGCCTGGATCATATTGCAGCATGCTTTTATGTTGAAAAGGTGTAAATCTGATTCTCGTGCAGTACACAAGTTCTAGTCATAAAGGTTTTATTATTATTTAAGAGTGATATGCTGAATAGATGACAAAAAAGTCTGCTAGAATTTGTATATAAGTACCATTCTGAGTCAGATGATAACAGTCTTTTCTTTCTTTTGGCACAAGTACTTTATTCTCATTTCTTTATTCTATCAAGAACTGTTCTAAGGCTGTTATTCCTTTTCTGTAGTAAAGACTGACATCCACAAAATTAATTTTCCGTTCAATGTCCTATTCTTAATGCTTATTTTTTCTCTCTTATTGTTGATTGCCATACATCTTGCTTTGTTTTGTTATTTTTCTGTAATGACTTATTTAGGTTGGGTTTTGAGTTTTTTCGCCTTTCTTAGCTCCATATTTCCCTTGTCAGGAAACAGTCTTACACATGGGACATTGTTGATCTCGATTTCTCCATTTTAGAATTACATCCATAGAAAAATCTGGATTTTCCAGATTAATTATAGGTTGTTTCACTGTGCTTCCTCTTGTATTTGCGAAGATGAAGACCTTTGGAAGCAACAAAAAGGCGAGTATTTTTACACTGATATTAAAATATATTATACATAAACCATAAATATAAAATTCTATAATAGTATATATATTTTGTATTTTTCTATGTAATGTATATATATTCATTTTTCAAGATGCAGAGTTTATGTTAGCACAGCAGCCTGAGTACGGAAAAGTTAACTACTTATGCCACGAAATAAGAATGTCTCATAAGATTCATTTGGGTTTGTGTAATTGTTAGGCATAGGTTATTTGTTCAGTAGTATTCCATGTTAGTTCAGCTGTTGACCTTTTCAGCACTGGAAGGTTCTGTACTCATGAGGAAATGTGTAAGTTACAGAATGCCCTTTAGCTATTTAGACTGAAACTGTATCTTCTTTTAGTTTTGCACAACAAGGTGATACCAAAGAAGAATTGCAAAACCAGTGCAATTCAACCAATTGCAAAATCATTCATATGGAGAGAAAGTATCCTTTTCATATCATAACAATAAATTTGGTTAAGTGATATAGCTAAATCATAGTCTTGGTGTATTATTGCACAGTTATTTCAGTGAAAAGAAAAAAAAGTATTATCAGTTATTCTCAGGAACAAAATATGGCTGGTATATTTAATAGTAATTTAAATAACATCAGTCTGACTCCAGATTTTCCCCATGGAGGTGATTTGTCCTCTAGTATAAACATTCATAGTTAACGGTGCTGCATCTCATAGTAGTTATTGGCAAATGTTTAACTAACTGTAAAATTGAAGATTTTTTTTCATTTTCTTTAAAAATTGTAATATTGCTGTGAATTTAGTTTTCCCTGCATTAAAATTGTGCTTTGACTACTCTGAGAATTTGAGAGATTTCTGTTTTTGTAAAATATTCTTAACTCTAAGTTGGCAATTGCTACTGAGTTCTAGTGAGGGTTTCCATATTATAGAAAGGCTTTGGGAAGTTCTGGCATAATATGATTTGCATTGCTTTGAACATACAAAGAAAAAAACCACCTACTTGCATTGTGTGAGCTTGTGCAAATGTGCCTGAAAGAACATTGATTCCCAAAGTTGGAAAGTAGTTTAGCATGGTAGCTGGAGTGTGCTGGAGCTGGAGTCCTTACCCTGTGTGGCTGTAGAATGAGGAAGTATTGCCTTGTGGTTTGAAGGCCCAGATGGTTGCTTTCTTTGCTTTCATCAAGATATTTTGTATGTTGGAAGAAGGATTTGGTATTATTCCCTGCTGCTGTGTGGCTGTGTGGCTGTGTCTCCAAGTCGTAGCTCCTGACAGCTCTGTGCTAGTGCATCGCAGATCAACATCGATATAGACATGTCAGTAAGCTTTCTGCCTGGCTTATTATAGTGCACTGGGTTCACTGGTAGCTGAGCTTAAAATGCAGAGTTTAAACTTCAGGATCTGGTTCAGGATTCTCCATCAGATATCCTTGCTGCTGTGAATGTCATGCCTAGCCAAGTATGTGGGATGGGCAGCTGGAGCAGCACTAGATACCCCGTTACAATCCCCTGATGCAGGGGTTGGGTTACAAACCTTCCTGCTGTAACAGCAATTCCCTTATGTGGAATTGCTAATTTAAAACAAAGTGACAAAAGACGAGGTTTTTCTGTAGAGTTGTTCATCAGAGATCTTGGATGGACTTTGCTTCTAGTAATTTTTTAAAATTGGAAGGGAGTACCATTTTCTTTTAATTAAGACAAACTGTTCAGATGGCATGCCTAGTAGTGACAATTCTTCTAGCTGAAATTAAGAGACAAGTCTTATGATCTAAATTGCTCGTTAGTAAAGAGTGAACACAACATGAAGAGGTATCACATAAATTGTGTCCCTTTAATTTTGTTAAGATCACCCACAGTGTAAGGTTTACTACTAGGGTGACTTTATACATTGCAGTTTTGCTCAGCTCCTTGGCTGGTTTGGTTTGAAGAGCTACAAAAACCACGTGAAAAAGATCCAGTAGGCTTACTACCCTTAAAATCAAAGTTCAGTGACCACACACAGTAACTCTGCATGTTTCCACATAATTACAGTGACAGGAGCATACTTTGCTTTCTTCTGACAACAAAATAAAATCTATGGATGGTAGTTAGATTCCCTTTCTTCTTGTGAATGACAGATCTAAGTGGTTAAAACTGTGTCAACCCCTGCATCCGGTTCAAATGTAGGAAGTTGTTCACATCAGTCTGATAGAGGTGAACTAAGTTAGTGCAGTGTGTTGGATTCACATTTACTCTGTTAAAAAAAGTACTTGATTGATGTGCATGTTGATCTAAATTGAGATTTATGTTGGTATCATGTTCAGTTTATTTTCTTTCTTCCTCTCTTGTTTGGGTTCAGTCATTTTCATAATCTGTATCCATAACACAGTTTAATTTTTTTAATTGATTATTGAAAAATACCTCTTATTTTCTTCAGTGAATAAGTGAAAGAGAAATATAATACCCATCATATTTTCTGGGGTTTTTAAAAACATATATATTGTAGCTCTAGAGTCTAACATAAATACCTAAACTATGTTAAAATGCATGCATATGCATGCATATGAAGAGCTAATTTTGTCTGTGAAGCCTTTCAAATATCAAGGGTTTTTGTGCCTAAACCATAGTTTCAGGTTTTTTCCATCTTCTAAAGTATTTTTAACTTCACTGCATAATTGTTGTCTTTGAAATCACTTACTGTAATACTGAAGCAAACCAGAGCTTGTATGAAAAATGCTTTCATTTGCTGTTTTTTGGGAGAAGGCTGAGAGCAGTAGTGTCAGTGGTATGTCTGAGAAAGGAAATACTGTTTTGTTTTGTATGTGGTTGATGCCTGGAAGTGGCTTTGCAGTCATTAGGCTTGAAGCCTACATTTTGTTTTGCTAATAAAATCCTGAGAAATTGAAAGTGGTTGAAAGTGTCACATTTTTATTACACTGATGGATGTTGAACAAATACATTTATGGAGAAAAAACTTGTCAAATTCTTCATCAGCCTTCAGTGATGGTCTGTGTAATGAATTAAAACATGTAGGTAAAATGAGTTGCAGTGGTAGGAGCTATGAAGTGTAGTTGGAGTAAGAAGGAGGAAGAATGATTTGCATTATTTCTTGTACCTTTCAAGGTGAGAAGCTTCACTACTGCTAGGTAGGCTGGCAACTCTTCAAATTGATAGCTTTGGTTAGGAGCTCCTGGAGGAACAGTGGAAGATGGAATATAGCAACTGAAACAACCGATCAACAGGAAAACCACGTGAGTTATTACAGACTGACTCTGCCTGTTACCATGCTGTCTTTCTAAAAAAGAAATTGCTGTTCTGATACAAGTAGAGGTCTTTTCTAGTTCTCATTCTTTCCACAGTAGATATGGTGCCCAGTGAGAAATTACTCCGTCTGAGAGACAGCTGGATATTGAGAACATTATTTCTCTTATTAATCAAGCAGATTAGTTTTAATGTGAGGAAAGAATGAAAGGAAAGGAGAGTCTGCCCTTTGAAAGTGGTTACTATTTTAAGCTTGCTCGTGGTTAGATTGGAAATGGTTTTCTTTAAAGTTGTTTAATGTTGTAAAACCTTTTCTGCTGTCTTGCTCTTGAAGAAGAAAGAAAAACTCAGCCAGCCTTTGCTGTTCCCCCCCACCAGGGCAATTATTTTTTTCCCTGCAATTTTTTCATATATTCGTCAGAAACTTATTTTGTTCACCACCATCAAAAAATTCTAGGCATCTACCTATTTATTGGATTCTCGCTAATACCCTATTTAACACTCCCACTCCAAAATCTTTAAGCTGGCATTATCACAATAAGCAATACAGGTCTAGGGTAGAATACTTCAATGGGGATTTTCCGGTGGTTTTTGAGTGCATCTGTATGTAAGGACTCTGTGGCTCTCAGTTAAATGCATACCCTGATAAATGTTACAGGCTGTGATGATAGCAAGTACTTCAGACAGTTTGTGAGAGTATAAAAGCCACTCTCAGTAATCTTGAAGCCTGTAGGCAAAGCAGCTATTGCAGTGTACTTTGTGGCAATAAAGATTGATATTAGACACAGAAGTTTTGTTTGTATTCAGTACCCTTAATCTAGAGCAAATTTATATGGACAGTTAGAGATAGTGGATTAACATTTAAACTAAGGATTTTAGCTGCTTGTCCAATGTCCATGACCGCAGTGCCTGAGCATCCTGTATCTGCTTCATAGTTTCTCTTCGCATTATTCTGTTTTGTAGAAAAACAGTTCAGTTATGTGCTAGAAGCCTAGGGCGGATCTGGAAAGTCTGTCTGTATTTCATGAATCTACCCAGTCTCTATAGTACAAGACCAATTTCTTTTTGAAGAATGCACAGACTATAGAAATTTTCCACATTCATTCTCTTAGCAGGTCTTTAAGCACAGATTTTTTATGTCTAACTAGACAAAGAAAGTTAAGCCAAGGCACTGCTTTGGAGTAATAAGGAGAGAATTGGGTTTTGAGTGGAAAAATAGTTCATGTATCTATCTCTCAAGACATTATTTTTTCTAAAGTAAAGTAATGTATTGGCAAAGTCAGAATATAAATTATTTCTTGCACTAACTTTACTTCTATCTAAATTGCTTTAAGCCCTCAACTGCATTGGAAGGGGGGTAGAAGAGTGAAACAAACCTCCAGAACATGCAAATAATTAATGAGATTTTAAAAAATGTATTGATGAAACACTATAGAATTCTCTACTTCGTCATCCAGCTTTTTGAAATTAAACCCTCCCCTCCCACATCTCTAAGGAAACAGGCCTTGCAGTATGCATGGAAGATTATTAAACACAGGACAAAAATACAGAGACCTGTTTGGAGAATATTTCACCTGAATTTTGACTTTGGGGAGTTGTTGCTTCCACCATCAATTAGTAATTTAAAGGTAAATATACTTGATAAACAAAACTTATAAACATATAGGACCTGTATGTTAAACAAATCAATATTATGAATGGAACAAACTGGTTATAGTGGTTTTATGTTTGGTACTTTGGGTTATGCTATCCTGAAAAAACCTTTTCAGTATTATGTAAGTGCTTTGTATTTTGGTGCATTTCTGCTTCTCTTATCCTTCCCAATGCCACCTGTATCTTACATGTTTGTGTGATGTGTCGGGAGGAAGAAGAAAAGGCGCCTATTTAGGATGAGCCAGGCATGGAGTTAGTAGCATGAATATTTGATGAGAACTAAAGGAGTCTCACGCAAGGACAGGGAAGTTGTGAGAATTGCTGTAAGGGTGACTGAGCTGCCCTTTATGTAGGCTTCATATAGATCATTTTTTTAATGATCTTTTTCTATAAATGGACTAAGAGTGTTAAATTTTATGATCACTTTTGTACAAAACTACTAAGAGCTTGACTTGTAAACCTTGCTTTAAGTTTTTGGGGTTTTGAAAAAATTCTTCAGCAATATCAATATTTCTTCACTTTAGTATCACAGTGTAATTCTGTTGGGTACAATTGCCATGTATGGCAATTTGCTGGATAGCATCCTGTGATCAGCTGGGCACAAAATTGACTTGAGTAGATTTGCACATCCACAACACAAAGAAATGAGAATGCAAATGGGATTGATCCCAAAAATTTCATGGACCAGCAGCTGCAGAGAGAACTGTGGACTGTAGAGAGTCCACATAAAATTGCTAATCTGTAATTTTAAATCTTTGTTTAAATCTGTGATTACGATGCAAAGTTTATTTTTCTCTTTCTGTGCTTGCCTGAAAGCGTCTGTATTTTCAAAGTATGTTTTAAGATTGCCGAGAGCTGCTAGTGGTAGATGATGAAGAAATGAATTCACCAAATCACTAATCTTTTTAATTTTTTAGATTCTTTTTAGAAATACATCCAGCTGATATAATTTAATATTCTGTTTTTGTGCAGAATCTTGGCTAATGCATCTGTTGAATGAATAAATAAATGGGAAGAAATGCAGTTTTAATTCTGGCAAAACCTATTTTTATTTTTTGCTTGTAAAATTGGCAGTAATATTCTACTCTGGGATAGCATTATTGGTTACTGACACAGTGGAATAATAGTAGCACTTAGAAATAAATTTGAATGTGGTTGAATTTTTTAGCTTGAGCTTTTATTTATTATTTTTAAGTAATTTTAACACCTGCAAAAGAATACAAGATTCTGGTTTCTCGTTTGACAAATATTATACATTCACAGATTAATGTATAGCTTCTAATCTCCACTGATTACTATTATCTAGGAAGTGCTTGTTAGATGTTAAAGCTGTGAACACTGAGCAGGTCATAGATTGGGCCAGCCTGTTCTTTGACTGAGGCTCAAGAAAGCAGCCAGGCAGCTATTGTTTTACCCTCTGAAAAAATGTATTCCTTTGACTGCCTTTTGTTTTTTGAATTCCTACTGAGTTAGTAATTTATTTATTTGTTTTGATATTTGAATGATATTTAATGAGCTTTTAATGAGGAAATTCTGTTATGCTGCTTGTGAGAGAAGAAAATTGTATCCAAGTAGTTTTACTTGCAGTACCCAACTTTGTGCTGTTCAGTTTAGCTGATAAATACTGCTCAAAATGCCTGCTGTGTCCACCTCCCAAGGCCTTCTCAGCACTTTTCTGGATCCTCTACCAAACCTGGGATTTTGGGGTGCTGATTCAGCTGGCACAAAACACTCTGGGTTGCTCTTGAGGAAATCTGTGATTGCTTGACTTGATTAAAACTGCTGTCACCACTGCCACTGACAGGCAGCGCTCACTGTGGGGCTGACTTGTACAGCTGAACAGTGTGCACAGACTTGTTATCCTGTAACTCCTGTGATACCTATACCATGGTTATATTTCATGTGAATGTGTATATGTATATAAAAAAGCATACAATATTTATAAAATTGACTTAATTCTCTAGAAGTGGAATGAATGTGCACTCTTTCTGACAACAGAAACAGTGTAAGTGTTGCATTCTCCTGATGGAGATTCTCCAGTGCATAATGCATTCTCCAAAGTGGAATCCTACTTGCAAAAAGGTACCAAGAAGGAATGCTGGATTTAAGATAATTTACCCTTATCCCAGAGGCTTTCCAAAATGAGCTTTTCTCCAAGGATGGGCCTGCTGCAATGGCAATGGAAAAATAAGTTCAAGCCGTAGTTTGAGTGGATTTTGACTCTGGTTTTATTTATTTGCACAATGGTGATAATTTTTTCTCCTCTCTTTCAATTACCAAAGTCTTTCTTTTGGTGTTTCTTCTGCTTAAATGTGTCAGAAGTAGTATCATTATTTGTGTGAGGATTGGGAAGGAGAAAAGACAGACACAAATCTATTTACAATACTAGAATCAATCTCTACTGAAATATAGATTTTTGTACAAATGAAGTAATGTCATTCCTGTCTTTTTTATGTTTTTAACCTGAAATAATATCATAGAATCATAGAATCATGAAGATTGGAAAAGACCTCCGAGATCATCAAGTCCAACCTTTGACCAAACACCACCATATCAGCTAAGCTACAGCACTAAGTGCCATGTCTGGTTGTTTCTTGAACACTTCCAGGGATGGTGACTTTACTACCTCCCTGGGCAGCCTGTTCCAATGCCTGACCACCCTTTCATTAAAATAATTCTTTGGGATTTGGGATTTTCACTTGTGTAACCAAGCTGGTTCCTAAAGTTTAAAAAAATTACATAGTTGAAAGCATAAGAAAGTTCCTTTCTTCACCTTTCCCACTTTGGTAGACTTCATAACTCTCCATTTCTTCTCATGGGTCGAAATAAGTCAAAGGAAAAAAAACCTGGGGAAAAATTAATTAATCGTCTGGGCATGGATGAATCATTGGACAAAATCCCAGGACAGTATTAGTTAGGAGACAAAGAATGATGCTTCTGTTACAACCCTGTTCACAGGACTCGTGTGGTAACTGGGTTTAAATGTGAACTTGTTACTTGGACAACTTACTTGGTGTTCAACTTCTTCCCTTTATAAAAATGCTTAAAATGGTAGCCAAAAATGCTGTAAGATCCAGAGATGGGAACTGTAGGCAAGTGCTGTCTTCTAAAAGTTATTAAAAAAATGCAGTCTCTATCGTGTTTGAGCAATTTTACAAACTGCAACCTTGCATGATGAATGAAAAGTAGTAGGAAAAATCATTTCACTTTCAAGCTTCATGCATCAAATGCTCTTTTAAGTCTCATGAGAAGGTGCTGTAGCAATTGCATCTGAATGTGGTGCTTTCCTTTCCTTAACTGTTTAAAAGGTGAGCATCATTGGCTGTGTAAATATACAGCTTTAAAGACCTGAGGAAAAACTACTGTGAAAAACAGAATCTGGGTAGACTCAAATACTGCAACTTCAAGACAAGATTTTACACAGAATGTGCTAGAACTAGTTTTAAGTAATTCTCCCTTAATAATAATGAAATATACAAATCTCCGTGGTACCCCACCACCTTTGTGGAGAAAATGGCAGTAAGGAAAAAATTTCCACCGCTCAAAGGATCTTTTCAAGTTACAATTGTTAAGAAAAAAATTAACAGTCCATGAAACTCACATAAAATTTCTCTTTCATTATTTATTAAATATTAGCTTGTTTGAAATGTAGACTGTCCTTCATCATTACCTACAGAGTAGCACTTTACTCATACTTGAAGAAGGAAACATCTGAATGTAAACCATTCTGTGTAGTTGCACATGGTTTTAAAATTATCTGAAAACGTTATATTTTCTCTGGCTCTTTTTAGGCTTTCCTTGCTTGAACTTATGTTAAAGTAAGCATGACTGAAGAAGTGGTGTTGAAGTCATGCTCTCCTTTCTGTTTATAATCTAGATATGATCTTTGATACATCAGAAAATATTAATTATTGCACTAGTACCCATAATTACTAGAATGAATTCTCTGCTGTCTGCCTCAAGCTTAAAAACCTGCTTTTGTAGTTGCTCATGGTAATATAAGAGACGAAATTATAATTCTACCATTGTGAATATAATGATTGCTGCTCCTATCTGTATTACCAAGGCACACACATCTCTCTGGTGAAATGTAAAGCATGATGTTGACTTTCTAGTAAAAAAGTAAGTATTACAGGTAATTCTCTTATTGGTGTGTGCAAAATGTGAATAAATCGGATCTGTGGTAGAATTTTCTTTATTTAAAGTTTCTGTCATACTGTTATACCATGCTTGCAATTAAAATAGTTATGCATTGAGTTATAAGTAGAGTGATCTGGTTCTCAGACTGAACATACCAGGCTGGATTTTGAATCAAATTAGAGCATTTTTAGGTCTGGAGAAGTTTATTTTTAATGTCCAAGGGAATTCAATAGGCAAAGATATCTGAGAGTTTCTGCTTTATGTTTATTATAACTATATGTTGTCTTGGACAAATCCTTTTTTACCTTCATTTGTGGATGGGTTAAATAAATTGGCAGCTTGCTTAGGTTCAGACAGAATCTAAGAAAAGCAAAAAGAAAAGGCAGTTCTGCCTTGGAACATTACTGCAGTCCTTTCACCCATCTGTGAATTGCAGTGAATGACACTTTTTTTTCTTTTTGATCTGAAGCTTTATTTATAAAATAATGGTCTACTGTTTTATAGCAGCACAGAAATCAGGGTTATGAGGCTGATTCAGAGAAAGGGTAGATGGAAAGAAGAACTGGTATACATACCTGTAGAAGGAAAATAGTCATGCTGCTCAGTTTCCCTGGATAAGTGATCCCACTTGAGAAGGCACGAGTGCAGTGATCCCACTCCTAAGGAAGTTCTCTGAATTCTTGCTTGGAAAATAACAAGTCATTGAACTCCTGAAGTTTCTGTGCTTGAGCTTCTGTTTCTAGCCCCAGTTTCAGGTTTGAAAGTCTGAGCTGTGAAAGTTTTGGTTCACCGGTTTCGCAAATTCTGAAGTGCTACTTATTTAAGGCAGGTTGAGGTAGTTGCACCAATGTATTATGTAATGTTATACTCAAAAAGATTCTCCCCACCAAGGTACTCAAAACAGAATTTGGTTTACATTGCTATGTTGTAACACATAACAGGTGACCTACTTTTGTACTTTCTACAAGGGAACACGAAGAACAACACTATATTTATGTGCTTTGAGATCTTCCTACACATTTCTCTGTCCTTTCTTTCTTTAGGTTTTTCTTCCTTTTTTTGTATTCTATGCCCAGAAATGAGAGATTGAAATAAAACAACAATTTTTTCATTTGATTGGTGTACAAAATGTGCATAAATTTCTGTATAATGTAATCCTAAATATTCATTTTCACATTTCTTTGAAAATAAAGAGGAATTTTTTTTTCACATCTGTGTCTTACAAATACCTCTGTAATTGTTTGAATTTTAGGGGGTTTTATATATCTCATATAATTTTTAAAAAAAATTTAAAGAAATTTTTGGGTCTTTTTATTTAGTTTTTAGGTTTTTTTCCTTGGCAAGGGAGGAACTTGACTTTTGCATGATCGACTGTGAAAAATGTATTATTAAAATTGATACATGCAAAATGCTGTTAAATGTATAGTTTGAATTACACTTTTCCCCTTTCACTGGCCTTTTCTACTTTGTAATAAAACATACTATTGTAACCAAGTCAGATAGCATAAAATTGTCAGGCAGTAATGTTTTTCAGAGTCGTGGCATCCGTTCAATTGGCTTTTATGAAGCACTTTTAGATACTGAGATGAATGAGGCTGTGAGATGTGTGTGTGAGATGGCACTGTTCGAAGGAGCAGCATGTCTAAATAAATGCATCTTGGACTTTTATAAATTCAGTTGTACACGAACCATCCTAAGTAAAATAGCTTATGAAAAGCAAAACATAAGCATTAAATTCCTTGGATGCCTTTTATTGGGAAAGCAGGTTTGATAAAGGCACAATATGTTGCAGGCTTTATTTCACAGTGCTGCCAACATGAATCCAATCTGAGCTAGAGCACAGCTGCTATTCCTGCCAGTCCTCCTCTCTCTCCTGATGGAGCTTGATCAGCGTTCTTTGTTTTCTATGTTCTCTTAAAACTAATGCTGTTTAATGATCATCACTAATGAATTAGTGATGTCCTGTTCAGGGACTGTTATTTATAGGATGCTTCCCCCCAGCATTAAAATATTCCTTACTGACACAGTATAGGGTAAGGTAAGGAGGAAAAATAGATGTGAAGTTGAAGAATGATTGTGATGGATAGAAATACATAGAGAAAACTAGATGTTCTTACAACAATTGTGCTATTCTTTTTATCCCTGTAACACAGTTACTCCTCCTCCGCCCCCCACACAACAGATTTGTAATGAAAGAATAGAATCTTGTGCAGGCTGCAACTCCCAGAGGTAAAACCCACAGTACTAGACTTCCATCTGTATAGCCTATTTTGTTTCAGAGAGATTTCATTTAGTTTTCCTTGGTTAAATTAGTCTGAAATGCTGTCTTTGCAAGTTCATTAAAATTATTCTATAATGGGCGTCTACTGTAATTTTTGAAGTTTTATATTCAGTTTCTTGGTGATGGTTCTTACTATTTACCTGATGTTCTTGTCATCCTTTCTACCATGTCCTGATGTCTGTCATGTTCTCTTGCCTTTGCACTCACCTTCATGGCCAGTAGTGTTACTCCTGACCTGTTCTCCATAGAAGTCTCTTTCTCCCTCCTCTCCCGCCCCCATAATAAAATATTGGAGTAAAAAAAAGTCACCTGTTTTAGTTACATGTAATTGGAGTGGGGAAAGGAATCCTCTTTGGTTGAATAATATATTTTTAGAGAATTTAAGAAGATTATTTCACCAGAATACTTATCTGTAATGTTCACATTTACCAAACATAGCCCTTACTGATTAGTAAAGGCTTTTATCTGCTTGGAGAAACCTGGATTTGAACTAAAGCTATACATGTTAAAAAAACCCCAAGCTTCCCAGGGAAGGGGACGGTGCTTGGTTTTGGTTTTACTCTTCAACCAGCATGTTAAACTGTACTGAATCAATACTTTGAATCAATACACAAGTATTGGATAGTTTCTTAAGAGCAGTTAGGAACATAGGAGGCCTAATTCTGATGAGATCTGTTCACGTGGATCATTTAATAACCTACACACCTACAGAGGCAAGTAAAGCTGCAGTGCCAAGTGTAGGACTGGGCACAGGCTGGTGAGAACTTTGCTCTCCTGGCACCAAGCGAACACTGCATCATTGCTTCACAGACCAGGAGTGCTCCAGGGGTTAGGGACTTCTGCTCTTCTCTGGCTTGTAAAGCAGTGAAGCATTATCCCTCTCCTTTGCCAAGTAATAAATCCCTCTCCCTCTAAAACATGAGCAAATAGCTGAATTAGGTAAGTGAATTACTATGAATATACATAGGATCCACCTAAGCTACTTTTGTGAAGGGCAGTGATTGAACAATTGAAGAAGACTGTTAACAAGTATTATCTGAATAATCTGAATTTGTCTAATTTCCATTTAAAAGTTCCTTTACTTTTCCCACTCACGGTTTACCCTTACTGAAGGCATTTGTTTCAATACCAGATAATCTGACACTTTTTCTTCCAAGTTTGTTAGTTTGTTCAATTCTGTTTTCTAAAGAATTTCTACTTCTGATTTGAAATTTTTCCGTGCTTTTGCCACAACTAATTTGTGCATTAACTTCTTTACATGTTGTAGGCATATGCTAATTAGTGCTAATTAGTTACTGAGTAAATGGAAATCCGAATAGATGCTAACTGCTGACTAAGATGGTGAAAACTTGATGTCAGTACAAACTAAAATTTTACAGAGTTCTGTATTTTATTGCTTTAATGTAGGGATTCATACACACAGTGGATTAAAGATTGACTTCAATCTCTGGTTAACTGATACAAATTGTTCTTCTGTGATTCTTTTCTCCTTGCATCTCTGCCATGCACAGGTACTTGTTCCTTGCATAGGTGCTGATGAACATGTATCCAGGGGAGCGAGGCTCTTATGCTGAATGATGGCTGAAAGCTAGAGGGGTCACCTTCAGGAGAATGCATGTGTGGCTGTAGAGGAGGGAAGGAGATGACATAGCTGGGAGATGAGGAAGGGAGAGCACCATGGCAGCTGGAATTCAAATTGTTAGCATAAACTGGTGTGAAACTGAATCACAAGAGACTTGGGTCTGGTACCAGATCTCAGTATCTTCCCTTTCTTAAAATCTGTATTAAGGTCAGATTATGTACAAGTAAGTGTCTGAGTCATTACTGTTCCCTGTTTCCCCTGGAGGTCTCTGAAGACTTGGCAAATTCCGGAGGGGTGAGAAAAAGCTGACCTTATGACACAACTCAGAAAGAGTAGATGGAGTGACTCTTAACCTGGACCAGTTGAACATTTGCTTATGACAGAATAATTTTTGACTAATGCTATGGGACATAACGAGTAAAAAGGACAATCTGCAATCTAATCAGTTTTCCTGGAAATAATTTTTTCCAATTAAATTTTGCTTTATCTCTATTGTGATAGCATTCTTTAACACTGCACATAGATATGAGGTGATCTGCATGCTGTGGATTGAGATTGCCATGGTATCTGTTATGATTTTAAATACATTTTTGTAAATGTGAATGAGAAAATTAAATGAATTTTACATGGACTCAGACAAGAATTGAGCAGAGCCATTTTGCGAACAAAGCATGTATCTTCCTTTTTTCACCCTTTGTCATTAATTTCTTTAACTACAAATGGAAAGAGTTTAACAAAAGGTAGTAAACTAATTTGATTTTTTAATACTGCTTTAATACTGTTGAATTCTGTTGGTGAATTTTGAAGTCTTAAAATACATTTTAAGAAAAAATCAAGAAAAGATAAAAAGACAAACACTGAGCAAGTGGAATGATAAGAGTCAATGGCAGAGCAACTTTTGCTTGTAAAGAATGGTTTCATCTTTGTTGTCCTCTTTTGTAGAGTTTATTCCATCCCAAGCCTTCCAGCTATCTTCATATTTGAGCTGGAAGTCTTTCATGAACATAATATGTTGAAGAAATTGTGGTATAATTTTTTCTTGAACACCCCTAATTTTTATTGTGATTTCCTTGTTCTGTATTTTTGAAACTCTTATATAATTCTTCATTAGCTGTTTTTGCAGCACAAAATACCCTGTCTATCAGAAGCTGATTTACAATTCCATTCTTCATCCATACACCAAGCACCTATTGTTACTTTTTGAATTTATAATTATGTGTTGATGTCATAAAACAGTATAAGTATGGTACATCTAATATAAGTATTAATGCTATTTTCAAAACTTATGGGATGAGAGAAGAACAAAAGAGAGTGGCAGTTTGTATAGTTGCTGGGTCAGGGTGTAAGGGACTCATGGAGAGGAGCCCTGCTGTGTGAGCAGAAGCAGTGAATTGGAGTGAAGCATCAAGGAAGTTTCCTTCCTTGATCAATAGGCAGGTGCTTGTTAGTCATATTGATCTTTTTTGCTTATTTAATGTACTTTCGTTTTATGAGATCTATACAGTCATTAAATGGAGTAGTTTGAATTGGGTTTGAATATTTTCACTTGCTGTGATATTGTTTTTGACATATTGGGTTCATTTATGGGTTATCTGTACTTTAGCTGCCATTAAGATGAAAATAGCTCATCTCCAAAACCAGGTAACTGTCTGTAGACAAGTGTCCCATGTTAAATCATCTGACCTACTTGAGAAAGTTGCACAGACTCAGTATCTCTCTTTCAAAATGTCAGGTATTGTCCAGTAGTTTGTTTTTGTTATAGGTATTCCCTTTCATTGTCACTGTTGTTGTTTGTTTACTCTGAAAACTGGGGAAATACTAATTCACAGCACAGCAGTTTGATTGCAGTGTGAACTGTACTGAAGATCAGTTTGCTTATAATAGACTTTTTCTGAGCAGCAGCCCATGCACTGCTGTGTGACAGCATCATTCTTAATTCTCATCTTGCTGTCTACCTGGTGGGGTGTGCTTGAGGGGCTACCTGGAAATCAAAATAGGTGCCTCTTACAGAGCCCCACTGGTGAATATGCCAATGTCGTGCTCTGTCAGTGCTAAGGTGCCTGCGTAGCTTAGGTCTGGTCTACATTAGAAAAGTTTTGCTGGCATGGCTCTTGCAGGTAGTCCTTTCAGCATACATGTAGTGGTGTAAATGAAATTTTTGCCAAGTCAGCCTGTGTTAGCTCTGGAATTAAATGGGATACATTACACCAGCAAAAACCCTTTTGTGCACCTTTGCTTTTTGCTGGCGTAAAAATGTAGACCTTTCACTTCATCACAGTTATGGTGCAGTAAGAAAAGTTTGTTATCTAGAGGTGGATTTAATATATATTAAGAATAGAACATAGAATAACTGTGTTACACTTAGTAAGCAAAGCTAGTGAAAAATACTGGGTGAGTCATAATGAATACTGTGAATCCTTTTTTCTATCCCCCTTTTTTGTCCTCAAAACAATTTGATAGGGCTGGTTTAACAGATGGGCAGAAAACCTATCACTGTGTGTTGGAAAACTGTTTCCAGATGAAGAACAGTTTTCTTAAGTCATTTGCACTCCTGTTCTCTTTGTTCAACATTGACTGAACTAGTCAAAACATTTTAAGCATATTAAGCGATAACATATTAAGCAAGTCTATAAAATAATTAAATCGAATCTAGAAGCTAAGAGTCCTTAGAAATATTTACATTTATATTTGACTTAGTATAAATCTTATGATAACTACTTTTGAATCTTGTGGGAACCTTGTGCTGAACATAAGGTTTGTTAAGGTTCATGTACTGTTTCATACTGAAATATTTAGGATTATCTCGTAAATTTATTTCTAAATTGAGAATGAGCTATGCTTTCACTGCTGTAGATGCTCAGATATGATGAAGCATATGATGTCTCTTCAAAGAGACATTTTGTAGAGTTATTAAGGTGTTTTGTTTTTCATGGACTATTTCAGTTCATTTCCTTGTACAGCAATTGCACAGCACTGCTGTGCCTGAATTCAGGTGGAGGTTTTAATGGTTCTTCTTTGTCTGTTTTGGTCCTGGTCTCTGCTGTTAAGAACTTTTATGAGTCTGCCCTCTGCATGTTCTTTGGGAAGACCCAGACTCTTAAAATTTATGTCAGGTTAATAGTCTGCATAATTTTGCAGAGTATGAGCAAGTACTTGACAGGAAGTGCCAAAAACCTGTGGCAGATTTATGTTGTGCTCTGTAGTCTCAAAACAGGTTCAAAGGACACCATTGATAACAGGTGACTAGTACTACACCATTAAATAACTCTTCTGTGGTGATGAGTCAGGTAGTTATCAATTTCTAAACACATTTGCAAAACAAAATCCTTTTAACAGAAGAGGTTTTGAAGTTTTTTGGATCTGTGATTTGCTGAAATGCTGCTAAAATGTGTATGCAGATTTTGGGGTGTTTTAATTCCTATCCTCACTGTGTGAAAGGGAGTAGGAGAATCCTGTCATTTATTATACGTCTAGTGTCCAGTAAGTCTCAAGTCCTTGCAGTATCTCCACTATGTTCTCCCTTACACGAGAGAAATCTCTGGTCTGCAGTTTCTTCCCCATTAAGATGCTCTCTGTCATACCTCTGCCTGCAGGCTCTCTCTGCAGTTCTCATCCTTTGATTCCTCTCAAGCCCTTGCTGGAGGGGAGCCAGCAAAGTGATCACTTTTGGGAGGAGGTAGTGAGAGAAGTGTAGCTGAAAAACAGCTCCTTAATCTTTCTTCATAAAGCATGTCACTTCCAAGTGGGGATACTATAGCATCCTTTGTTGTCAGGCCCAGACTTCTCACACTGTGCCCCTGTTTTTTGAAAAAAAAACCCACCTTTGAAGATCTGTCTCAGGGCTACGTGTTCTCTGGAAAGAGTAAGACAGTACTGTGACTCCACAGCTATTGCTGGCTTGTAGCAATGAGACTGAAAAATCTCATGCTAATTAGATTGTACGTAATTCCAAATTTTTAGATGCTATTATCAAGATAAAGTTTGAGAACCTGAACTTCAAAGATCCTATTTAATTCTCAGAATTTCTGAAAACCTGGGGAATGCAGAGCAAGGGTTCTGTAGAAGCTCAGAAATAGAGAAACAAAGTAAAATAGACATACCAACATTGTTTTAAAAAACTTAGAACTGTGCCATGGTTTCTTGAAGACTGACTAATTTTTTAACTCTTGACACAATTGTTGCTGATGTTTCTCTTCTCTGACATTTTCTAGGGAAAGAAATGGGGGTTAGGTCTCTCTCCCTCTCTTCATCCTCTGCTTCCTCTTTCCTGATTATGCACCAAGTTTACCAGTTTTACTTGGCAGAGGGTAAGGGAGGCTGAGACTTACAGCAACATGAATGGTTAGTTGGAGAGCACAGGTGGAAGGAAGAACATGCATGCAAACAGTCATTAAACTTCCAAAATATGGGTCCTCAAAGACATACATGAAGCATGGGTAGATACTCTGAAATGTTCTACTTTATCAGACCAAGGATTTTTTTCTTTTTCAGTTTTTTATTTATCTCAGAAGTGTACTTCTGGTGGTTTATGCATTTTATTAACTTAACATGATTTCTTCTGTGAGGCCAGACAGACATCCCTCCTCTTAGTTGCTTTGGGACCTTTGATATTCAATTTCAGTTTTTTCACCTCATTGTATTTCTAAAATGGGAATTGTGTTCTGCTTATTTTACCCCTGCAACAGACTTCATACAAAACTTTTCTGTCATTTCTTGTAGTGTATGAATTTTGAATGATTATTTGTAAATACCCACCCCTCTACCCCTTTTTTATTTTCCTTTCTACTTACAAGCCACTGCTTGTTGTACATGAGAAGATGGAAAACTGGCATTCTCTAAATAAGCCAATGAAATTATTTTCCTATTTCCTGTTATCAAATACAAAATTTTATTATTGAAGCCTGATGCTCCTAAGGAGTGCTCTGTCTTACCTAGAATGACTTTGAAGACCTGTCTGATTTCCTCTTACTCCAGCAATTTGCCTTGATCCCTAATGCTGCTTGCTGAAGTCTGATCAAACATAATTAACTTTGTGGTTGAAAATGAATCTTCAGGAGAGTTAGATGAAACTTGTAATTGTTGCTTTCTGGGAAGGTTTGACATATTGAAGTCCAGTTTTCATCCAGTTCATGACAAATAGGCCTTACTTGCTTTTTCCTCCGAAATTATTTCATAACATAATATGACATAATTAAAATATATTTTTTCTTTATATAGAAAGCAATAGCTGCTTCCAAACAGTTACTGAAATGTCTTATAAAATGCATTTAATTTTGAATTCTCATTTATGACAGCATAAATACATGGATTTATAAAAAAGCCAGTGCATTGCTGAGGCTACACTTTCCATTCTTAGATCCTTTGTGTAAATGAAATGGAAATTCTGTTAAACCTGGAATACTTGTACTCTTGTGGTCCTAGAGCTTTATTCCCTCTTCAGTGCTTACCCTTGGAGAGTGAAGGAGCTGAGTTCCATGTAGCTGTGCTGGGTGTCACGGGAGGACCCAGAGTTGACAATCTGATGAGTGACTGTGCCTCTTGGAGGGTACCACTAACACGAGCGTCTCTGCAACCAGTTCTAATAAGCCCTTTTATTTACAGATATGTTCTGTGTAATGTCTCCTGAAATGCAGTCAGCTAATCCTGCCTTTTTAATTACTTGCAATGACTTTAGTTGGATCAGAAAACAGAAAGAGATATAGAGCAGTGATGCAATAGAGTTTGCACTGTGGGAGGAGTCCTGCTGTGAGCTCCCTGTGCCTCTTCTGCCTCCACTTGTGGTGCTGTCACCTGCCTCCTTGCCCTGCTGCAGAGCAGGGCTTGCTGTGATCCATATACTGAGAAAATGTTCATTTAAGATCTTCATTAGCTGGAATTTTTCACTATTTCATGCTCTTGGGCCTCGCAAAAAGCTTTTTGTACTGAGAATGACTGACCAGTGTTGAACCCCAGTGTGCTGTTGTGTCTTGCTGATGCTTTTGGAGTAGTTAGACCTTAAGGCTCTTCTGATGCTTTGTGTTTGCCACTTTCTCACCATTTCAGCAATCCAGTAAGTACACCAGTGTCTTCAAAACTAAACTACTTCCTTTTCTAAAGGGCATTGCATAGGTTAGGTTAGCATAGCTGTTTCTCTTGAAGTCAAGCCAACCTTCGTAACTGGCTGGTTACTGGTGGCTCTGGCTGCTTTAGTGGAAGTTGGGTTTGGGGAACCAGTATCCTAGAGCAACTATTATTGCTCTTTACTTTCTGACCATCTCTGTCCACACAAGTGAGGCATCTCACATGTGTCTCTGTGTGATGTACTTCCAACTTTAGGACTTCTAACTTTTCCCTGAATGGCTGTTTCTGATTTTTCTTTTATTTTAACCCTTTTTTTTTTTTCTTAGAAGTTCCAATGTACAAAAAGTAATTTTAGGCCATACCCCCAAAGTATCCAAGAGTTCATGTGTTTCTACAAATGCTCATGTTGCAATGCTTTTCTTGTGTTTTTTTTTCTAAAAAAATGTCCCTTTTCACATACTTAGTTTGCAAATAAAATGGCAAAGAAGGTCATAAAATCGAATAATTGAATCAAAAGTTTTATTTGATAGAATGCTCACAAACTTTTGTTGTTTTTCTTTGTTTCTCTTTCCTTGCCTGGTATTTAGAGTCACCAAGGCTCGGGGTCAGGCTCAGCACTGCACTGCTACTGGCATGCCTGCTGTCTGTCAGAAACTCTCTGTCGAGATTCTCGTGTCAGAGAAGTAGTTATGTAGCATCTGGTAAATCCATGACTTGCTACCCCCAAGATGATCCAATGAAAAATACATGGCAAACACTCCTCCAATAATGTGAGGGTGGAGAGATCAATCAGCCGTTAGTGGCCACCACCTATAAATGAGTTTAAAATGGCTGAGGGAGAAATGTGATGGAGGTGTATAGAATCATGAATGCTGTGGGAAGAGCAAAGAGACATAATGAATAGTCAACCCCTTCCATTACAAGTCCTAAAAGGAGTTGAATGAAACCGTTGGGTGGCAGGTTCACAACACAAAGTTGCTGCTGCATACAGCGATTTCTTTACTTCAGGATTGTGCTCCTGTAAGAAAGTTCAGTATATTCTATTGGGAAATTGCTTTTCCCTTGATTTTTTCCCCCTGAAGGAAGAGGTGTTTACTCTAAACAATAGTAATGTTACTTTTAGAGGAGATTCTGTTTCTTTCCTGATCTTGAAATGATTCATGACTATCAGCAGTAAATTTCACAAATTATGCTTTTGAGGCTTGAGAAAAATCTGTTATCAGACTAAATATTATTTAAAATTAGAGGAACTGTAATAAAAATTATGCTAGAATCATATGAGTACACAATGAGTCTGTATGTTTTCTCAGTTTTATTTTTAAGTACTAAATTGCTAAACATCTTTTATCCTTCAAGCAGTGCACTTTTTTGTCCGTTAAACTTTTTTGTGTTAATTGTTAGATACAATTGGCTGACAGATGTAGGTAATAATTGGCTCATAGATAATTATGAAATTCTACAAAGAAAATTATTTAATAACAGCTATTCTCTAAATTAAATGTTTTCACCCATCTGTTAACAATTTGTGCCTTTAACAACTGAAAGACTTGCTTGAACTTAACTGGTTGCTTCCCTGGATATGCAAACTTTAAAAAAAAGTAATTTATATTTTTAGCATTTAGCTCATTATTTTGAACTCTGCTACTGATTTTTAATTTTGATCTCTGTGGCATTAATGACAGTAGAACTCAAATGTTTCATCAGTACCATATCTGAGAAGACTTAGCTTTTAATTTTTATCTGTTTCAAAATAATAGAAGAATAGCTGTGGCATCTGTTTATGTCAACATTAAATAATTTTGAGAAGACAAGTACCGTTTTATGAAATCTTTAATCCATGGTAACTCTCAACCTTCGTACTTGTGTGTGCTTCCTAATTTTAACAATATAAGAGTGTTTTCTGTGGAGAAAGTCATGGTCAGTGTACATGCAAGGTCATAGACTAGTAGTGATGAATCAGAACTGTTCTTTTAGTAGGTTGTCAAAGAATTTTTACAGGTAGCAGACCAGGTATGTGCCACAGCTGTCCAAAGGCAGATGTGGTGCGTGCATTCCGTGATTGTTCCCTTTTGTTCCATGTTTGAGGAGCAGCTGTACAGAGACGCTCTTCCAATTCCCTTTCACTGGTGTTCGTAGCTGGGCACTTACTCGGGTATGTGACGTCTCAGTTTTGGGGGCTGTGGTGAACACTACAGAGTAGCTCCTGTGGGGTGGGTTGGGAGGGATGTGGCATTTCCTTCAGTACCCTTGTGTCCTTGTTAGGGCACGTACAGCTAAACATTATAATAACAGTACACTTTTTTATCAAGTTGCGATGAATGTTGTGGAGGTGACAAGAAAGATTTAAAGCTGCTTTCTGTTTACATCCAAATCATACAAGATAGAAGGTATTAAAGCATCATCAGAGGCAAATGCTGTTAAATACTTTTATAGTTGTATTGGAAAGCCAAAAGACAGGCACCTGCGAAGACTGACTTGAAATGCAAGTACTTAAAATATGAACACTGTTACATTCAGTTTGACTTTCAAACAACATTCTTTTCTTGCCTATCTTTTTAGTACTGTTGATAAGTTTTATTATTGCTATAAGAATTGGCAAGAATTCTAGCAGACTGGGCAGATTTCTGCCATAGGCTGATTTCTAAATTTCAGAAAGGCTTTACAGTAGGAGGTAAGATGTATTTCATCAGGTTTTAAAATTTTGCGATTATGTTCAAGTTGTCTGCAGCAGCACTTTGGGTAACACAAGGTTCAATTTGTTCTCCCACAAAGTATCAGAGATACATAAAACCTGTGTGATTTATAGCCTCTGCAGCTATTGTCAACTTATCTGTTGACTGTAAAGATGATAAAAACAAGTAAATCTGCAGCCAGTTGCAGGAAGTTATTGATGATATGCCCAGTGAGAGGTGGGAGGAATTAAATATACATTTACTAAAGACAAAAACTACATGTATTCTAGAGTACCGAGGGAGTTAATGTAGCTGATACTAAAGAAAATGCAGTTCTGCTTTTGCAGAAGTGTTTTCCTGAAGGTGTAAGTATGAAAGGGGTGAATGGTGGGTGTTGAAAAGACTCAGGAGAGACCCATAAGGAGAGAGGAATATGAAAGAAATATTTGCAACTTATGTATATAGTAGAGAAAAAAGTAGTATTCCCCTTTATCCAGGGGCCTACATAGCATGGCTTTATTTATTAGTTTGATTTTACAGCACTGCAGCACTACTGATCTTAAAGTATCTCCTTACATTTACAAGTGTGTGTTAGAAGTGACCCCTGTTCTCTCGTGTGCAATCTGACATTTTTGGATGCACATATTAGTGCAAAAATAATGATAAAAATGATATCTCATTAAAAAGAGAAAAATGAAGTGCAATTAGAAATAGCTAGTTCAGTATGGTAATTGTAGACTTGTTGACCTTTAAGTCTGTAACTGCCTGTGTATACCTTTATCCAGATGTAAAGTATTCAAGAATTAGGTCATCAACCATTAGCATAATGAATTAAAACTCACAAATGAACCAACATCTCTACTGCCTTCCTTCAAGGACTGATTCAGCGAAGAGTCAGCCATCTTTGCCATCTCAGCAACTGGTGGGATGTTTGAAAGAAGTTATTTTTGACTGAATTCCTGAGACACATCATCATTTTCCTTCATTTTCTTTTATCATGGCATGTGTCTGTTGCAACATGTGCTGGTACTGATGGAAACTGAATCATCACACCTTTACATAATGCTCTATATTGAGAAATTCTACTTAGCTATTGAACAATAACATATTAATAGTATTTAAAAGCTGCCAAAAAGACTAGTATTTTCAGGTCAACATGTAAATTTAGGTTATCTTTTACATTCTTCTGCTCATAACTATTTTCCTTACTTTCATGACTTTAGTTACAACGCTAACTTAGGCAAACAAGAGACAGCCAAAGTCATATACCTTCATTTAAATGAGTCCTTGTGTTTGCTTGGGAAAGAGAAGGTTTCCTTCATCCACTCCATTTGGAAGGGCATAATTCTTTTACATGAGTTTATGATGCAGTTGCAATGTATTTTCAATGCAATTATCTCTGGTAGACGTGAGAGTACATTTTTTCCATCCTGCTTCATTTTGTATAGTGATGTGATGCTCCATTTCAAGGAGGACTGCTTATTGTTCACCTGTTGAGATTTTAAGAAATATTTTCCTGACAAAAATCCCGATTACTGTCTGCTTGAAATTTATTAGAAACAAGCTTTATTATCCCCTTTGTTTTCCAGTTTTGGATGGTCTCCTGAAACTTGAGCAGAAATGCTGTTGGCATCAGTAATGAGCAAGCAGTGCAAAGCTGTGGGCTTAGGTGGGGGTGGGGAGAAACCTGTAAAGGTGGAAAGCATGTGATGGCACTGCATTACTCTTACAGATTAATAAGACCAAACTGTGTGAACTGATTTGTATTTGTATCCTTTCACTACATTCCTTCGCGTTTTTCTGTATGTTATCATTGAGCATACTGTCATTCACTCAACTCTTTCAAAGCTTAAGTTCATTTCTTCTGTAGTGCCCCACTTGGGCTATATCTCTCTCCTGTTCCATATTATCCCTTTCTGTCCCCCTTTCTGTTTCCATCTCTTTCACACATGCTGTACATTTGCTTTGCGTCTGTGATGCTATGAAGTCTGTGCAAAACTGAAATAGGACAACTAGATTTTTACTGGCAACATACTTTATTTTTACTTCACTCCAAAAAAAGCCCAAGAGGAGTATTGACTTGTAGAGGTATTATTGCTTTGTAGGCAGAATAAATTTGATTTTGGAAGTCCATATGTGTCTGAAGAGCAGTTCCTTATCTGTGCAGTGTCTAAATTAAACTTCAATGAATTTATTATGGAGAAGTAGGGGTTTTTTCTCTGTTTGTTTTTAATGAAGAACAGTCTTAACTATCCAAATAAAATATGGACTTTGTAAATTATATAGATACTGGGTTTGTTTTCATGATGGTAGATTTTGTTTCATGTTACCTGTGGTAACCTGTGGTACCTTGTTTCAAGACCTGTGGTACTTGTAATTTATAGCCATTGGTGTAAGAAATTTTCGTTCAAATATTTTCTATTTTTAGGCCATAACTCAGAATATTTAGGGTGAAGTTGGTTTTACCTCCACCCAAATGATAAATGATGAATGGCATGAATGTTACAGTTCTTTGTCAGTATCTTATCACAGAGACTTTAGGAAAAAAATTGCAGTTTTAATTACTAAAATGTTTTGGGAGCTCTTGAGGAGTTTCTCAGATCACCTTGTTTTGAGGAAAGGCTTAAGATTAGGGCGATTTTTAAAGTTCTGGGTCCTGATGTTTCACAGTTTAACAACTTTAGTTATATTAAAGTGTAATGTGTGCATTCCTGAAGGTTAATATCCTCCATAGGTAAGATGTATGGAACCACAAGTACGGTATTGTGCCCACATGTCTAATCAGAATTTCCACAATGCTGTAGCTTATGTCTCTTGCCTTTTGTTCTATCTGTGTGCACCTCTGAGAAAGGGCTGTCTGTCTTTTCCTGACCACCGGTCAGGTAGCAGAAGATGCAGTTAGATCTCTTCTTAGTCTTCTCTTTTCTAGGTTAACAAAGTCAGTTTTCTCAGCCTTTCCTCACATTCATGCTTCAGTCCCCTCTCTTGGTGGTTCCCTGGACTCACTCCAGTTTGTCCGGATCTCTTTTACTGGGAGGCAAGGAGTACAGTGGCCTTACAAGTGCCAAAAAATAAGAATAATAACTTCCCACAACCTGCTGGCTACACCTGGTCCAGGACAGAGCAGCCTCTGCCACAGGTGTGTACTGCTGGTTTATGTTAAACTTTCTGTCCACTGGGTCTATTTCTACAAAGCTTCTTTCCAGTCAGTGAGCACCCGACCTGCTCCTGTGGACAGGGTCAAGCCATCCCAGGTGAACAGGGATTAACTCACTTTTGTTGAGCTTTGCAATGTTTTTGTCTGTCCTTTTCTTGAGATTGCTGAGGGTCTTCAGAATGGCAGCGCTGCAGTGTACTGAGCTCTTCCCCTGAATTGCTCTTGCCCATAAACTCACAGGGGGTTAATTCTGTGCTGTCACTCAGGTTACTGACTATGACATTAAACCATATCAGCCTCAGGGCTGATCAGCCACCGTCTGCATGTGGGGTTGCTCCCTGCTCCCCTTTGAGCCCGCAGTCCAGGCAGCTGAGGAGACAGTGGGCAAAACTGAAAGTAGCAGGCTTAGTAGGTCGTGGTTAAGTAAGGTTGTGAGTCTGTATTCAAGGGTGAGGGGGAGGGATGGGGGAGATCTAATGGTGCGTGGGAGGGGGAACCTTAAAGGAGTTCAACAACTCTTGCTTAGGCCTAAGTGAGTGTGGGAGTTGTGTGGTATAACTTGTGATTAGACCTAAGTAATGTTTGTCTTGGTGTGTTAAGCTATTTTCTGAATCATGGCATTTTCACAGGAATGTCTCCAAAATTTGGTTCTCATTGTTAAGTCAGTGATGATGATAAAAATAGATATCAAACTCATTTCCATCAAATCCAGATCCTGCGTGGCATCTGATTTCCAGCCCAGAGAGCAGTAGGAATTAACTCTTCCATCAAAAGAACTTAAACACAGCTTTAATATAATGTAGAAATAGCTAGTCAGTCTTCCTCACTGCTCCTCCGTAATTGTTACCAACTTGGGGTGTGTTTTTTGGTATTTCTGAATGCAGTATGGAGAGAAAAAGCAAGTTTCCTCTGTAGATAGGATTGGACATAGATGATTATTAAAGCACTGCTAAATATTTTAACACAAACCATATCCTATAAAAATACCAGGAACATTCCTTTGGAGGAAACAAAGCTGATCCCAAATGCAGGATGACAACCTACCTGTACACTGAAAATTTTGCCCTTTGTTTTAGCATACTAGAAAAAATTCAATTTTTTCATACCTACATGGTCTCTAAAATTAGAGTGTTGAATTCTCAGTTTTCTTCTGAAGTAAAGCTTTAATCAGGTAAGATAATTCCCCATCATTGGAAGTGTTCAAGGTCAGGTTGAACAGGTTAAACAGGGCTTTGAGCCTTCCACTTTGATAAAGTGGAAGGTGTCCCTACCCATGGGGGGCGGCTTGGACTAGATGATCTTTAAAAGCCCCTTCTGACCCAAGCCATTCTATAATAACATAATGTAGATGGCAGGTACAAGGCCATCTAGGTGGCAGATGTACAAGGTAATGGTGTTTAAATGAGCAGTTCAAGTTTTACTTTCTTTGAACCATATACTTTCCACCAGTTTGATTTTGGTACTGTTAACCTTGTTTCTTTAAACCAGTCTTGGCATATGATTGGTATGAAAAGCTGTGAAGTGCTTTGCTTTGTTTTTATTTTTCATGTCCCCCTTCACTAGGGACATCTATCAGATTACTAAACCTGGTTGTCTAATACATTCTATTTCCTTTTCTGGACTTAAACAACTGCAGTGTTTTAATGTGCTGTCTGACAAAGCAAACAGAAATACAGCACCATGGGCCCCACTCAGTTTCTGGCTCCATCAGGACAGTTTTGACTCATTTAATGTTGCCAAACAGCTGAAAACTGAAACCTTATGTATTATGCATATAAGTAGTTAATTTTTAAGATGGTAGAAATTGGTTAAGTAAAGACCAGATTTCTTAGGGAGTTAATGGCATTTTAGTGGCACAGAGAGATTTTATTCTCAGTTGTTTCACTGAAGAAATGTTAGCAGGAATTTTGTCCTATAGGAAAAGGAAAGGAAAATACCAAGAGTTTTCCAAGAGACTGGCATTTTAGTAAAATAAAACTTTCTTCCTCTTTAATAATGAATTCATAATACCTGCAGAAAAAATCCAAATTAAAATTATAAGATTAAAAATTAATAATTTTGTAAAGTATATCTGAAATATATGACATTGTATATGACACATAGTGTAGAGCAATTACATTCTTATTTTGAACACTTTACAAGGCACCGTATGCAGTTTTTATAGGAATAAACATCTTTTTCTGAAGAGCTCAAGTTGTATAAAATGGCTGTAAGATATTGTTTCATAGTAACTGTAGTGGAATCCCTTCCACTTGATTTAAAGGCTTAATATAAGCCTTACTTCAGCAAGTGCTTTGGTGCCTGGTGCAGAGTGTGGGGCAGTCATTTCAGCCTAAGTGGAGAATTAGTCTCATTAAAACAGAACATGAGTAAAGGTTCTTTTTGGAAGCATCAGCTTCCAGTTTAAAGACTTAAAAATGTGTCTGCTCTTGCCATTCCCCACCTGCCCTATGCATCAATTGCATGGCAAATTTAAGTGCCTTCAAGAAGCAGACTATTGTCCTTTAAGTTACGTTTGGCTATTCCACTTAAAGACTAGACATGTAATATAAAACCTTAGGTTGCTTTCACAAAAGGGTAAACATACATTTTCTGCTGGGGAATTGGGATCTCATACTCTGTTCTAAGACTGACTTTGGTTTTACATTACCTCTATTGATGAAAACAGACAAATTGGCATATTCAGACCCAGCAGCATCCTGGGTTCGGATACAAGTGAGGTAAAGAGGATCTTGACCTTCCTTTTCAGTAGGTAGTGCTATAACTGACATTTCCATTAAGACCATGGAAGCTTCTGTACTGGGTTAGATTTGTGGCTCATTTGAATTAGTAAATAGCTTTGAGGTACGTAAGAAGCAGATGAAAAAAAAGTTCAAATGGATTCTCAGCAATTCTAACAAATCAATCCACTCGGGTTTTTTGTGATTATATTTAGGCACTAGTATAGGACCAAAGACTGAACTTTTAATAACCACTTTGAAATTAATTGCCATTACTGAATACTTGTCACTCATAGGAAAGATGTTATGTATTTTTACAGTATCTGTCCAGTCCCTCCTAATTTTGTGTAACAGAAATAAATGTTGCAAATAGCAGTTTAGATTCAGTTTCATGAACATCTTCTACCAATGCACATATGAGCTTTTTACAATATTTCTTGAAAATCATGTAGCCTCTCATCTGCTGCATACTTAAATCGCATCAGAACTCATGGGTATCATTTACATCTGTTGACTTTTTGAAGTTTAAATTAGCAGTTTCTTAAAAAATTGTAGTTTTTCTTCATTATGGAAAAATAACAGTATCTTCTTAGAGTACAGATATCACCAACATTCTCTGCAACTAAGACTGAAGAAACAAAATAAATAACCAATGCAAAAGAAATAAACCTCAAACCTTCCTCAAACAGGCAAACAAAGACCTACTGTTTTATCATTCTATGATTTTATTTAGAATTTCAGAAATGGCTTATTTTCCTTTAGTACCCCGCCCCTTCCCAATCTCCCATAAAACACCTCTTAATTTGTTGTTGGATTCTTGCAATTGGGGGAAGTGATGTGTGTGCAGATCTTAGGTGTTTGCTCCAAGGGAATCCACTTTAGATGTTCTGAATTTCTTTCTTTCCCCCTCTTTATTATTGTCACTGAGGTTAGTTCTCAGAGCACAGAAGGGTTTCTCTTTTCACTCGAGTAGCCTCCTGGGTGATGCAGCCTAAAGACGTTGGTTTATTACTGGCTATCCTGTTTTCCTCTTTGTTAGGGCACCTGATTCTTCTCAGTAGACTTCTCTTGCTTCTCTAATTTCTAGCAAAAGCTCAGATTCAACTCAGTCTATATAAAGAGCCTGATACAGTCATTGTGGAGCTCATATGGATGCTTCGTAGTTATCTCTGTTCCAAAACGTATTTTAATACTGAGAAAAAGTTTTAATTCAGATTCTTTTCTATCTTGTTTCTATATTATCACAAAGAATATTTAAGATTAAAAAAAAGAGATCACATAATAGAAAGATTCTGTGTTGGTGAGTCACTTAGATTAAGAAAAGCTAACTGTTGCTCGAAGTATTATTTTTCTACCTAATGTACTATGTGCATGTTGGATTTGTCTCTATGAAACTCCTCTTACAGAACTATTTGGGAAATATTGGTTTGAAAAATGCATTTTCAAGGAGCATCTCAGACAGTAGATTAGAAAATCTGTTCAGGTTTTATAAATCAAGAAAATTTTGAATTGTAGTGACAAAAATGTTTGTTTTATAAAGAAATACAAAGTTCTAACCCTTTGTTAGGCTGGGGTAGATTATAAATGTCACTTACTTGTAGGTCTTAGTGTATTCCGCCTTGACGTACCATATTTTTGCTCAAGAAGAGGATTCAGCAGGCAGTCTGTGTTTTAAATCCTTAAAAAGTAATTTCCAGCTGTGCTTTCCAGCTTAATAGGGTGTGATAGAAGGGAAGCAATACCAACACCCTATGGGAGAGTTAAGGATTTGCCTTTATGTTCATGAACCTATATAAAGAGGTAGAGTTATCAGAGGGATGAGAGAGGCAGAGGAATGATTTTAGGACTAAAGCTCCCTCCTCTGATTTCCTCCCTGTCTCTGCTGAGCAGAAGTGACTGGGGCAGCGGGCTGCATGTTGTGCTGCTCCATGAGAGGGCAATGCCTTGGTGGCTGCTCCACCATCCTTGCATGTGGTGTTATAAAATACTTAGGCTCTAATTTGTTTAAGGCACAAGTCTTCCCAAAGTAAACAAAATGTTATATATGTGCTTTTAAAATCTGTTAAGGGAGAGATGTCAGTTATAAATACTATAGTCACTAAATCTGTTAGGGTTAATATAGTTTTACTCCAGAGCTTTAAGGTTAAAGTAGATGGAAAACTGACAAGTTTTAAACTGGGCCCCAGTCCCCAGAGTCTGTGCCAACTGAGGAATGAGCCATTGTGTTAGCTTAATTCCTGACCAGAAGACACAAGTACCTTATAGCCCATGTCCCACTCACCTCTGATCATGACCACAATGTTATTGACTGACTGTGCCTGGCAAGAAATAGAATAATGATTGCACAAGTGCCTGAAGCAAAATCCTACATTTGCTAGTCCCTGGGTTAATAACTGGTAGTATCTTTGTTGTATTTCACTTGACAGGGTTTTTTTTACTAACTAGAATCGACCGGTTGAAATGTGCGAGTTCCTCTGCAGTATTTTAAATAAACTGGATCCTAAATGCACAGGTGTCCTGGCAGTGATCTGGCTGCCCTTGTGTCAACTACCCTTCTGCTCGGTTTAATCGTGCTGTCCATGACAGCAATATCACTCTCGAGAGTACACAAGTGTAGAGATTTCTGATATTGTGTTGTCTGCTTGGACAATAAAAAGTATCAGAAGGCACATACCCTGCCTGTATTGCAGCTTCTGCTCTCACACAGGAATGGCACTTGCTGGTGTTTCTGCCATAGATCTGCTGTCCTTACGGAAACTGCTTTTCTTTTGAAAAACGTGTAATATGGTTGTTAGAGCTTCCCTACTGGTTAGAATAGCAACTAAGAGCATCCGTAGTCGGATGTCTAGCCACTGTTTTGAAGTCCTGCTGAAATGCATTGTCCCAAGGCATTTTGTTAGGATTGCAGGAAATTTGGAACAAAGCTGCAGATTTTAGCAGTTTAGCAGGAGGTGGCTGGCAGTCTGAGGCACAGATGGAGGTTTTTGGAGAAGCCAAAGCAGCATGGTCTTTCTGTTCTTTTCTTAAAACCATCAGAAGGATTAGATTTTTAGCACTTGAAGTGACTTAATTTAGATTTTGAGATAAAACACAGCAGGGAGAAACAGTCTCTTTTTTAGTTCTCTTCCTCAGATTTTTCTGTGGATTTAGGATATCAGAACTGTATTATTTTATTTTGTTTAAGCAGCCTAGGATTGCAGAGTATGATATTATGCCTTAAGTGAACTCCACAGCAGTTCTTGTATTTGTGGGATATAAATGTTTGGTAATATTTGCACCTTTTTTAACCTCGTGTTGCCGAGAAACTTCTTCAGAGTTTACTGTGGCAGCAGACTTAATCTGCAAGTAGTTCTTTGCTCTTTTTTTTTTTTTTTCTGTGCAGCTGAAAGAAAGGTGTCAGAAAACTAGTCTTCACATTCAAGACACTTGCTCATTGGAACTAGTGGCAGTTTAATATTAGTTTTAATGAGTTCAGATGCAAGGCCACCTGTAGAGATGCAGCTTAGTCACAGCAAAAAGTTGCAGGGAAGTAATGGGTAAGTGTGGGTGCTGTAGCCCCTGGCAAAAGCAGCTTTGTAAGCACACCTGCATATAGGGCTTCATTAATGGCCTGTGCAGTGCCATGTGTGCTGTCCTGCTGCTTGGCCATCCTCTGACTCCTCTGATCCGTTTTTAAACAAATGCATGAAGACAAAAGCATTTGCAGGCCTTTTCTTAGTAGGCTAAAACCTATTTGACATACTGTACTGTTAAGAGAGATAATTTCCTTTATGCCTTTCTAAGCTTTACAGTTTTCACGTGCAGGTACAGGGATGTTCTCTACTTAGCTGGAATGACTCACTTGGAATTTTGTGTTCATTTGTGAACATGTGATTGCTAAAATGAGTTTATTGTGAATAAACAAAAATAAAAGGCTACCAAAGTGAAAGGTTTTTTGTCAAAGATTTAACAGTTTGGTGAATTTAGCTCAAATTTTTAAGTCTGTGCCTTAATAGACTTTCTGGGAAGACATAAAAGGAAGATAAATTTATTAGGAAGTCACAGAGGGCTGGTTATAAATGGAAATAGTGGAACATCATCTTATGGAGGAAGTATCTGATACTGGCTGAAATGCCTTGGCCATTATTTTATTAATTTTATTTGTTTCTTTCAAAAGAAGCAGTGGATAACCAGCTTGATTAAGCAAAATGCTGAAAAATGTGTAAATGAGAGTAGTCCTGCGTTGTCTTGCAGATAAGCGGTAGCAAAAAAGGTCTAGGCTACCTTGACATGGGAAACTGAGTTATTTTAAATTCAGAAAGATCCGAAAGGAGGAAAAAAAACCATTGAGAAAAGTTCAGTTTGAATAGATTTTATTGCTGCAGTTGCCAGTCCAGCCCAGTAATCTGTAGCTACTCTGCTGATGGTTGTTTCCACAGTGGTAATAAATTTTGTGATGATTCCGTGATTAGAAAAGAAAAAATATATATTCTTTTCTTCTCTTGCCATTCTTCTGTGTTTGATTCCAAATGTGTAGAAGTGCAATTTAAATATTTGAAGTATAATTTAAATTTTTTAATGTATAATGCATCTTTAATTTCAGATCTTAAAACAAATTATGCTTATTCAAATATCTCTTTAGAGAATTTTAACAATCTAGTTAATGCTTTGCACTTCTTTGACAGTCTCTGGGTCTAGAGAATTGCATTGAAGTAAATTCAGTGTATTCAATATCCAGGTTTTCTTGAGTAATAACCCTTTGATTTTCAGTTTTTCTGGTATAAGACATTCCTTTGATGTACTCTATTGTCAAGTGTTGTATACAAAAATGTCCCTTGGAACTGACTGTAATTTTGAAAGGTTTTAACATGCTTAAAGTGTTCCATTATCCCATGTTATGCTTATCAATGTTTTGTTGCTTTTATAGATTATCTTTCTCAAGGGATAGATCTGTCTGGAATAGAAGTAATTGAAAATGACCTGCTTTTTATTGCAAGAGCTCGGCTTGAGGTGGAAAACCAGGCTAAAAGGTTGCTTGAGCAAGGTGTGGAGACTCAGGTAAAATACACTTTCTTCTTTACTTCCTTTCAAAAGTGGAGTTGAGCTTGATTTCCTTTGCTTTGTGTAGCATTGTCTAGTGGAAATTAAACGTGAAAAAAGTCTTATGTGAATAATTCTCACACATGACAGTATTCAAAGAAATTGACAAAACCGATCTTGTACAGCATTTACAGGAAAAAATTTTGCAGGATCTGACCCTGAAATTTGGGAGAAAGTAGGTGCTGATATGAAGACTTTAGCTGTAAACAATGTCACAAAAACTTGATGCATTAAACACCATATACTACACTGCCAAAATTGCCAAACTGTATAAATACGAAAAATGCAGTTTCTTAAAACTGTAAGAAGATTTCTACATTTTAGTTGTGCAGAAATATATTGAAAAGATTTGAAAGATTTTGCATTAAAACTTTAAAGAGCATTTTAAACTTTGAGGTAAATATTCACTGTAGGGAATATAAAAATGAATATGCATAATTACATTCATCCATATTAAATGTAATTATCTACATTTTAATAACCTAGCTACATTTATTAACTATTTATAGTATTTTTATTGCTGTTTTCTTGTCTTTTTAAAATGTAATTTTCTTTTGTCTATACTTTTTAGAATTCTTTAAAAACTAAAGTATTTTAAATCCCCATTTCTAGTAAGAAGAAAAATCTGGTACAAGTTTGTATCAAGTTTGGATTTTAAATTAGAGAACAAAGAGGCTTAGAGTAAGACATTTTTATGCAAGAGTTAAATTTCTCTGTAAGTCGATATGGCATTTGTTTATACTGTTGATATGAAAATAGGATGTATACAGAATGGAAAACCTCTTCAGTAAATTGGCTTGGTTAGACAATTGAGGATTAAAATTATCGGTATGTTTCAAACTTTTTCTTAGACCTCTCATTTCAATTAATTTTCTGCAGTAAGTCATGGTTGTGGTAAATACCCTTGACTGTTTACTGATAGCAAAGTGATAGATAAAACCACTGTCGTTTTTCACCTGATTACAATTCCAGTGTTGAAACTTCTGGCTATTTGAGAATGTTGCCAAGCTGTGACTGGACTCATTGCAAGCTGTGAAACATATAAAATGTTAAATAAAAATTGACCAAAGATACGGCCTAAGAAAAATCAGGTGGACACTTATTTTAAATGTAGCAAAAGTCTTCATCAGTGTGTACTCCTTCTAGTTTTTCATGTCAGATTTGACCTTCTCTAAGACTTTTCTCTTCATATTAAATACTAAAGTGAAACTGACAGAGAAACCCTGGGGAAATCAATCCCACTCCACCTGAAAAATTGACAGATTTATTAGGTGTTCCAGGCTGTATCCAGGTAATCAAGAGATTATTAAAGTATATGCCTGTTGTGCTTTAGCCAGGGGCCTGTTTCCAACAAATGGAAGATTGTCTGGAAGAAAATTATTAGTGCTTAGTCATATCAGAAGTGGGGATGTTTTCATGAAGAGGTGTTGGGTTATGCTTCACAGATTTGTTATTGGATATGATTCGTGAATTTAATGTTGGGAAAAATAGTATGCTTTAGAAAATGCACATGCAGGCACTGCCCAAGAAATCTAGACTTTGAGATATGACTAGTAGATCATATATCTTTGATTCCTGTTATTGTAGCTGTGTGTTTTATTGACAAGCTGATTTACATTTACACCTTCCACGCCCTGACATTTCCTATAAGAGGACATGGCATCTTCATTTTTTTCCTGCATTTGGTACTACTGGGTTCTTCAGATGGACTGTCTTCCTGCTAGCGTCTATTCTGGTAGCCAAGTCTGTACCTTTGGAAATAGTGCATCTCTTTTTTTTTCCAGATGGTTCTTCACTTATTTGATATTCATATCTGCAATTGCAATTTTAGTTTTCACCTTTGTTTTGATCTGCTGTGTAAATAATACATGAGATCAGTTGCCTACGTAAGAGCGAGCTGTATTTCTGTATTCCATCTAGCACTTTTCAGCAATGCCTTAAGAAGAGAGTTTGCCTTGTGTCTCCATTTCAGAGTATTTCAGTGTTCACCTGGAAGAGAAGTGGGAAGTAGAAATACATAAAAAACCTATAAATATCTCCTTTTAAGCAAAAGGCATTGCAATTTGGCGAATGTCTTTTCTGGAATTCAGAGTTTTTTTCGGAGATGCTGCTGAAGTTACTCTGACAAAAAGAACAGAGCTAAAAAGTTTAAACTACCACTTTCAACATTTTTATTTATCTCCTTTGGTTAGGTTAGAAAGTATTTTCGTTATTTTGGTTATTAATTTAATGATGTATAAGCTAATGAGCCGTGCATAGATTTCCCCAAATAACCTTCAGCAGTAGCACAGGAAACCAGATACTTACACCTAAGTAATACATTGTCTTTTTCTCTACAATGTAATACAAATTTTTATAGCATGTTCACCACTGTGACATTTGTGTATTTCTCAGAGGAAGTGAAATCTCTTTCCCCCTTCGTTTGGAAGTGTAGCATTAGCCATTGACTGCTTCAGAAGTGAAGGCTTCAACTCATGTTCCTCGTGGTATCTTAAAGCTGCCATCTGGGTTTAAACTAGAAGTGTCTGTCAGTGTGTCTAGACTTAACAGGCTTTCATAGAGCTGCCAACCATACTTGTCTTCCTAACCCTTTTAGAAAGAGAAATCTTTCTTTGCTATTGTTGACAAAAGTAATACAAATAATAGCAAACCCTATCACACAGGGGTACCGGTGGCTACAGACAGGGTTTTTTATTGTCATGTATACTTTGTTAGCCACTCCTGGTGTACATAGCACAGACTGATGATTTTTCGTGACTCACAGAACAGTTTCAAGGAAATAGATTCAAACCCCTGTCCTTACTGTTTAGTCCAGACCTCCTCGCTAACTCTCCTTCATGCTGTAAGCAGGTTAATGGCAGGTAGCACAGAAAGCAGGAGAGACTCCTTTAGCAGAGATTCATCGAGAACTTTAAAAAAAGTCACCCTTCTAAGAGAAGGGACAGCAATGTTTTCTGCTTTAAAAGGAAAAAAAAAAAAAGACGTACACTATCCATCTTGGAACCACCTGAAGCATCCCCAGCATTTCTTTTGCTCCCAGGATGAACCATAGGCTGGAGAAGAATCTGAATTTGCTCTTGGCACCTCTTCACACCTATTTTCAACAGCAATATTGTGTGAAGATCTGAATAATAAGAGATTACTGGGAACAAGAGAAATTTATTAAGATCACCATAGCTCAATTCCAGGTAGAACTATTTTTCCAGCCACAGTGTTGGAGCTGCTGTGCTTACAAAGAAGAAACGTTTCTGTGCAACTTAGCTCACGCTTCAAACTCTTTCTGCTGTGTACTGACATGCTTAATGTCGGCCTTACAGCCAGGGATGACCAGACTTAGTTCCATCTGCTAGTGACAGCATTGGTAGCATTAAGAGCCAGGCCATGTGTGTGCAGAAAAGAGTTGGAAAAGAGGACTATGTATAATTAAAGATTGATTAAAATATAAATATCCATTTAGGTCAAGCAAGATGTGGTGTGGAAATGAGAGTAGAACTCATATTTCTGTGGGTTTGCACCTTAAGCAGTTTGTCCTTCTGTGTGTTACAGAAACATTCTGTATCTTTGATCATAAAGAGTAAAAATTTTCTTTCTTTGTCTCCTGAAGGCATCTGTAGATGTAAGACTACTTCTTTTTTGAGGTTTTGAATAAATCATGTGATGTTTGTTGTCCAATTTCCCTTATTTAAGGTGTAGGAAAATTTATTTACCTGCCTAGCATGGATCTGGGGAGAATTAAATTCACTGATAATTCATTGAAATTGTTCTGGTGGTCATGTAGTGAAGTGTCCTGATCATATTAGAGAAAGAAAAAAATAAATGTAAACTTAATAACTGTCCTTTGTCCAAATACATGTTAAATTGTGTCTGCAAGTTTTTTTAAAATACACAGATTTATTTTTTCCAAAATTATGAGCTTTGCTCACAGAATAAAGGAGAGGAGGAAAAAAACCCCAACATAAATAAATCTAAACTCTAATTCTGAAAGATATTCAAATGCTGGATTTCTATTCACAGTATATAATAGGTAAACAATATGATCTGAACAAAAATTTTTCAGTTATTCAGTGTAACATCTTCAAACTGTCATCATTTTGAGCATATTTGGGAGAATTTTGAGTTTTCATATTGTAACTCACCGAGTAGAATTTGTTTTGTGAATTGTTCTGTTTTGAATTCTTTTTCATACTGCACCGTTCCTGTAAGTTGTTGTCTCTGGAACAGGTAGAGCTTTTTTTTTTTTTTTTTTTAACATTAAAAAATTATTAACTAGATGTATATGCATAATTGTTCTTGACTAATGCTATTCAGTGCCTAAGAGAAGTGATGGGTGGATGAAGTGTCTGCATAATTAACCAGTTGTCTGGAGGTGATTATCCAGAAGTTGTTCAGTTTATCTCAGTTCAGGTTCCCTACACTAGGTGTTTGTATAGTACATCTTACAGTGTTATGGAAAAATTGGTGAAATTAATCTGACATCTTTCATAGATCAGCATTTAATCTCTTGTCAAGGATCTCTAATACGTCTCTTCCTTATCCCCAAGGGATTGGAGGGTAAAGTATGTACATAATTGACCAGTTTTCCAGACACAATCAGCAAGTTGTGTAATTTATTTCATTTCAGGGCCCTCTGAGCTGAGTGCTTATGTAGCACAACTTGCAGTGTTATGGCAAGATTGGTGAAATTAATCTTTAATGTGTTCAATCTAATGTCAAGGATCTTAAGCAATATATGCTCTTTATTATCCTGTGGCAGCATTTTCCAGTTGTACAAATACACTTGGAGGTGTTTGAGATATTTAGATATTAGGAATGGCTGGCACTGGGCTCCATTTTTCACTTTTTTGATGAAACATGAAAAATATGATAATGTTGCATTTTTTAATTGCTTCCTATTACTACTGCCAGAGGTGTGGATGGCTCTTGGATCATGACTCTCTCAGCAGGGTCCTGTGATCTTGAGTTTCTCAGTTTCAATCTTGCCTACTTTAGCAAGAGTATATGTTTCACTGAAACATCCTTTATTCTAGATTAGTTTACAATATTTTAACACTTTGATTTAAATCAAAGTATGCCTGCTTTTTTTTTGTTAGTTTAGTGTCATCTTCAGATGAATGCTTTATAGTAAAATGGACTGTGCAAGTGTATGAATATGCTGTCTAAAGTTCTTGGCTCTATGGAGAAGAGCTTGACTGCAGAACAAAGTCTAATATCATAGGAGGATGTCACTTTGAGTGTTCCATGGTTGTGTAGTGGCCTCTTTAATGTTCATCTTTAGTTCATTTAGTTTAGAATCTGTTACATTACCCAACACTCATATACTAAGCTAGTCAAAAGCAAAATTTTAGCTTCCAGATGTTTTTGCCTGCTCTTTGCTGCTTTTACATATTAGCTTTCGTATTTTGTCATACCTTTTACATGATTTAAGCCCTTGTGTACTTCAGAATGTCAGTAGAATTGATTGCTGTTATGTAGATATGCATAACTGCATATGTGTGCATAATTACAAAATAATCATTAGAATAGCAAATAAAGTATAAAAAAAATGAGAGAAGAACCCCTCCAATTTGGCACACAACCATTCATCTTTTTTATCCATATACTGTTAGTTACCCTCATAAAAAGCCTGGAATAACTGGAGTTGAAATGCTACTTTTTTTAAAGTCATAGAGTAATCATTGCTTTTTTCATTTTTTTTATTTTATTTTGTTCTGGCATTTATTTCTACTTTGAAAACTAGTGGTTAGAATTTAACTTTATCACTGTCAAAAATTTAACCAATATAGTACACTTTAGGCAGTAGTTGTTATGTTTCCTTATTATTCCACAATCTTGATTCCCTGGGGGAGATCCTGATGGAAACTAGACTGAGACAGTTATTTCATAATAAAGTGATTGACTACAATATGATATAGAAATGGAAGGCATTTTTGATTATTCAGTTTGAAGTCAATTTCTTGAATCTAGAATAAGAAGATGAAGTCTTACCTGTAAAAAAGGAAAATTGGAACCTGCTTGCTACTTTTGGCATAAGGTGAGGATGGTAGCTACAGTTGACTTTAAGTCGTCTAGTTTTGCTGAGTGAAGGCAGAGTATGAGATCCAAAGCTTTGTATTTAAATTCATTTTAGCCACCCATTTTACTGCTTTTTTTAATTCTAATGTAGACAGAGAAGACTTATTTCAACATGCTGTAGCTGTCATATTGGCTTCCATTGTGAAAGATTACAGTGGCATTTGAGTCTGTTTAATTAAAATCCTACTAACTTATACTATTTCTGTTCTTTCTTTTACAATAGCTTTGTATAGAGAACTTTCACATAATATGTTTAAATACCTTAGCGAGTTTTGCTCTATCCTAACCTTTAAGTTTCTTTGTCATAGAAATATACTCATGTTGCATTATTCAATTTTATTTTTCATCTTCAGTCTTATGCTTATGATTTTCATGATCTTGTTAACTTGCTAAATCAGATTCCTTCATCTGGCCATCTGGTGCATGGCACTAGTGAAGGAGTTTTCAATAAATCTAAATTATTTTTTCCTTGAACTGTTCTGTTAAGATGTGATCCAGCATAGTATGGCTCATCTAACAACCAAAAACTACCTTCCAAGTATGTATTCTTTATATCCTACATCTGAATGGTGAACTTCATGGGGATTAACCAAACCTTATGAAATTTTCCCTTGACTATTCCAGTCTAAAAATAATTCATTTTATCTTGAAGTATGATCTAATGGAACTGAAGTGTTAACTGTGCCTCAGTAATTCAAAATCACCAAGCTAAACACTAAGAATGAATTTATACCTCTGAACTCTGGATTAAAATAAACCACAGATTTCTCTGTAACATAATCGGCTGATACTGATATAACCTAGAATATCCTTTCAGTTTCCATAGGAACAGATGATAGAATGTTTTGAATCTTGGAATAGCTAAAATGAATGTCTGACTTCAAGATAGTTCACTTTTATTTTTCAGCTTGCAACCTCTGCATGTAATGGCTAAAAATGTGCCTTAAAAAAAAAAGGTGAAATATTGGCATAACACGTATTTAAGTGGTTTTAGAAATAATAAAAATAGTATTAAAAATAAAAATAAGGTGGTGTTGTGCATAATTCTTCAGGTTTTACCTCTGTGTTTTATTATACACATGCAAAAAGTATTTTCAATTTCATAGGAGAAGAGAAACCATTAATTATTCCATTGTGTTAATGGCTCATTAAATGTTGTAAAACAACAAAAAAAAATCTATCTTGTTGGTCATCTCCAACCATTGCTTCACCTCACTGCATTACACTATATAGGTGTATTTTCTCATTGGAATAATTTGTGCAGCGCAAGAAAACTTCATGTAGCCAGAAAGAAATGATCAGCAAAACTTAAACAGAATATAGTGTGTTATTTAGGTGACTTTAGCAAAAGATGATTATTGAAGAACAGGCAGATGATTATTGAAGGAAACATGCTAACCATAGTAGTAGTACTTGTTTTATTAGATGTTTGACATTGCTTTAACAGGTCATGTTGCTAAATCAGAGAAGACATGCTTTTAGTGTAAAAACATTAGCAAGATTTAAAAGATACCTCTTTCTTTGAGATGAATGGATGTCTAACTCCAATATTTTTATGTAGAGGGAAAATATGGAGGTCTTGTTAACAAACCATCGGAAGTCTGAATGTCTGTAACCTGAGGCATCATGAATGCAGGTGGAAATGATAGTGTGTGACTGATTGTTCAGTACTTGGGCACTTTTTATTTGCTATACCCCCAGCATTTAAGATATTTGATCTTTAAATATTTTATATATAGAAATGAGGATGGTTATGAAAGAAGAAAAAAAAAGAAATAAAAAAGAAGCAAAGCAGGGAAGAAATAACAGGTTAACTGTGATTCTCTTTTCAGTGAAACAAGTTTTCGGTCTGAGAATGGATCTGCACTGTGCTAATGTAGTTCAAGTAGTAACCTTTTTCAAGTGTATTCCAAGCCTGTTTTCAACTGCCATTAATGTAGAAGACTCATGAGAGCTGTAGTTTTTGGAACATATGGGCGAATTTAATAGGAACATTTCGAAAATAGAAGGATTTTTAAATGAAAGTAGTATCTAGGGCTTTCCTGCTCAGTATCAGAATATTATTACTGTGGTAAATGTGCAGGGGACCCTGTGTCACATGTTACTTTCTGAATATTGATAGTTTTTCATTATTGATTCTGATTTGCAGTTTTACAACACTCTTTAGGAAATTCCTCATGAAGTGTGTAGTAGGTGGTTTAGGAAGGTATTAGAAAACCTCACTGCCACAGGTGGGCAAATTTGGTGAAGTTCTGAATGACAAGAAGTAAACAGGCAGGTTCTTAATGCAGTATTTGAGTTCGCAAGTTTCTATGCCTTAACAATTAGGCAACACTGGCCCTTTTTAAAAGGCCTTGTTTCATGAAGATACCTTTTTTCCCCCATATGAATGTAACATTTTTTTGTTAAACAGATCTTGGAAGCCTCTATTTTCTAACCCAGTAATAGCAGCAACTGTAATTCTTCAACTTTTGAAGTACTTTACTGTTAAAGTGGAAAAAACATTGTGAAATGAATGTAAATTTTAGTTCTTTAATTTATATTCAGCAGAAGGTTTCCTGGTGTGGGAGTGAGCACAGGGGGCTCACTAATTGGGCATGGAAGAGCCCCCTTGCCTTCCATCAGCCGCTTTTCCCAGTTAGCAGTTCTCGCTGAGAGCCTGCCTTCCCAGCTCTGGGTTGTTCCCTGTGCAACATTCTCACCTGCATTTGACTCCACATCCACTTCTGATAAACTCCTGCAATATTCAGGGTCAATTTTGGCTCTTATAAAGTTGAAGATTATTATGTACCAGATACTGAAGTTATGAAGTGTCTGTTAGTAAAACAAACAAAATGCAGAGATTTTCCTTTCTGTGAGGAGGCAGTATGGGAAGATATTCTGTTACAATATATTACGGATATGGTTTTGCAATCAAATTTAATTAGTTTGAGGTTAGAGAACATTTTTTCCTGGACCTTTGGATTTTTTTTTTTTTTTCCAAATCATATTAAGGCAAAGAACTGATAAGCAAAACAATTCTTGTTTCCCAGATTTGGATTCACATTGCCTGACTACCTCTGAGATGGTGGCAAAGACGGCAGCTTCCGTCACAGTATCTAGGCATGTCCAGGGTTAGGGCATACAGCCATCCTATCTTGCTCCATTTTTCAGCTGGATGCTATTACACAAAGGCCTCAAAATGCCTTCAGGAGCATCCAAATTAAGAAGTCCTCTCACACTGGCCATCTTGCTGTATTGCCGCTGTTGATTTCCAAGCTGTGACCCCAGCTGAACCCACCGCCTGCCGTCTGAGAGCCCTATATTTGTATTTGAAATGCTCCTGCAGACTCCCATGGCCCAGGCGAGCCTGGCAGAACTGGGAACTGCCACCTTCTTTTCAGTTAGTGTCCCCAGGACCCTGCTGGAGAAGGGGTTGGCTCAGAGGTTTGGGTTACTTGGCCAGGGGAGTGATGTTTCTGGTTGGTCATTGTTAATTGTACGCCTGCTGGACACATGTTCCACAGAGTAGTCTGCAAAGCAGACAGCCCCACTGAGATGTTGTCAACAGCAAATGGAGCATAAAACAGCCTTCTCTTTTCCCTTGCTCAATGGCAGGTTGCACACTGTGGTGTAAGGAATTCACAATTAGTTGATATGAGGCATTTTAAGCAAATATTGAAAATAGAAGAAAGCAGGAGACTGCATTTTGAGGAGAAACCTGCTTGGATAGACACATGCATATTTAATCAGTCTTCAATAATTCATATAATAGTAATGTGATGCATATGGTAATGCAAGTGTTTAGTAATGCTTTTGACTGAAATTTTAATACCTAATTGGGAGTTGTTGCCTTTACTTTGTACCTTAAAATTCTTTGGGAAAAGGTAGAATTAGCTTAAGTAAATTACTTAATATTACTCCAACTACGTGTGTTATACATATTTAACTGAAAATAATTAATTCCTGAAAGTCATTAAGTTTTTCTTAACTAAAAACTGTATCTGATTTTGTACAATATTTTTGTGCCGTGACCTCTTTCAGTGCCTTTCCCAGAGAATCCATTGCTATCTAAACTGTCATTGTTTCCTTTAGTGTTTTTCTTCTGACAAGGCACTGCTTTATATTTGCTAGTCTGAATTTAAGAAAAAAAAAGATAGCTCCAGCAAACAGCATAAAGTGCTGATTTATGTTCTAAAAACAGCAAAAAAAGGGGAGATGTTGATATTGGTGCTCAGTTTTCTAGTTTTCATAACAGTTGAAACATTTGTGATACTTTATTAAAATGATGAAGTTAAAGATGTCTCTTTCCTTTCTAACTTGACCCATTTTTATAATGCCATAAAATTTCTCAAGTTTTCATTAAATGGACTTCGGAGAATTTTGGTAGGATCTCTTTTACAAGCTCTAACCAAGTGTGGTATTTTTTTGAGTACAGTAAGGTGAAAGTTGTTTCAGCAATTGCTTGAATAATCAATAATTTACATCCTGAGGCAGGTCCAGCATTTCTGCTGTGTAAATGTGTTGGAATTGCAGAAGAAAGGAAAGCATAGTTGTCTTTGGAGACATCTCATGCCAGAAATCCAAATATACAGATTTTTACAGGTCCCCCCAGTTCATTTTCATAGCCATAGTTTTGCCCCACTTTCACTTTTGCAGAGTGAAAGGCTTTTATAAGTCAGGAGGGAGGGATGAGTTTCTCAGTGAATACTGTTGGGAAAACGGGGCTACTTGGGAAGTACCTGAGCATACATTTTTAGAAGCCCACATTTTAGGGAACATCTCTTCAGAGTAATGGAGATAGGATAGTACCAGAAATAGTCATGAAAGAGTTTTATCTAATCTAGCCAGAATTAGTTCATGCCAAAATATATCCCTTGTACTCTGTTTGCTGAACCATGCTGAAGTGTGCACGACTGTTACTGCCTCTGTTAGTCTTTTGGAACATAAGCATGGGAGTGAGTGCCCACGCCACAAGTTAGATGGGGCAATATGTTGATATTTTCGTTCTGTTCTCTTTGATCACCAAGCGTACATGTAACCAATTATTGGGTGCTGATACATATTCCCTCTCCAGAGCTCAGGTGGTGCTCATGTTTGTGCAACTCTTCCCCTCCAGGAGCGGGGAAGAAGGGAAACTGGAAGGTGAACTCCATTCAGTCTTTCCCTTTCCCTCCTCCAACACTGTATATGAGCAAAGCTGAAATGTATATGCATTTGGGGAGGAATGTGTGCTGTAGTGGGAGTTACCAGCAAGGAGGATGGGAGGGTGCCATATGTTCTCCTGCACTGCAGGTTTTACTCTTCCCTGGAGACTTTTCTAAAAGCCTGCTGATTTCTTGTCTAAAAAATGTAGTTGTCGTGCTGTACTTGATCAATGTTGTAGAAGATTTGGCTGTTACTGCTTAGTGCTGCAGTCGTTGTATTTTTTGGGATGTAAGCACTGACTTATTTGAGAAAAACCCAAATCACCTTGTTCTTTGTTATTGATGTTAGGTGAAGGATTTTCCTGAATTCAGATCTAGGCCAGTATTTATTTATTATTGCTGTTGTTTTTTTTTGCATACTGCATATTAAAAACCATGTTCCTCAAGCATGTGTGTATCACTCAATATAAACTTTTGGTATAACAATGTTACTTAGTTGCTTTTTGCTGCAGTTTTTTTTTCTGCCTAAGGAGATGTTAATGCATGAGGCCTTTTTCATTCTGTCTGTCTTTCTACTTGACTCTTGTTTTATCCCCTTTTAAAATGCTAACTAGGAATCTGAATTTCAAAATTGTCTGCAGATAAATATAAGCAACCTTTTCACAGACTGAGGATTTTATCAGTTGCTATGTTGTTACAGCTTATTCTTCTATACATTTGGGAAATTCACTCCCCTTAATTTAGCATCAGCCCTTCCATGATACCTAAGAATTAAATTTAATCTACCTCATGATCAAGGATATTTTTCTTCTTAATAGCAAATAGCATTCCTCATGGAGACTCTCTGCCCACGTTTTCATGTATGGTGCAGTGGGAAAGCATCACTGTGTCAAGTTTGTGTTGCTTCAGTGCAGGCTATAAAAACCCCCATAAAAATTAATAAATTCATGGAGTTCTACAGTGAGCTGAGAAATCTTGTGCTGCTGTAGTCTGACCTGTATAGTGCTGCACACAGACTTAAATTCATTAGATGTTGAGTTGTAAGGTGTGAAGAATAAAAACTGTTATGAGCTGCAAATTACATTCTAAAGCAGGGGATTTGATAAGTAGTTAATTTTTATTAGACTGAGCAGTATTGGATTTATTTATTTTTATTTATTTTAAAATAAATTGTATAGTAAATAAAGTAGTCTTTCTGAGGTAGTTGCCACAGCAAAACTGGTGACAAAAATAAAGTGGATCATTGAAGTAATGTCCTGGCATGTAAACATCTGAAAATTGATCCCATGCATATTATTTAAAAAGACACATTTGTTAATAATGAGGTCTGTATTTATACTTTTTGTTCTGTACGCAGTTTAGAAATCTTACAATTTTATAGATTATCTTTCAGATTTTCTCTTCAGAAGAGGTAAATTTTATCTTAGTTCTAAGACAAGTGACAAGAATTTTTAAAAAATGTTAGATTGTTGACTTCAATTAAAACATAGATCTTAGATTAGTTTTTTTTAAATTCACAACTGAAGTCTTTTTCCCTACACTGGAAGTGCCTCATACTTTATGCCTTCATAGTGGTATGTGGAAGAGGGAACTTAATCCTACATCTTGATACAGAACTGTACTTGCATCTAATTTCTCTTGCACACTAAACTTTTCCTGTAAAGACTATTTCCATTGCATCTGTATACAATTTTTATGAACGAGTGATTAATTCTCTTTTTTTCTTGAAAATTATATTAGTAAATAAAGTGCACCCTAGGTAAAAGTACTGAATGTTCTGAAACACTGCTATGTTTTTCACACATAATACTATTATGTATTCCAATTTCTATAAGGGATGTTTGTATCTTTATTGTCCGTATCGCACTGTGGCCTTATTTATATTTCGCAGTGGTTAAGTTCACGGTTTATGTATCATTGAAACAAGGGAAAATACCAGGGGGATAGCAGCTGAATTTTAATAATGGATGAGGAATTGAATTGTAGTTGCAGTAGTTTTCCTAAAGCTCTTTTAGTTAAGGATCTCTGTCAACAGTCCCTTTGAATATTTTATATGTACTGAAGTTTTTTACCTTGGCTCTGAGTATTCAGAGGAGGTCTGGCAAAGCTGATAATACTAGTCAGCATTTTTAGTGTCCATTTCTACATCTAGGTTTGTGGGGTTTTTGGGATGAGGGAGGAGCTGGGCTCCTGAATTAAGGTTAAGGTTCTAATTATTGTCCTCATCCTATGCATTAGGCCCAGGTTGTTCCCTGCTGTCAACTAACACATCTCTTTTGTAGACAAAAACTGTTGTGCAGGTTTCATACAAGTGGAGACTTTGACACAGAATTGCCGAAAATCTGTCAGACGATGTGACTGTACATGTGTGCTAAGAATATTATTTTAACTGAGAATTTATTGAATTTTGTCTCTGAGGATCATTATTTTTTTGTTTTGAAGTCACAGGGAATTTTCACACAAACTAGTGTGAGTGTATATTACACACCTTAAAGAACCCTACCAACCCAAACTGTTCTATGATACAATTTACATAGCATCCAGTTACGCAGCAGCATCACATGTGAAACTTAGACTGGATCACTAGGCACAGTGTCACAGTCAGCCAGTGATGTTGAGAGGTAGCCTTTTTTGTATTCCTCGGAGCTGGGATAAAATTACAGGCACTGTATTAATGTTTTTAATTAAAGACAGAGGTCTTTTTTTCTTTTAGAAATATGTACCCCTTAACCAGAGACACTTCATAGTTATTGTGAGTAGAATTCATATTCCATGTGCCTTAATATGACATTTCAGTTTGTACAGGCTACTGTCTGTGCTTTGTGAATTCTAAGCCTGGCCGCCTGTATAAATTGCGTACCATGATGGTCTGTCGTCACTGGCAATTTTAATAGTCCTGTCATCTCTTCTGTCTTTTTTAGATCCATGAGAATGTTGAATAGCACCAGAATTAGGACAGACAGTGAGAGACACAGGTGTTCAAGTGTTGTACCCTTTCAGTTTTGAAGTGAATCATATAAATACTCTTTCAGTAGGGTTATCTCACCCTATTCTTTATGTCCATCTTATGGCAGTTCATGTTTGCTTGGCTTAACTAAGAAAGAGTCACTTAAAATAGTCTCAGCCTTGCTTCAAATCAAAACATATTACATCTTCTATTCAAAGGTACATTTGTCTGTCACAGAAATAAATTACTTCAGTTTGGCATGAGTTGTTTCTGACAAAGCCATTTTGGCTATTATTTAGCACCATATTAAAATTTACTTGTGCATATCAAAAGGTAATTTAACTGTGCAGTCAAATGTAAATAAGTTATTACTTTATAGCAATAAGAGTTACAATATTACTGTGCTGTCTGATAGTACAGTTTTGAAGAACAGAAACGTATGAGATGCTAATTTCAGAATACTTCCAGTGTTAATGACTTTGTAATATGAGAGCTTTAAACTCCTTAATGTATTGTTTGGGTTTCAACTAAAGTTTCTGGGAATTTGCTCAAGTAGGTTGGCAATTAAGGTACTTTCTAGACGTAATTAGTGGAGCATACTGTAATTAATGAACTTGCAATCACAAAATGTAGATGTGTTCTTAAAGTACAACTTGGATAATGAAAACATTTACAACCTATATCATTCATGGAAAACAATAGTACTCCTTAATATAATTTGCAATGAATCAGTGAACTCTTTTTTTCCTTCTTCAGCCCCCGCTGCTGGCAGTTATTTTAAGATGAGAATTAGCACTTATGTATATACAGCTCCTGTAAATTAGATGGATTAAAGAAAGCACATTTTTTACAGTGCTGAAGCTGAAGTACCTTTTGTAAGGAGGGCTACACATCAACTGTAAATGTGTAGCAGAATTCTTCTATAATAAAGCGTTTATGAAAAGCCTGGGTCACTTGCTAGCTAGAAAGCATATTATTCTGCTTGTTCTAGTCTTTTACTTCTGTAGGTAGCTGTGCATATCCATTTAAGAAGGGGGAACAGACATTTTCGTGGGCTACTGTAGTTATTTCTCTGACACCCAAGTGAGATGATAAAATGGAACTAGCATCATCTACTCTGAAACTTTTAAAAAAAATTCACATAGTTAAAGACAGTTTCTGACCAGCTCTTGGATGTGGAAGTGTGTGAATTCTAAAAGAGTTTCACATTACTTCTCATTCCCTCCCCTCCCCAGATGTTGGACAAAATGCATCTACTTTGCAAAAAAACCAAAGGGATGTAGAAGATACTAATGTAATGATGTAAATTTGAAATATGGCCAAATTCAGAATACTCTAAACTGTGCTCATTCTGTCTCAGTAATAGGATTTAGAAGAATTTAGGAAAAGAGCACAGGAAATTTTAGGAATATAAAACCACTGTCACAAGAATAATATTTGAAATATTGAGGTTATTTAGTTTATTAGGCAAATAAGTTGGGCAAATAGCGTATATGTAAGTGTGTAAAACAGTGACTGCTACAGAGAAGAAAAAGTGGAATCTGTAACACTTCAGGGCATACACTAGTTGTCCAACAGAGAGTTTCAGAATAGTAAGCCACTCCTACAACATGTTTCTGAAAAAAGGCACAACAGTAAGAAAATGGATTTGTTAAGTATTAACATCAGTACCTATGAAGATGCTAATACAGAACGCCTTTGAAACAGTGACATTTAAAATGTGTATTTCAAGAATTTTAATGTGTATAATTTATGGACAGTATTTCCATTTAAAATCTGAAAAATCTCTGAAGAGGTCTCTGTATCTTAGAAAAGGTGCAGGCATGTGCCTCTCTTAAGAAAGATGGAACTTTGTTCCTTTTAGTTTTCAACATTAATTCACACTCAAGTGAATTAGTCAAGTTAATGGAAAATCACTGGTGTATTGTAGAGGCTTGACAATACTTCTGTGTCATGAGGAGCTTTGGTTAATCATTTTACAGTTATATTTAAAAATAAAGTACACAGTTATAATACTAATTTGCTCTGCTTTATCAGTAAGGCTAGAGAACTCAAAAAAAATGCAAAAAGATATTAGCAAAAATTGCATTACCATTGTTTTTGTAATAAAAAAAGGAAAAATTGTTAACCACTAGTAACTTCTTTGCTTATGAGAATATTAGACTGCATGTGCCTGCATTTAGGACAAAGGACATGCTAGGACGTGTTTTACCTCTTGAAAATAGCAAAGTACCGAAAGATCCAAGTGGTATTATTGTGGTAAGGTGTTCACGTGGAAGTGTTCTTGTATATTTTGCAATTTACTTTTTTCCAAGGATATCTTCAACAGCATTTCAGGCACTGATGACCGTTACAACAATGTGAAGGCATACTTGTATATGACAACTGGCTAGTCTGGAGAAAAGAATGGATTTTTATCAGGAGGTTATAAAATTCTGCTTTACTAACTTCTTACACAATTTATTAAGTAAGATAACAATATTTTAACAATGGCATTCTTTTAAAATTAAAACTCTTTATCGTGCTTTAATATGTCCATAATGCCAAGACTTGGCTGGCATACATGTTGTCAAGAGGTCAGTGGAACATTACTTTCAGTTGTAGCTTAAGTGTGCAGTGGTTACAGTTTAACTAAGTAATGCAGTAATTTTATTATATTGTTCAATTAGGTTCCCTTTCCTGTTTAACTGGCATTATGGACCCATAGAAATACAAAAGTTCTTGAATTCTCAAATTCGTATCTTCTACTCAAATTTTTTCATGAAAAATAAGCATTAAAGGACACTTTAACTTATGTATATATAAAATTCATCATTGGTTTCTCACTGCTGCAAGTTAAACTCATTGCAATCTACAACTTCCTCATGAGGGGAAGAAGAGGAGCAGGCACTGATCTCTTCTCTGTGGTCACCAGTGTCAGGACCCAAGGGAATGGCTTAAAGTTGTGTCAGGGGAGGTTTAGGTCGAGTATTAGAAAGAGGTTCTTCACCCACAGGGTAATTGGACACTGGAACAGGCTCCCCAGGGAAGTGGTCACAGCACGAAGCCTGTTCAGGTGTTCAGGAGGTGTTTGGATGACACTCTCATGCACATGATGTGACTGTTGTGGATAGCAGGGCTAAGGGTTGGACTCGATGATCCTTGTTGGTCCCTTCCAGTTCTGCATATTCTGTGATTCTGTAACATAAGTGGTGTCACAATGTTTATCCAAATGACATTGGCACAGGAAATAGCTATAATTAGCCCAAATGTTTTTCTTGTAGAAAAACTCAAAGTTTTTTTGAGTTTATTTTGATACAAGTCCCTGAAAAGCTCATGCCCTTTTACTACAAAATCTTTTGCCTCTCTTCTTTCACTTAAAAAAGCAAGCTAAACAATACCTGAGCATAATTAAGTTCTCTGTCATGCAGATGACCCAAACAAGTATTTATCACCCAAGAAAATTATGTAAAGTCCCTGAGCTAGAGGTTTTGTAAAAGTGATATCATATTAGGTGTCAGAAAAGTTCCACAAAGTTCAGAGGTGTGAGGAATTATGAGAAAATTTGTGTAGGGCTAACCTAGGACTAATTTAGCTTGATCCCAGCCATCTGGAGTTGTGAAGTCAGAAATTTCTGCAAGAGTCAAAAATCTGTATGCTAAACACACAGTTTGATGATTGGTTTTATTGAGATAGGCTATCTGACATTGAATGAAGTGTAGGGAAATAGGTATTCCTTTGTCTGTAGCAATATAAGGGAATGGAGCTGACTCTGAACAAATGCAAATTTTATTTTTTTTACATGAGGTCCAGATGGTTTTTGTACCTTCTTGAGCGCTTTTAAATGCAGTATTAAGACCTAAAACTTGTAGTAGAAACAAGACTGAGCATTGAAAATGATGTTTTTGGTTTTTCTTAATGGAAAACATCCTGTGTTTTAGGATATAAATCCATGTTTAAATTACACCTCCTTGGAGAGTCATCTTAATGCCTACTGATGCAATGTAACACTTCATTGATGCTGGAACCAATCAAGATCTTTTAGTACAAGAATTGTTCAATTATCATCATCCCTGCTGGGTGAAATGCGATACCTTATATAGTATAGTTTACCATACTAGATCAGGATTAGGGTTACTCCTTCAGTTCTCATTGCCAGTTTGGACTGGTTGAATAGGACTGTGCAACACATAGGCCTGGGGAAGAAGCTGATGTATTTTAGGATTTATTTGTACATTATCAAATCATCCTTTGATCCTTTAAGAAGGTTAAAGAATATTTTATTGCCCTTGAGATTTTGTATGTGGACAGACACAAGCATTTTCCTTGATGTAACGATTCAACAAGCAAAGTTCAAATGATCAATAAAACCCCATAATTTCTGCAATGCTGCCTTATGTTCTTTGTCAGCAAACAAGGAGAGTGAACAAGGATTCATCACCTCTCTAGAGAAACAGGGCAAGTCAATAAGGCAAGTGTAGGATTTTTTTTTGACTGACATCAGATCATAGGAATCCTTGCCATAGCTTAAGTTTGCCAAAAAAAGGGAAGAAATTATAGTCTGTCCTTCTAGAATAGTACAGTTTTTTAATACATTGCAGATTGTGCACTTTGTCTCTTAAAAATAAATGTTTTAAAAAAAAAATTATTTCTGCGACTTCCATTTTAAATTACAGGGGTGAACAGAAATGCCAGCACTTTAGTATATTTTGCTAACAGATGCCTCTCCAGGGAATAGGCTCATGAACCAGGATTTAATTCAGAAAAGAAGTCTAAATTGCTATAATCAATGAATTTTTATTCAGATTCTTGATAAATGAGCTGATACTTTAGAACTTTAATATATGTATCGATGTCTGTAAGGATTCTAAGGATCAGATGGGTAAAGAAAGAGCAAAATATCTAAAGCCTTCTTAAGCGATAATTGTCCATTAGGAACAAATAAACATCATTTTGTTCCAAACAACAGAGCCACTGCTTCTGTGGCTGTCCTGGATACATGATGGATGTCATATTTTTTTTCTTCAGGCTTAGGCAATGGATAGAAGGCCTGTAGGAGAGATACCCATTTGTAAATCAAAATCTGGATCTAGAATCTATCAAGAGGGTCAGAAAGTGTGCCTGGGATGGCTGGGAAGCTGTGGGTGATTCCAGACGATAGCATGATTGCAGCGTGTTGCTGACTTCTGTAGGCTAGAGGTTAGAGGGATATACTGTTTATGTCACAAAGAAGCCATTATCTGCTTATTAATCTTAGGACCTGAGAAGTTAAACTGTATGTAATTGTTTATTTGGCTCAAAGCTACCTCTGTACTTCTGCACAGAATGAGATGTTACAAGACAGCTTACTGTGGAGTGGTAAAAAGCTGACATGTTTCTACAGTTCGTTTATTTTGCATGTTTTGTATAGCTTTTAGAGAAGTCTTCCCTGTCTTGACCCTCTCACAGCTTGTTGTCTGAATGTTTTGACTGTGTTTTGGTGTTAAATAATTGTTGATAGATGCTTTTCAGTAAACCTCTTGTGTTTTAAATATATTCAGAACTTGTCTCGGTCTGATGCTAGATGAACTGGTGCTGGAGTCAGAACTCCTAATCAGATGTTTATTATTATTATTGTAATTGTTAGAAGTTTATGAATATACCACATATTTCCTTCCCCAAAGAACTAACTGTGCAAAAGCAGTATTCAGTAGCAAACCTTTTAATGGACTGTGCTTAACCATGCTGTGTTAATGGCTGTTTTAAGTTGATTCAACCACTGACAATTTTTGTGTAAAGCTTCCCCTCTAGAATTCTGCCAAAAAATAATAGTGTGAGACAACTTGAAAATACTCTGACTGCTATATGCTTATAATTTGGCTAGATCCAACTTTGGAAAAATACTCTTAGACCATCTTTGAGATTTTTTCTTCCTGGCCAAAAAAGAAACCATTTGCCTTGGAGAAGAATATTGTTTATGACCTGCTGCAGGCAGAGGATATGGAGTTTTACTGCTCTACCACAGACCTGTGCATGGTATGAGAATATAGAAAGCAAAACAGAGCTGATTTTTTTCTGAAAAGCTGTAAGAGAAGATTTGTGGAATACGTAGTTTCACGTACCTCCACACACGAAGGCTAGAAAGATCCAGTAAAACCACAGTAATCTTTCTCACATTTTGGGTGTTCCCAGTGCTGTAGACTTTAGTGGGAAATGTGTTTTTCACATGGCTTTCACAACTATTTCGTAGTGTACTCTCTTTAGAATCTAATACCCTTTTAAAGAGATGATGGTAAGTAAAGAAAGACTTTATAATTAAAAAGTAATCTTTTATTTTCACTTACCTTTAATTTTCTCTGGAATAATTAGAAGTTGTTTTGTACCTGTTAGCTGAGCATTAGAAAAAATAAAGTAGAGGAGGAAGAAGGCAAGGAAGGTGTCAAAATAGCTGAAGGTATAGTAGAATATAATCTGTGGTTATAGTAAATATCTATGGTAGGCTTTTCAGTGGAAAAAATCCACAGTTTTTATTTCCAAGGATTAAAGCACATACCTTTTATTTAATTTTGTAGTAAGTCTTTATATTATTTGTCTTAATCTAGCCTTATAATAAGCAGCAACATGTCATCAGAATGAGGACATAAATTACAGTTATATTTTCTTTGTTTTGCCCCTTTTTGTATCAAGCCAAAGAGAATTGGGCATTCTTTTTACCTTTTCTCGATCCTTGGCTCATCTTTTTCAGTTTGGCTTTTAGGATGCTGCTGTTTGCCTCCTCCTTCCCAGCTGTTCACTAGAAGATTCAGGATTGAAGCCAATTCATTTGCTTTCCTACTTTATTACCAAAAATGGCAAAATTTTGCCAATGTTGTCATTTTCCCATTTCAATAATAGATAATAAAGTTGCACATGGGAGTTTTTGCATATCTTCAATTTTTCTAGTGTGGGTGGAATACTATTTCAGGCTCTTACTCTGAAATGCTAAAACATGAAAGACTGTATTATGGTTGGTTTTTTTTTCCTATGATAACCAGTATTTTTAGCTTATTTCTGATTCATCTGAATCTGAGATAAACTATCAAAGGCACAGATACAAATGGTCATGTATATGCCCTGGGTTTCCTTGCTCTAAACTCTTTGGGAAGACGAAGTGTTTCCGACATTTGCTGTGTAAAGAAGAGGGGGCAAACCTCTCCCAGCTTCTGGAAATGTATGTTTTTTCTTTTTGCATTTTGCCAGAGGAGGAATTTTCTTGACATCAGCTGTAATTGAGTTTGATAGGGACTAGTGTGGAGGATAAATTCTATTGAATGTAAGGACATCTAAATGCTCTATTGTACAGGATATTTTGTTTTTATTGCATTTTTAAATGTTGTATAGCTTTATTAAGAAAATGTTTGGACAAAAATTTTTTAAAAGACAAGTGGAGAGCAAAAACCTGTTCAGAGCCCTATAATATATTCAGGGCCAGATATAGACATTGTGAGGAGTTACTAACATTACTAACATGAAAGAGGTACCATGGTAATTAAAAAAGACATCAAGGCGCTGGGGCGATTGGTTAGTGGGACAGGAGCACACATGGTGTTCGCCTCAGTTCCTGCAGTAGCAGGAATGAATGAGGAGAGGAGTAGGAAAAGTCATCAACAGGTGGCTAAAGGATTGGTGCCGCCGGCAGAATTTTTGTTTTTTCAACCATGGGGCAAATTCTATAATACCCGGTGTACTAGAGTCAGATGGGCTTCATTTATCTAGCAAGGGCAAAAGAATTGTAGCCCATAAGTTAAGGGGCTGATCAGGAGGGCTTTATACTAGGTTTGAAGGGGGAAGGGGTTGAAACCAGGCTCTCCAGAGATGAGCCTAAGGGTGGAAAGCCAGAGTTAGAGGTGATATCAGCAGCCCAGCTGAAGTGCATGTACACTAATGTATACAGTTTGGGAAACAAACAGGAGCTGGAAGCTGTCGTGCAGCAGGAAAGCTATGATGTAATTGCCATCACGGAAATGTGGTGGGATGACTCGCATGACTGGAGTGCTGCCATAGGTGGCTACAAGGTCTTCAGAAGGGACAGACAAGGTAGGAGAGGTGGAGAGATGGCTCTGTATGTTAGGGAGTCTCTTGACTCTGTGGAACTTGAAGTCAGTAACAATAAGGTTGAGTGCCTGTGGATCAGCAGTAGGACAAGATGGCACGGTCTTAAGCTGTGCCAGGGGAGGTTTGAGTTGGATATTAGGGAGAAATTTTTTACAGAGAGAGTAATCAGGCATTGGAATGGGCTGCCCAGGGAGTTGGTAGAGTAACCGTCCCTGGAGGTTTTTAAGATGAGACTGGATGTGGCACTTAGCACCATGGTCTAGTAACCACAGGAGTGTTGGATCAAGGGTTGGACTTGATGATCTTGGAGATCTTTTCCAACCAGGTTGATTCTATGACTCTACAATTAATTAACTGGAAGTAGTAAACTCTGTCACACCCTGTTGCTGGTGTGAAGGGATTTGTAGTTTTCACACCAAATTAACATTGAATAATGTAGCATGTGTGTGTCTTCCTGCTCCACCTTCATGATGGAATCATGTGACTTGCACTATTCCTCCTTTAGTTTATCTCCATGCTTATTAATGAAAACATATGTGACTCTCAGTTTTGTTTAAGAAAGACTGAATTGTGAGTTACTATAGATTTTAAAATGAAAGGGGAGAATTACATATATGACTCAAGAATCAGTAAATCAGTATAATTGTAAGTGTGTACATATAATCTCTTACTTAAGTAAAATTGTATAATCTTCAAGAACTAAAGGATGTTTTTGCAGAGAAGATGAAATTTGATTTAAAGAATGAAAAAAAAAGATTAACTAACCTATCCATTAATTTATCTATTAGGTTGTTGGTTTTATGTGATAGAAAATGTTCATCTTTCGTTCCTTGCCATCAGTAATGGGTGCTCGCTGTAGCGTAGGCTTACCGACTCTCCATTGAGGATGTACTCCTGAAAAATGTAATTCTAGTGTTTCAGCAGATAGCAAAGCAATTTTCCCTGTTATAGGCAATGTGACAGAGTGCAGATGCATGTGAGGACTTCAGAGATACAGGGACACACCTGTGTTGTGGAGGACAGACATGCAATGGCAGGATTTTCAGGATTGTCAGCTGGAGGAGGTTCTGGTTTAGCGGCAGCTGACTTTTCTGACCAGGCTATCACTCTGAAAGAGCGAACTCAGCTGCTTCCTACAGGAGGTTAATTGCCCAATTTTCATTTATTATTGTGGGTATTCTTGCATTCTTGTACATTTTCACTGCAAATCATCTTCCTCAGAATAATCAAGATCAATTAAAGCAGTCAGCGATGAAAATCTGAAAACTAGGGGTTATTACAATGATTTGCAGCAATATAGGATATTAGGTAAGGGGTGACGGAAGTCCAAAACTAAACATATTGATGGAACCACTAGTGAAATGTTCCTTTATCACTTAATGGTCATGTTACTTGGGAGTGTCAGCAATTAGATGTTAAGCTAATCATGAGTTAGTACAGCACCTGTAATTTTGGAATACGTCTTGAAGGGTAAAAAGTCTCTTAAATACTTCTCTTAGGATTTACAGTCATGTTGCTATGTTAGTATTTCATATTTCTGAAATCAAATTTTTTTTTGCGGTAACAAATCTTTTGGCCTTCTAAGTGTATTGACTGAATTTTACTTTTTCTTCTAGCATCTTTGTTAAAATACATTAAATATTATATAAAAATAGGAATGTGTCACAGGAATATGGAATACAAGAAGACAACTAGTGTACCACCTAACAGTTCAATGATTTAGCTGTTGTTCCTGGAACTTCTCAGCTACCACATTTAATCCTTCAAAGGAAAATTTTAGAGACTGTCTAGTTTGAATTTCAAAAAACGAATTGGATGCTAGATGAGAATATGTAACTTATTCTCTTCTGGAAAAGGGAAATACTTTTCTGATAATTTTCCTGGAGTGTTCAGTAGAGAATATTCTTCCACAGAATATTCCACCTCAGTGTAATTCTTGGAGTTGCAGATTGTAAGCAGCTGATATCTGTGCTTAGGATGATGTGCTCTAGTGACAATTCACCTTTTGTCTGTGAGCCACATGTAGCCCCTCAGGACAGTGGACCCAATCTGGTATCTGCTTCTGAGAATTCACTGTGTGCCAGGCCATGCGGTGATGGCAGCTGCTTCCTATGGCTCATGTCTTTCATAGTGCTCCCCCAGTATATTCCTATGTGGAGGCCTTTTCTTTATGTTGTGTGTATGAACACAGACCCACACTCACATACTTTCTTGGTGTCCTAGAAATGCCTGATAATGTGCATGTGCTGAGTCTACCTCGTGATCGGCACAGGTTTGTCAAAGTGAGTCCTGTCAGACCATCTTACTTTCCTTCTATTTATGGGTGATTGGTTTACTGTACGGAGGTGTGAAAGGTGGGGTCTGATATTTTGTCTGTAATACTTTCACCTGTGGCATTTTCAAGTTCAGACTGAGGAAGGATAAAAATCTGGATGAAACTGCTACAAGATCAATGCAGAACAGTTTGGAAAACCATACGCCATGTTGATCCTGCTCCAAAATGGAAGAATGTATCAAGTAAAGTTCTGCAGGGATTTGCCTCAGGGCTGGCACTATTCAATGCTTGCTTTAATGGTCTGGATGATGGAATACAGAATATACTTATTAAATTTGCAGGCTGCACCTGTCTAAGAAGGATTAAGAGATCTTGTAAGGACAGAGTTAGAATGATCTTGAGACATTGATTTGAAAACGTAGGGGGCTATTGAAAAGGAATAAGTGTGAGGTACTGTATGAAGAAAAAGAAAAAGGGAAGGAAAGTATGGCTATTTAGCAGAAGCAGCTGGGTGAATAGTAGACCTTCAGAAGAGGATTTTGAGGTTGTAGTGGATTATACAAGCTGAATATCAGCCATGTCATGAAGATGCAAAGGAGAAAAATATTGTACTGGGAGGTGTAAACAGAAGTATACATGGAGTAATGCCCGTGCTCTACTTGTGTATAGTGACCCTTGTGCTCTGCTTGGTCCTGTGAGTTCTAGTAGTTAATTCAACATGTCAAGGGGGATGTGGATTATCCTGAGAGATAGTCAAGTGGGGAGCAGTGAAAACTAGACTTAAGAATAACTGTGGGTAAATTTCTGCTAGATGTTTTATATTTTTATCTGTAGATACCATTGTTTTAGAGGAGAGTAAGCTTGAGCTACTTCCAAAGATCTTTCCAATCTGTGTGGTAAATTTAGCAGCTAATTGATGACATGGTGCCCTGGAACTGACACTAGCACCCTGATTGCAGTGGGTGCACACATAACAGATAGTTCAGCTGAATGTACCTCAGGACCAGCAAGTGTCACATCTCTGACACACATAACACTACTAGTGTGTGTGCTGTAGTCTCCTCATAGAGTAGGGAATGTGGCCTATGGCCTTTGTCTATATCTGCACAAAGGCAAGGGGCTTCTCCAGCCACAAAGGCTGGGCATCCTTGTGTTTGCTTTATGATTTACAGTTGACGAGACACTCATATTTTTAATGGATTTGAAATTTCACTACTGAAAAATATTTTCTGCTATAAACAAAGCAAATCACCTTGTTGACAATTTAATACTGTATTTCACACACTGATAAGTTTGTAAATCTGTTGACATACCACTTGATGGGGTTGAAGGGCATTCAATACCAGCAGTTTGCTCTCTCATGTATATAGACCAGCAGCACGCTTTGAAAGTGAAGGAATAAAAAAAGGGGGAATCATTGTGGTTTGTCAGAATGCTGGAAATCTGAATGATTTTAGATAAAAGGTACCTGGACCCCTCTTATCTGCAAAGTGGCTGGATGTGATAAGCAAACCCCAAAAGAAACCAATAATGTTTGTTATTAAATAGAAGGTGAAGAAACTTTTAAAAATAACTAATAACTAATAAAATCGACTGAAGAAAAAAATGTGTCAGGTTTGAAATTAGGAAAATAAAAATGTTAAAATAATTGTTGGTTGGACTGGCAAAATGGGTATTATGTTTGTTAAGTAGAGCAGGGAGGTATTTTGGGTCTTGGAAAAAAAGAGTGGTGTCTGAGAAAAGAAAGCTCCAATGATGAGTGCTGTAGAGATCCAAGCTTGAATACTGTATTGTCCCAAGTAAAAGTGTATGTTTCAATGATACTAGGCCTTTAGAAATATATGTAAATCTGTGTGCTTAAACTATCAGTTGATATTTACTAAAGCTTTTAAATTAGAGCATGAAGTTGAAATGCAGTGCATATGTTTGTAGTTTGCTGGGACTCTATATGTGTCTAAGAAATGTTTTGCACATGATGTCAGGAATAATCAAAGAAACTCTCTTGGTCTTTTGAGGGGTAGTGTTCTTTTAAGATACTGCACTGAAAGGATCCAGTCAGGAATTTCTCTCAAAATATTTATGCTGTACTCACTGCACCCACTCAGTTGCTTAATATAAGATTGCGTTGAAAAGGTTGTGTGCAGATGTAGAGATAATAGTCATGTAAAGAAAGGGTATACTAGAGCTCACATCTTAGGAACTTAAATGCATGTTATGGATAGATAATTTTGTGTAGGTAGTTAACACATGTAACCTAATAGGTTCCACTTTCTATATTGGAGGTTGTTTCTTGAAAATGAGTTATACTGGAGATTACTGAAGATGGACATGGTAATTCTGTAGGTTGAGTGAAGCTGCAGAACTTTAGCAGTAAGGCATAATGTAAATTTATACATAAAAACCTCAGTGCACTGCAGAACTTAGCGCTTGCATTAACAGAGCATCATACTGTAATAATAAACTGAAGGGGACAGTAGACAGTTTGCTTCAGTTGTCAGTTCCCCACATCTCTCCCTTCCATCACCTTTTCTCCACTGGTGATACTGTAATTATTTTTAAACTGTAATTGTATGGTTTTGATTAAATTGTTTAGTGTGTGACATTATTAAAAATGTGTATGACATACTAATGATCCACTTGAACACAGATAAAGCACAGTATTGCATATCGAAGATCTGTTTCTGGGAATTCCTCTGGACTTCTATTAAAAAAAAATTAGTGAGCTTCAGTCATCAGACATTTTGGCAATAGTCCATAATTTAAATGGCATTTTAATAGCTATTCAGGATGTCAGAAAATGAAGACAACTTTTTCATATTTAGCTTGGTAATTAGAGGTACTAAATTATGTATGGATAACGTAAAAGCTAAAATATTAATTTAATTTTCTCCAAAAGTGAGTATCTGATATCACATAAAACTTATCTAATGTCTAAAAGAGACCTTGTGCATAGGTCTGTGTATCTTTTAATATCTTTACTTTTTGTCAGTCCACATGGCTTTATTTACTGGTACATAACTAGAAAAATACAATTTTTAGCTGACATGCTCAGCTGTCATCTTTTCTTTAGTCCTTGTGTAAGCTGTTACAAATGGGTGCATGTTTTGTAAAGGATCAGTTAATTCAAAGATAGTACTAAATTGCAATATTTAAGTCAATAAACATCTTGTTTGATCATGTATGTTGGCCAGGTTTCTCACAGAAGGAAACCAGCTTCCAAGATTGAAAAACCTTTATGCATGTTCCAGAAATGCCCTGTGCCAAGTTTCATATTTACTGCATGTTGTTTCCAGGTGTACATGGCAAAATGGAGCTGCTCTTCTCTAGTGTTCTGGATTTTCTGTTTTGAGCTGAGAGACTGGCATTTTTCAGTAAAAGTTTACCTGAATTTGATCTGTCCCTCTACATTAGATAACTCGATAATCCACATTACCAGAATTCCTTACCGTTCCTGTTGCTGTTGTCCCTGTAGCACCTTTGAGACAGAAGTGAAGTAGCAACATCTGAGTTTTGCAGGTAAAGAACAGAAGCCTAGAGAGAGAGATCATGCACCCCACTTAAAAAGCTCCCAGGTCTTACCATGCACAATAAGGATTGTGGCAGTAGGGAGTGTGGTGTGAGGCTGCAGGAGTGGGGTTTGCAGTACCATTTCAGTCTTCTGTGTGAGTTAAGTGAGCTGAATTATGCACTCGGTGAATTAAGCACCAGAGAATGAGATTTGCAGCAGAGAACGTCAGTTTATCAGAGCTGAACCTCAGCACACATTTGCAGCTCTTTTAGGGGTGGTTTTGCTGGGATTCACCAGCTGCTTGCTCCCTTTCCTGAGCATAAGTACCTGGGGCTTCCTTATAGGCCTGGGTGTCTGCTTGTTTGACTGCACAAGTGAGGAAAACAATGAAAGGGCTGGTGAAGAAGTGTTAAAGCACTTTTTCAGGAAGTGGGAACAAAGGCCAGGGTCACCCTAAGCCTGAAGGGCTTTGCCTTATGTCTCGTTTGGCAGGGAGTGAGGTGCCCTTGAACAGAGCTGGGGTGCTCGCACGCTGCTGTGGCTGCCAAAGGGCTTGGGTCTAGGGCATGGCACTGTGTGATCTTACATGCTTATCATTTACTTGTGCAGACAAGATAATTCATTTGTGCTTAGAGGTTGGATCTGTTTAATAAAGATGGTGTACACCCAAGGGATGTGATATTCATGTGGCAAAGGGAAGAATAACTGTAGTCCAATCCGGGCAGTGTATTTGGGAAGTGTTCAGCTCATTTTGTGAGTTTAGGCCTCAGTGACTTGCTGAAAATCACATCTTATATGGCTGAGTCTAAACTCTAGTAAGTGGATTTCTTTTTCCTCCCTATAACTTAAAAACAGACTTAAGCCATTGAAAAAACTGCTGTTTCACAGACTGTTCATTAATTGTGCTGCTATAAATTCTTACCTAGGAATTCACATGGTTGATTGATGGTTGATGTTAAAAATAAGCATACCCATACTCTGGTGATTTAAACCTGCAAAGAGGGAAGGGACAGCAATCAGCATCTTTTAGTATCGCTTCCTTTCTGCTACTGCTCTGGCTGTGATGCAGAAGCAATTTATTTAGGCATTCCCCTCGTCCCTGCTTTCTTTTTTTTAATTTCCCCTTTTTTTGCTGCTCAAAGTTATTTTTTAGAATAGAAATAGAGAAGGCAGAAGCAGTGATTGCTGCAAGAAAGTACTATGGAAACCTGTCACGACAACAGTTTCAAATGAAAGTGAATCTTCAGCTGTTAAAAAGTCCAAGTATTTGTCAGATTCTAGTGTCTCCTCCACAGGCAGAGTTGAAAATGAAGGAAGTGCATAAAGCAGTGTTGAGAAGAAAATACATATTCTTACCTTTCACTGGGGGGAAATGCATTTCTGGGCTCAGCTTTGCTGTTGTATATCCTGCAATAGACTTCTTACCTGGGACCTAAAACTGCTCAGTTGTGTAATGTGTTATAATGCTCTAGTAGGGATATTGTCCTTTATGGTTGGTGAGACACGTTTGCTACAAAATCTAGCTTGTAAGTGTTTCCAGCTGTTTTGTTGATTGGTTTGGGGTTTTTTTAAAGTAGACATAGGCAGAGGAATTATTCAGAAAGCTCAAGAGAAGGTGATGCATAGAGCAATAACTAAATAAATATAGCATACATTTCAATTCTGGATGATTATATGTATTTTCCAGATGAAAAATGCGAAGCATGATGTATTAGATCCCAAGTCAGTTGATATTTGTTCTCTGTGCCCTTGCTAAAGAAAACACCATCAAATATGCTTCATTGTTGTTAGTATAGCATGCAGAAGGTAAAAAATGACACAAATATGGTACTGCTAGTGACGTTATGATTGATAGATTGGCTTTGGTCTGTTTCAGCACTATGCTGATGCATAATAGTGTAGATCTATCTATATGTATTATGAACATTATTGTTTCTGAATTCATATAAATGTTTGGAATGCCAGTGATTAGTCACTTAAATATGACACTTCCTGGGGATATTCCAAAAATGTAAATTCAAATACCCAAATATTTCATCTTCCTGTGGTCACTGAAGTTTCTGGGCATATTTTGTAGTGTTTGGTCATCATGTTCGTTGCTGCTAGAAGTATTAGAAAAAAATATCTAATAAATAGAGAATATATAAGGAAGATTTATCTTTTTAAAAAATTTTAAAAATACTGCTATTCTTCAAGGATTATTAACATTAAAAAAGACTTGTTGGTGGAGAAGTCATTCTGAACTAGTAGATTAATCTTTTATACTGTGTAAATTTAGGAAAATAGAGGCTTTCTTTTAAAATTAACAGGGGTTTTATTTTCACATTTTGACTTCAACTTTTTACTGCTGAGTTATAAAACCTTGACAATAAGAGACATGGTGATAGGCTCTTTTGTCCTGTGAGATCCTGATCTTTCAGATTTTGATGAGTCTGTGCCATTTATTAAAAGATGTATACTGAATTAGAAACAGATTATGGGATTGTGCAGACTTTCTCTGCTTTCAGCTGTGATATAGAAAGCTTTGTATCACTTTGCCATTGTGCACTTGCCCTATATAGAGGTAATTTAGGAAGCCTAATGCAATTGATGTCCAACTGTGACATGGTAAAAGGAAAATTCTTCACTGCTCCTAGCCTGTGTAAATGGTTAATCAAAGTGGATTGACAGATTATGTGTCTGGGTTTTTTTCTTTCTTTCTTTTTTTTTCTATGTAGGTGTTTGTGACTCATAAATGCAGAATTAGACCGAAAATCTGTGACTGGATAATGGAGTATTTGCAAGCACTTTATTGCACTTTTCAGTGCAGCACAACAAATAGCCTTCACTTTCCAGCGTTTATTTGTAAGGATTTATTATTGTGTGGCCCTACTAATCTCATAATTTCTGCTCCTGTTTTTATGATAGTGCAAGAAAGTGGTTTATAAATAGTTTCTATAAATGGGTATTCCTGAAAATGTGTCTGATCTGAACAATATTTTTATATAACTGTCTTTTATGGTAAAGTAATAGGTGAAAATTGAGAAGTCATTAATGTTTTATATCCCTTCACTCTGCTATGAATCATCACTTAGCTGTTTGCCAAAATCTTTGTATTCTGTTTAGTGACAATTTTATGTGAGGATCGGCTGGATAATTTTTAAATTCACTCCTGGTCCTTTTCTTTGAAGATTCATAACAATTAATTTGGCCAGTTGTCAACCAAACATGAAAACGTAATCTTCAGTTGTAGATGATGTTTTAAATGCATATTAACTTAGAGTTTGATAATGCTTTTTGAAGAATTTGGATAGTGTCACTGGTCCGAAAATTTTAGATACTAAATAAGTTCTAAGAAATTAGGAGCTATGCAGTGTGTGTATGTGAGGGGAAAGAAAAAGAACACTTTAGAAAGCTATTAAAAATGACCTTGTCTTTTAGATCTCCCCATTAAGACTGGTTTGGTTTGATACCAATTCGTAAATGTCATTTGTGATCACTAAAAATTAGTCCTCATAGAATATCCATCGTGAAAACACAGGAATGTTTAATAATATTGAGTTCAGCTTTTTTTGCAGACAGAAATTATTTCAAATTAGAGGCTTCTGCATAGTCTGCTCCTGTGTTCTGGTTGTCCATCTGTTTAGGTGGTTTCTCTGGCCTGGAAACATGTCAACCATTATGTCTTGGACAACTCTGACCACACTGAGAAACTAAAACTGCAGTAAGACTAGATAATACCTACAAGGGCAAGAATGTATCTGATTCTAATACTTTACAGTAATTAATGCAACTATGATAATTGATTCATCTATTTATTTGCAGAGAGACATGGGTCACTGCTATGAACTGCTCAGCTGTGAAAGGCTTTGTAAATAAAATATGCTGTAGGGGTAGAACGGAGGACACTGGGAACAGTATGGAAACTGGAAACTGAATTTTGGGGTTGAAGGTAACTCCAAAGAGAAAGGTGAATGAAAGGAGCTGCTATGAGAACAAGACTACAGAAAGGCTGGAGGATGGACTCAGAGATGGATAAGGTGGAGCTGTGAAATAAGAAGTGATGTTTACTTTGTTACAGATGAAGAAAGGCAGGCTAAGATTAGATCTTGTTGAAAATAGTTGAGGTAAGATTGGAATGAGAACCATGAAGGTTTTTCTATATCAGATATAGCAGTGTTTTAATTACATGTGTCTAGTCATTAAAGAATGAGATTAAATAAGATAGTCGTCTTCCAAAATCTTTGTTCATTCAATGTTTTATACTAAATTGATTAAAATATTTCTGATTTGGTTTAAATAGTCAAAGGTAAAAAGTCCGTATGAAATTCTGCTAAATTCCGGGGATACAGCTGAGCAGAGACTGATCTTGGCTTTGGCTGGGTCTCTGTATAATCCATCCCAGTCTTTTTAATTGGTACTTTTGTGTATCTGTCTTTCTTCAAAACTGAAGCTACTCTGAGGTTCTTTTTCTGCAGATAAGATAGTATGTTATTGTTAAACGCCTCTCCCAGACTGTAATTTTATTTGTGGTTTGTACTGTTGGCTGTTGATTGTTAACAGGTTCTGCAGTAATGCAATTAGATGATCCAAGAAGAACATACAGAGCATTAATAAGCCACATCTGCATAGAGCAGAGTGAAAAATATGATCGACTAGCTATGATACTCATCTAAATAAGATAATATAATTCATTTTACCTCTTTCTCAGGTTAAAAATCTTTGTCTTAATCTTCTTGGAAAAAACCCGATGTTTCATTGTATTCTTGATCTGCTACTCTATGCCACATGAAATTCTGCATTATTGTACATTTGGAGGTGTTCTTATGGTAAAATAGATTTAAACCTTTGGATTAACTTGAAGTGGCACACAGAACTGAACAGCATGTTGCATTAGAAAGGAGAAATCTTGCATCAAAATGGTGCAGTTCTTAGATAATGAACGATGTCCTCTGTGTGGAAGAAGAGGTGCACTTAACTGCTTTTTCTTCTCCTCTTTTACCTCTCTTCTGTCCTTCTGCAGGTAGGACTCCCAATAAATTCCCATTTATGTGAAGGTTTCAAAATGCATTACTGGCTGATAGCTGAAGTGAGGGGTGGGGACTTGCCTTTTTTCGCTAGTAGAACTGGATCCCAGTGCATGTGCGAGCTGCAGGCAAAGCTACATGCAGTATTTCTTTTTCTTTAGATGACTTCAGATTTTTTTTCCTTCATAGTAAAGTTTTTGCATAATATAGCATTGCCCATTTGTTTTCCAAGAGACTGACCATTTATTTTTTAAAAAATACTAGAATTATAAAATGTATTTATTTAAATGTAGAATCTGTAGCAAAAAGACGCCAATCTTGTCACGCTTCTCCCAGTGGACAAATTTACAAGAAGGCCTGGAAGACTGATATTGCTGTCAGGGCATGAGTAACACTACCAGCACTGAAGAAGTGTTTGGTGTGTTTACATGTGCTTACTCTCTTTCAAGCTGACCTCAGTGAAACTCAATGAAAATGACTGCACAAGTCCATTGTTGCATTTTCCTGGAGTGAGAAGAACTAGGAAGGGAAAATGGAGCAGAAAGAATGTTTTCTAGCTCGTTCCTGAGCAACCAATCTCATAAACCCTCCTTTGAGCAAGCAGGTGGATTAGTTCATCTCCAGAGGTCCCTGCCAACCTCAGCTATTCTGTGGTGCTGCAGTTCTTCACCAAATTACCTGCAGACTGTCTTGTAGGTGGGTGATACAATGAATTTGATCTTTGTATTAAGAAGAAAAAAAATATTTTGAAATGTGATCCAACAGCAAATCTGACCTTGATGAAGGTCTGTCTGTAACTGACTATGAAAATATTAACTGAAAAGAATTTAAAATAAAATAACTTCTTAAAGTTCATTCCTTTTAAATACTTGAGGGCACTTCAGGGCTGTTGACAATATATGCACAGATTCCAGAAATGAGATGTCATTTGCATAGGTTATTATTATCTTGTTGCAAAGACTAGCAGGAGACCAAGAAAACTCAGATGGGTTTTGGTAAATATTTAAATCATTCAGAGCATACCATTTAGGATATTCTGTTTGAAATTTTGGGGTTTTTTTGTAAACAGAGAAAAAAAATAACCCTTCAGTAGCTAAGTCCTAATGTTAATTGTTAAGACTGAGTTAAAAGTAAAACCTGACATTTCTGTTTTGTAATGTCTTTGTTCAACCAGCTAATGGAGTGAGCATGTACATAATGATGATGTGAGGTAGGAGAAAACACCTGGTCACAAGCTTCTGTCCAAATATCAGAATTAGTAATGAAATTTTGTGTCCTTATACTTCTTCAGTGATGGGACTTGAGTCGGCAGGTGCAAGTTGAGATTGCACAAGGACAGAAGAGGTGCTGCAACCTTGTCTTCTTTCTGCTCTCTAACCTTCACAGGAAGGGACAGCTGTGTTTTTAATAGAGAGGCCACATCTTCAGATGTGAACTGCTTCATTATTAATAAGGGCTTTAGAGATTGGTCAAGTTGTGTAAGAGGTGAGAGAAACATTTTAAGAAGCCTGATCTGGCTCTAACACCCGCATTTCCTTGTTGCCTGTTAGTTTTTATAATTTTGTATCATTTCTACTCTGAGTTTATACTCTTCCTACAGTCAAATACAACATTGTAGGACAAAATTTGTAATTGTTATGGGCTAGTTGATCTAGCTGATCTGTCCTCAGAGGTGCCAGATACTTTCTTTGAATTTACTGTCACATTGATAGCCTAAGGCTTGGTAAACTTTGGAACACTGCTTGATGTTTCATGAGATAATTCTTTACAACAGTTCCTGATGCCTTTCTGTTCCATTAGCTCTTAGCCATCTGTTGCTTTGATTACACTATTATAGTGAATAAGTGTTTTGGCAAGCTATTTAGCTGTGTTGAAAAATCTTGTTTCTTTGCTTTCTAGTATTTTATTGCTACTGTTTCTTTTTTTTTCCCCCTCAACCTTTGTAGTGCAACGCTTCTTGCTATTTTACTTCTTGCTATTCTAAGAAACAAAAGGCTGACCTAATTTGAGGACATGATTAGGTTTATAACTGTGCTTTATCCCTATTTTCCTTTCATGTGAAAGTCCTTCTACCAGAAGAAGTTGTGTATTCCAAACATGGGCTCACAGAAGGTAGATATTATAACCTAACCATATTTAAATATTTAGCTTTGGGACTCTTGCCTCTTAAGGCTTAAAATGTACTTTTCTAGTCCAGCAAATGTGTTACGTCAGTATTACCTATTACATTTCTGTAGAAAATGATAATATCTTAACCTCTCATTCCTCCCAAAACTGCAAAGGCCAAAACGAGAAGAACTGGAATATCATTAGAAGGAAGCCTGTATTCTTTGGCTTTACATTGTCAATTTGACCTTTTCATTTATTGCTCAGATTTTAGAGATGAACAGAGTAAAAGACAGATGGGATGATAATGAACATAGAGATGTGCTTCCCTAAGTAGGCTCATTTTCAGGAGTAGTGATATACCAATTAATTTTTTTGAGGCATGGACTTTTGGAAATGAAATAAAATGCTGTTTTTACACTGCAGCTGAATTTCATTGCCATTTAATTTCTACTTTTAGATTTTTGTTACTTTTTCTTGAAATTAAAATAGCTGAGCGATATCTCAAAGCAAGAATTCCAACAATTCTTAGTAAATTATTAGTTCTACTCAGTAGGTCATTTTGTCTTGACTGTGACTGAGGTGGCCAAATTTTCTTCACTGCTTACCTACCTGTTTGAGCTCTTTAAATTGAACTGCAGCTTTTTTTGGAGTAACTTCTTATTCTTTCACTTTTGATGTCTGTAAGAAATGACTAAGAACTACTTGTAATTGGTAGCTTCAAGTGCTTACAAACGTTTCTCAATCCCTTGATCTTCAAGTAGTACTAGTCATTATTTATAGGAAAATTATTTGAAGAAGGCAGCGTGTTGTAATGGTAGCAAGGCAGGGAGAAGGGACAAATACTATAAAGCAAGATCTGACTGGGAATTTTCGGTCTCATAAAGGGGTCCCTTTTGGACCTTATAAAGCTTACTGTGTTGGAAATAGCAACTGCTCTCTCATACAAATAAAATGAGCTGTGTGAAGTAAACTTAGAAAAGTAACTGAAATAGTTCCCAATATAGCAAATCTTCTATCAAATGAAATTAGTTAATATTAAGTGCCAGTCGAAGATACTCAGAGGTATAATCTGGAAACTGTTTTTGCACTTACTCTGGAAAGACTGTAATAGCCTTTTGTATTCCCTGTCAGAGAATATACATTAATTTATCAACTGGTTATTTCAATGTCTGTCCTGTTCTATGGTTACTGTGTTTTAATGCAGATTATTTCTTGATGGCAAGGGAATGTTGTGGTATTTCTTGCTTGCCATGTTGTCAGACCACTCTGTTTAAGTGATTCCTGGACTAATTAGTAATTATGGATCTTCCTTCAGCTAAGCAACATATATAATTCTTTTTGTGGTGTGTTACACTTTTACTGCTTGCATATGGGACATGGTAAACGTTTTACTATATGAGAGGTAAGGATGTGGCAGCACACTAAAATCACAGCTGTTGAGTAGTGTATATACATACATACATATGCATAGGGGTGTGTGTGTGTGTGTGTATAGTGAAAATTTTCATTTGAATTCCTGCCACAGCCTTTCCTGAACAGGGTCATCAGTTCCCTGCAGAATGATATTCAGTCAGAGTCACTGTTCTGATTTTAATAAGCAAAATAGAAATGTTCTTGTGTACATTGGTAGCTATGGAACATAATTTCTAAGTGAGGAACTAGTCTGAGTGTGACTTCTCTGTATGCAGTCCTTCCAAACTGAAACGTGAAAGAGCATTTCCTTGGAGAGCTGTTCTGATTATCGGTAGTGGAGGTACTTGTGAAATTTAACTACATGAAAGTTAACAATTAGTTACATTTGTAACACTACTTCTTCATGAAAGTTGTAGTAATTGTCACAGATAGTATTGACTGTAAATATTTTTGCCAATTAACACGTCTTCATTCGAGAGGGAAGTTGATAATCCACAGAGATGAAAACCATCAGGCATGGGATCTTAGGGACAGATTTTCACTGGATAAAGAAATAATGATGTGAAGTTCCCTAAGACAGAGCTGAGTGGAGAAGAAAGATCCACATGGTGAGTCTGATACCCTGAGAAGTTGGAGTGTGAGTTTGGGAGCTGTGTCTGTAGCACTGGAGCCAGTCAGTTTTGCCTGTCATTCAAGTTTCTTGGTTTTAGTTTGACCTTATGCTAGGAATCTTCCTCTCCCCAAATTAGCTCAGTGTCATTACCACGCTCCCTTGTGAGAACCAGGCTTGCTCATCCAAGCTGCGTTTCTAATGATGAAAAAGAATCTTGCTTTTTTTTAGCCATGCTTTTGTGAGTTTGTTCTGATAACACTAGTGGCAATTGTAAAATAAAAGATTACAATCTTAGACATTATACAATAGTTACAATATTGGCAGTTGATGGAAAAAAAATTACTTGGTTCCCTCTTAGGAGGTATTTTCAAATTAGAATTGCAATATGTATTTATTTAAATCTCTAATTACGTTTCTATTTAGTCTTCACAGGGTTATTATCTTTGTGGGAAAGGAAGTGATCAAAAGGGGTTCTGCTGTGCAGAATGACTGTAACTGTCATGCTGGCCTGGACAGCATCTTCTGGGTTATTGAGTCTGGTCGCCTGCTTTTGAAAACAGCCACGTGATATAATTGTGAAAAACACACATTTGTACTAATGATTGCATGACACTTATTCTTCTGCTTGTCTGTGATTGTCTAAAGGACCAAATGGGATGAGATGGGATAAAATGAATCAAAAATTATGTTAATAAAATGAACAGTTCTCATTGATAGGGAAAATGAGCAAATGTATCTGGTATAAACATCTCTTCAGAGCTGCTGCTGAATGAGTATCTTTACGTTTTGCTAAAACATAAATTGAAGTACCCAGGCCTTTTTTTCAAGTGGTGGCTGATACCACCCTTGTGACCAAGCTATTTAATGCATTCCCTGATGGATGCTGAGAAACCTTGATGTTTTAAAATATTTGAGAGAGTTTTTCATGGTAGAACTAGCTTTTGAGCAAGTTGATTTTTCTTTTATTTCCTTCATATGTTGAACTGGTGATTCACTGAGCCTTCTTAAGCACTTAAATTTGTGGAATTCAGTTTCAATGTATCTGTAACATATTATGTTATGACATGCCAGATGGAGAAGTGCTTTGAGTGGAGAAGGGTATTATTGGTGGACTTAACGCTATCACTCCTTAACTCCCTGATTCATTATGATTTTTGCAATCTGAGGATCACTGTTGTTAATCTTTGAGTAGTTAGTGTTGTAGGCTTACAGTTTGTGGGGTCATTGTTTTATTTCACTTGTGTATGGTTGTGTGTATGCACTTTATATTATGCTCTGTTACTAACATATTACTAAATGCTGTTCTGTTTTTCTTTGCCCCCTGCTCTCTTGATTGCCATAGGTTAAAGTTTATAGCATATGTACAAATTTTTTTACTATACTAATTTGTTGTGTAAAAGGGTTTTTTGTTGTAAGATACGACCTTGTGAGAAGCAGAAATGAGTCTTGCTGTTGCTCTAACTATCCACACATTTTTACAAAGTAGAACCAATCTGCTTTGTGTTTGGTAAAAACTACTACTTCTGAGTCTTTATTTATAAAATAAGACACTTAAAGCAAAGAGTAACATAGGATTTTATAGACAGAAATTCTAAGAAGAACACTTTAAAATTGCTAAGTGTAGTTGCCTGCAGTGGTAGACAACTTGGTTATGAAATACTGCTGATGAACTCATTAAGTTCCATTTCAAAAATAGTTATATTATTTTCCCTATTGTTCCTGTTGGATGGCTGTTCTGAATATTATTCTCTGATGTGATTCCATTTTCCATTGTAAATCACTGTTGTAGTCAGTTCTTTTTAACTCTGAATGCATGTTTTCCATTTGATAAAAATTGTGTCAGTCCTCTGAATCTCAGAACTGTTTAGCTTTAAGCTTTGTCAAATAGAAGGAAAATATTAGGGACAAATTCTTATCAATAAAATCTGTTAGTAGTGGCAAATTCTGTAATACTGGTTCACTACTTTTTGTACAGTGTGTATTACTGATAAACAGTTTAATTTTAAGGTGTGTATGCAAGCATGAAAATACAATCATTTGTTTCCTTCCTGCTCTTCAGTGTTCTCTTTTCACATAAATTTTTTTCCCAAGAGATGCTTCATTTTTTTTTAGCATATTGTCTAAACCTAGAAACTAGCTGTGCATAAAAATTGCCATTCTCTGAGGATTAGTCTTAAACCAGCAATGGACTGTTACATAGCCTGTATGGGGCATATGAAACAAAAACTGTTTTTTAAGGTGAGAAAACTACTATATATGAAACAAAAAAAAAAAAGACACTTTCCATTGTCAGGAATTTGATGTATCTCTAGTTCCTGTTATGCAAGGTGAATACATGAGCTAGAATCCCTCTATCTGTGACCATGTCCACAATTTAAAGCAAATAAGAAATAGGTCTCCTGCATAATCTTTGTTCCATTCTGATTTTGGTATTAGATTTGGAAGACACTTTGAGTGAATAGCAGGTTTCCTATAATGATGTGTTTTGGTTTGACAACCTTTGGCTAAAACCAGTTCTTTTGAGATGTCGTTCAGGCTCTGTCAGAGCATGGTTTTGTGTCTTTCCTGACACAGCAGTAGCTGCAGAGTTAGTTTGCTGAACTATGATATGGGACTTATAAGATTTGTCTTTTGCTTGCAATTATTTGTGCCTGTACTGCCTGTTTGACAGGAAAATAAATATGTGGCCATTGATTATTCAAGGCTGGATAGTGCCCAGCTCACCCTTTGATGCTGTTCTACTATTTTTTTGGTTATTTTATATATGAACATTAGAGCCTGACTGAAATCTGGTTGACTGCTTTCTCTTACTGGAGTAGTAAGGTATTGATTTTGTATTACTGACTCTCTACCTGGTTTTATAATTTTGTAAATATTCTGTAAAAATTAGAACAATTTAGAAAAGGCTGATAAATGAGGTGTGTCTTTTCTATGTTTGATTTCTTCCTTTCAGTTTCATTCTCATTCTTCCTTCCAGAGTCTTTTCATTCTATTCCCCATCCTCTTCCCATTTATATTTTCTTTCTCTTGTTCATTCTGTCCCCAAGTTCCCTCCTTGCATTATACTACTCTTCATTTTCTGACATCCCATTAATCTTCCAGTCTTTATGGCTTACTTTCCCACCTCCACAAGCACACCCACAGGATGCTTAGAAATTTTACAGCATACCCAGTTGTCAAAAAACTAAACGTACAAGTCCCAGACCCGTAATACTATGCTGGGAATGCTCATTAACTCCCACACTGTTTGCAAAAAGAAACCAGTACAGTTAGTATAAGGTCTGCAAACCATAATATTCCACTAATATGCCTAATATTCCACTAAACCTGGAAACTCCTCACTGGAGCTGGAGAAGAAGATGGGATCTGGCTTTTTTGCTTCAACTGTGCTTCTGATTTTTTCCAGAAACCCTAGAAAGAGTGACATGAACGTGTAGTTATAGTGGTGTGACCTCTGAAACATAAGGTTTGAGGAGAACACATTGTTCACCAAGGGGTCAGGAAACCTGTTGCAGTAGGTGGATGTACCAGCCAGTGTATCCTCAGCACAGAAGCTGCATTATGTCTTTACTGCCCTGGTTTCAGTGCTAATTGGAAGGTAGATGGTCACACCCTCTTTCTTTGACTCAGAAGTGTGTGTCTGAAAAAAACTGTGACCTGGAGAAGATGAAGCAGAGTTGTGTTGGTTCTGCAGCAGACCCTTTCAATGTTAGTGGCTCTACTGCTGCAGCCACAAGCAGGAAGAAAGCAATGGTGAAAGGTCTCGCTGCCGAAGCTGAAATGGACTTGGTAGTGAGAAGTGCCTGTGGTCTCAGATGCTTCTGTCCAGTCTGGGTGCCAGGATTTCTGTCAGACCACGTTCTTTACTGCTGGCAGAAGTCACTTAAAAAAATGACAAAAGACTGCGTCTCTAATGTGTGTATGATCAACTGATCGCCCCCTCCAATAATTGCCTGTGAATGCTAATTAAAAAAGCAGTATTGAGTGTATGGATGACAGTGCTTAGTTTTCAAAGGCAATAATTTGAGGTTTTTCTCTTGCTAAATAGCACCCATGCCAGTGTTTAGTGTTGCTCAGTAGAATTATCATCAGATTCAATCTTAATCAAAGGTCTCTTAAACAGTGGACTTGAACAGTTTTGGGGTAGTTTTCGCTCTCCTGTGTTGATTTTTTGTTTGTTGGTTTGGGGGTTTTTTTTTTGTTTGGTTTGGTTTGGTTTTTTGTTTGGTTTTGTTTTATTTTTGTTTGGTTTGGTTTTTTGTTGTTGTGGTTTTTTGTTGTTGTTGTTTGTTTTTTGGTTTTTGTGGTTTTTTTAGGCTTTGGAAATAATCACTGTGTTGCTTTGTATTCTTAATTCTGCTGTGAGGAAGATGAAGTTATAATCAGTGTTAGAAGTGTAGAGATACAAGCTTAAATTCTACAGTAGTCAGTAGTAGGGGCTTGACCTGCTTGCTTCTGCTTATCCTTCATTAATACTTCTTTTTAAGTATCACATTTAATTAACTATTCGGTACTTAACTGACAGTTAACAAACACTGCATGTTAAAACAATATTACTGGCTACACCATAGCTGCACACAGCTGTGCTCTAACCCCAGAATTACTGGATCAATCACTGATAACCACCCCAGGTTAGGTATTGCCAGCTGTGTCTCCAGTTCCTTTTTTTCCGTTTGTTGTATTCAGAGGATAGCACCAAAGGAAGCCAAGTAAAGCATTGCTAAGCAATCAAAGGAAATCAGTCCTCTCCTTTACCCTCTATTCTCTGTTACTCAGTAAGGGTGCTGGTTACTTAAATGAGATGAATTAGCAGAACTGAACTTAAAAGTTGAACTTACCCACGAAAACGATGCCTCCTCATGGATAAAAGCCTCCAATACTACAGTTAAAGAACAGTTATGTTTTAATATGTTCTTTTTCCAGAATCCTACTCAAGTGGGAACTGCTCTTCAGGTTTTCCATAACCTTGGGACTTTGAAGGATACCATTGCTAATGTGGTGGATGGATACTGTGCAGTTCTGGAGGAGAACATAAAAAATGCTTTGGATATCAAAGTATTGACCCAACCATCTCAAACTGTTACAAGAGGTGCGATACTTGTTTTACAGAGAATGTCTGATTTTTTTTGACAGGAGTACAATATGTTGTCAAATGGAAGAAACTGTCACATCCAAGCCTGTTATAGGAATGTTTCACTGCTTGCTTTAGCCAGTAGAGGGTGGGAGTAGGCATATCTCAGAAATCATCTAATTTGGCTTTGTAAGACAAAATTGGGTCTGTCTATTATGGGGCTCAGAGTTTTACCTTTATTCCTCCCTGTCTCTCTCTACTAACTTGCCTGGAAAATTGTCCTCATTGGTTTACAACTTTGCAGCATTTTCTTAGCAGTTTCTCATGGAAATTACTCTCTGCTTTCTTTGTATTGGTGGGAGAATCACAGATAGAATTTATTTGCAAGGAGTGGAAGAAGCCTGCAACTACATTGTGATGCTTCTGTCAGATAGAAGTTGTTTCAAAGCAGAATATTCAATATGAAGGAATGTTGCACTATTTAACCTTTAGTTCCCAGTTACCTCAGATACCAAAGAATACTGAGGAATTGGGTGGGCAGGCAAATTTGAACTTTGGCAATATGAATATCTAAATTTTTAAAAAAAAAAGTTTTGCAACAAGCTGGGGGTCCAAAAATGTAATAAAGAAATGCAGCCCCTCTGAAGGGAAGTGATGGTTTAGAGGCTGCATGCCCTCCAGCTGGAATATCTCTTCTTTTAGAGTTGATCTATGCCTTTAAGTACTGAGCTGGTAATTACCTATATTTTTCACAGCTGGTCTGTCTGCCATTCACTTTGGTATTGCATCCTGCACAACTGCTCACTGGCATTACCTTGGTGTTTCTGTGGAGGTCTGAATTATAGAGCATGTAACAGTGACAAACACTGAAATATCTCCACTGATCTTCAGAGTTTAGTTGACTTCTCAATTGAGAAAACTGAGGCCATTCACAAAGCTCTATTCTGAAACTATTTTAGGCTACTTGATTTAAAAAAATAAGTCTTTGTCAAAGTGCCCAGAGATCTATATTTTTAATATTTTAATTTTCACATGTAAAAGCTGCAACGTGCTGCTTTGTGTTTTTAAAAACCATTTAGGTGGCCCAGGTAGAGCTGCTATGCCAACACCTGGGAACACAGCAGCTTTCCGAGCAGCCCTCTGGACAAACATGGAGAAACTCATGGATCAGATCTGTGCTGCATGTGGACAGGTACTCTGTAGTTAATTCCTGTTTGTCTGGTCATGCAGTTTTGGGTATAAGAATTCAGGTGTTACTTCTCCTCTCGATAAATTCTTTTTTACAGGTGCAGCATTTGCAGAAAGTATTGACAAAGAAAAGAGATCCTGTGTCACATGTCTGCTTCATAGAGGAAATAGTTAAGGTAAAGTTTTAATTTAGCTTAATATACTTTAGTAATTCTGTTAAGGAAAATGTGGTGAGAGAATGGTTTTGTTTACAATTTTACAGTTCCATATTTTTTTTTAAATTAAATCGATGGAAAAGTGTTGAAAGTCAAACTAACATTGAAAGATATATTTGTGGTCTGTGGGTTATTTCTGTAGGATATAAACATGTTCTTTTTGTAGTAATTTCTTTTGTTTTGTTTTAAAGGGAGCTGATAAGGCACCACTGTCAGTTTTTATTATGGATCATTAATGTCATTCCCTAATACCATGTGATTTGAGTAATTAATTAAGTCTGTTAGTTTGCATAGGAGGACGTGTCTTCATCCATCACTTTCAGCCATCTGTTTCTCACTTCTTGACAATTTCTTCCTTGAAAAATAATCATGGCTGTTCTTTTGAATACCTATTATTTCCATTCAGTTGCGTTGCTTTATATTCATATTTGGGATAAATTGATTAATGACCTCCTTTAGTGTTAGGAACAGGATTACTTAAACTATCTCATCTACCTTTGTAAAAACAGTGTTCCTGCTGACATCTCTTTTTCAAGAGTGTTACTGGGTTTTTAATTTACATTGACTACATTTTCGAAGTATCTTCGGGAAGCTGTTCATATGCAAACGTGGTCTTCTCAACAGTGAAAGCAAATAATGAAGGTTAAATACAGCGTTTAATTTTATCTCTGTTAAGCCCATCTCCAGAAGACGTTGCACAGAGAATCACTTTTTTATGAGACCCTTCAAGCTTCTCTTTCTGTTTAAAACAAAACAAAACAAAAACCACCACCAACAAAAATAAAACCTAACAAAAAAAAACCCCCACAAAACTCCTCAAAAAGTTTATAAACTTTTAGCGTATTTTCTTCATTAAAAGGTTTAATCTGGCAAAAAATATTTATTGCTGCCTGGATGGATTGGCCTGTCAGTGGATCAGCAGGTTTAGAGAGAAACAGAGAAACCTGGAGACAGACTAGAAACTTGAAAGGCTCAGAAAGAGTTTGTATGGGAAGGGAACTTAGAAAAATGATCTGTCGGTGTTCCTGAGTGCGTCCCACCCTGTGCCTGTGCTTCTCACTTTCACTCTTCCTTTCCATAGAACAGCACTTGAAAAGGAGTTTTTCCAGTTGTTGAAGTTGATAATAGAGGGAGGCCAAAGGAAATATTTTATCAACCTGGAGAATAAATGCACAGGGAAAATGCATCTCATTAGAAGCAGAGTAAGGAAAAACTCATTAGAAGATAAAAGGCTTTTGGGTTGTCATATGCTAAGCATGTTCCATGATCTCTCTGATTACCCTTCCTTCCCGTTAACTTCATATTGCAGGATTGCATCGAAGTGACAAATTTTATTTCCCAAATAAAATCCATCTATTTATTTCTCCACAGTTATCACTCTTCCAATTACTTTGCTCTTCAGTGGGTGTTTTGGTGTAGTATAACACCAAGCTGGACATTGCCATTCTCAGTGATACCACTGAGGAGGAGCAGTACATCCTAATCTGATGTTCTGCTAGCAGAACTCTCTCAGCATGACACAGTACTGCTGATGGCACTGATGCTTTACTTACTTCTTGCCTGAGATGGTTCAGAGTACAGCACACTTTTTTTCTTGGACATTCTCACAGTTACACCATTTGTTCTAGTGTTCTCTGGAAAAAGGTACAGCACCAGTGTGCAGATGAGTGAGGTCACATCAAACAGTAGAGGTGTTTTTAGGCAAAACCATACAAGTACTACATGCTGCTGAAATTCAAGAGCATATGTGCAGATGGCTGTATGGGAGAGTATGAATTGTTTTGTACATTGAAAATAGATATAAATAAAAAATTGGTGGTTTGCCATTTACTAATGAAGATTCCCTCCATTAAACCAAACTGAAACATGCTTTTGTCAGCAAATGTTTTGGAGAGGGAGAAAAGTTGGATATTCTTTGTTGTATTCAATTCCATTAATAAACTGAGCAAATGAACAAAACAAACTAAAGGTACTAACATTGTACCCGTTTGCTAGGGCAGCATGCCCACTCCAGAAGATAGGAAAACGAATCATCTACTCTACAGTCTGTGCACTAATTACTGTTACTGATGTCAACATTATTATTATAGTCATCTTCTGCAGCAGCTGCAGTACCACTTTGCCTGTCCATCTGCTTCCTTGTTTTGATTACTGCAGTGCAAGTATCATCCTAGGAAGCATAAGAGAGGAGGAGACCCAGCCTTTTTAAAGCACAAGTCCTTTAATAGCAAGGAAGCTACTTGCCTTTTTTTTTTTTTTTGAAGTCATCATTATCCTTTTCTATTGGGGATTTTTTGTGTCTTTCTCTTCACAGATAGCACAGCCTGCAGTTTTTCTAATTTTGTATTATGATCTCAAATATGTGCTTTCTGGCCTTCTAATTACCTGTTACCATAATAACGTTTAGTAGTGTTGTATCATGTTGTATCCAAAAATGTATTTTAAAAACAGTAACAATTAATTAAAGGATTCACAAAAATTCTCTGTTAAAACAAAAAAAAAGGAAGAAAACAAAACAAAATATGACAGATGGAGAAAGTGAGGTACAGAACTTGGAAAATTTATAAATACTGGAGTTCAGCAAGAGGGCAATCACAACACCTGCATCTTTTCTACCCTATGGTTTCTCTTACAGAATTCCCTTTCAGTTTTTTCCAACATCACATGTGTCCAAGAGTTAAGTGATGTACTCAGGCTTACTTGAATATCGTGGAAGAATCTGGAGATTAAATTTATACTGCACTTTTTTCCACTCTTTCCCTTTGCAGACCTAGATTTTGGTATTTTTCCTCTCCACAATAAGAATTTAATGTCATTTTGAAAAGCAATCATGCACTTGATAGTACCTTCTAAAAACTGCTGCATTTCATACTAGTAATGAACTATAGATTCATTATTAATCTGTACATATTAAAATTACATATTTAATTTTTAAAAAATCTGTGAACTATTTAAAGGAGAAATACATTTTGTTTAAGACTGAATGGACATTTTTCTGGGTTTTATGAAAGAAAAAAAGGCCTTTGATGGTTAGATTTTAGTTGAGCAAGGCTAAAATAATTCAGACTTTGTGGAGTTCCGATTTCGAGTTTGGGGGAAAATGAACAGAGCTTTCATTGTATACATTTTTTAAAAAACAGGATTATTGCTTTCATTATGTTAAGGGTAAAAATTAAAATTCCAATTAAAATTTAAATAATGTAAATTTGATATTTTTGTCCATCTGATGACTGGTTATTTATATCACTTCTTTCAGTTGCATAATTCACCTTCAGAGAGCTAATAGGCTACTCCAGTTTATTCTGCTTTATTGCTTCTCTCTTTCAATGTGTGGTGACTAATCCTTCCTCAGCTGTTGTAATACCTAAACTACAATTGACTTCAGAGTAAGTCGCAGCAGAACATATCTTTCTATGACAGCCACCTTCCTAATTAGAGATAAGAGTCCCTCTAAGCCCCTTGTAAAAGAGTTGAAAATGATCTCTGATCCTCATCTATTTTGGGTCCTTCACTCCTACATAGGCATCAGGGAGCAGTTCTGTAAAGTGAGAAGCAGCCTGAAAAGCAGCAAATCATTTTGTAGGGGGGATTTGGGGTGGTCAATAGAAAGGGTGGACTGGGGTCTCTCTGCTGGGCAGAAAGGTACTGACTCCCTGTGAGAGGCCAGATATGCCCTTGATTGCCTTTGGATGTCCCATTTGTTAGCAGCTGAGGCACATCACAAACCCTGTCATTTATGTAAGCCTCTGGGTGAAAAAGTGAGCTGAGAGTTGTAGGGAGTGTTATTATGTACTTTGTGGAGGGCTCTTATCATTGCTTCTGCTGATGAACGTTTGGTGAGTAAGCAGGCTATTTTCCTGAGTTGTCAACACTGGCAATATGAGGTGTTAACGATACAGAAGGAAATGTCCTCAGCATTACATAAGATAAAGAAAATAAATGGAAAATATAGATGTATATTGACAGAGTGCACTTACATTTCACCTTCTTATTTCTCCTCCCCGTCCAAACTTGTTAAAAAATGTTGCTGCTTTGAAATTGTTCAGGTCTATCATCACATATTCACATTCAGTTGACCCAATTAAAAAATAATCCCAAGTGGAAAAAATTGAAAAATAATCTAATTATTGCCTTATGTGAATTCAGAAAATAATATGATTTTCACGTATTATTACAAGTATGTTATTTATTTTTCAGTGTTTTTTGTAGGAGCAGAATTGGATTACTTGCTCATCATTTCTACTGTGATTTCTGTTATTTAAGCAGTAATGTGGTACTTTGTGGAGATCTAAACACAAGTGTATGAGCAGGTTTTTGGTCCACAAAATATCAAAGATACTCTTTATTTCAGACCTAGAAATTGCCCTGCGGAATTCACTTGAAGGATTTTTGAACACTTTCTCAAAAAAACAAGAAGGCCATACCAGTTAAAAGTCCTGATTCTCATTTTAAATGGATCTGTGTGCCCAGACAGACACACTAAAAGTAATTTGATTCTAATTCACATGGGAGGGTCAGAGCCTGTGCAATGGTTTTCTAATGACACTACGCTTTCTCTAGAACTTTAATTCTGTTTCTCTGACAGAAATATGCAGCTGTGAAGAAAAGGAATGCTGTGGAGGTTGTGTGGGTTAGGAGGTAATAATGACCTTCGTTCTTTTTCACTTCTGTTTCGGTGGCGTTTGTGCAAATTGCAGATTGGTGATGACTGGAAATCATTAAGTTGGTTGGTGTTCAGTCAGCCTGCCATTGGAAAAGAAATACATTTACCTGAAGTGCCGCCTTTTATCATCGTTCTTGTCAATCTTACCTGAACAGCTACGGGCTGAGCGGACGTGGTAATGAACCACCCTTTCATCCTTGGAGCGGGGATGGAGTAGTCAAGGTGAAAGCATAGTTTGAATTGAAGCTGTACATACTAAATCACTTCTCGGGGTAGAAGAAAGCTGTCAGATCCCTTGGGTAGCTAACTGGCTTTTGAACATTAAGTTCATTTACTTCCAGTTGATGCATATCTTGCAGGAATATGGAAGGATTAATTAATGGTTTAAGTAGTTTTGAAGATATAGGGCACTGTTTAATACCTAAGTATTTTTGTTCCTTACGTATTAGGTTTTCTGAGGAATCACATAAGAATTCTGGTATTCTACTTGAGAAAATGCACAGTCTTAACTTTATTTTCTAGTTAAGAAGATTATATTTTAAAAAAAAAGCAAAACAGGTTTTGGGTTTTTTTCAGCTGCATAAAGAGACCTTTTTAAAATGTTGCACTACTGCTGGAAGTCTAGAAACTATTACACCTTGGGTATAAACTGATCAACCCAGTGTAATGAAATTCTATGCCCTGCAGTAAAACAAAAAAATCAAGGTCATTTTTAAAATCACAGTGCCATTTATTGACATCTGTTCACCTGTAATGTGTAATGTAAACAACATTAGAAATTTAAATTCACTCTTATTTTAAGAAATTTAATCTTGACTAAGAATAACGAAAAGATTTATTAAAAACACACTAGGAATTTGTCTGTTTCTTTACTGATTAATTGCACTACTGAGGATGATGGCTTTTTGTTCACAGTCTTACATTTGGCAATTGTGTTGCTATAGAAATAGTGCAAATAGATTTCCTTATTTCTGTCCCAAAAGATCTTGCTGTACAAAATTGTTAAATCATTTGTATTGTTGCTTTATTGGCGGAAAAAATATTTAGACTGTCCTTTAAATGTCTTCTGTTTTTAGAGCAATGTTCACAAGTCCCGTGTTTCTTTACGGCGGAGCCTTTGATTACAGATAGAAAACACTGTATATATTAGTATGCAAAGCCTGATTTCAGGAGCCTGCAGCAACTAGCTGCATGGTAATATTCACTATATTGTTTTACATTTCAAAGAGGCTTCACAATAAAGATGTTTTTCACATTCTACTCAAAGTATCAAAATTTTTACAGGGAAAAATAAGTTGGAAGTGATTGTCATGAAGTGGGAGCCAGTTTAGAATCAGTGGGTCAGATTTATTATTTGAATGTTAAAATAGCTATTTTAGACACACACAAATATGATAATTCACAGATGGGAAATTATACTCATTAAGTTCTAAATTTACAGTGTGGAGGAAATAGAGACATTTGTAAAAATAAATATATGTCCTTTCAGCATCTTCTTACATTCTTGTCTTTTACTGAATAAGGGGGGTACTTTCATTCTCATTCCTTGAATTTAGATTTAATGTCAGATACTAAATAGTTATATTAAGAACAGAGCTGAAGAGATTTTATTTCATTTCATTTTAATAATAACAAAGTTAATTAGTAGTTTGATTTTTTTTTTTGTTAAATGAGGTAAGCTGTTCTGTTTTTATGTTTGAGGAGGCTTGAAATCAGTCTTCCAGGATGCAACATTAATATTATTGTGTAGTAACTGAATACAGTTCTTCTAATATCTTTGCTCTGATGGTACTGGTACTCAGCCCACTGTTGTTCAGTGGTTTTACTAACTTACTAGTAGCTGTTAGTAAAAATGGGTTATACTTTTTGAACTGGGAAATCAAATTACTTTCATGTGAGTAAGAAGGGGTTTAGCACATGAATTCTGTCAGTTTGTAGCTTTTTCCATAATCTCACAAGCAGGCAACATTGAATCTAAATTTCAGATCTATACAGCTGAGTAATAATGTCGCTTCACACTATTAACAAGTCTCCTTATGTGCTGTGATACAACACACTAACGATATGAAGACTACTGAAAAAAAAATTAATAGGCAAGTATAATTTCCCCCCAGAGAGCGGTGATCAAAGTATAACAGGAGTTCAGTGGTGAACATAAGGGGTCAATACGGGGTCCATTCCTGTTTAAGACCTTTATTTATGATCTGAATGATGGGGCAGAGTGTACTCTCAGCAGGTTTGCTGATGACACAAAATTGGGAGTAGTGGCTAATGCTCCGGAGGGTCATGCTGCCATCAAGAGGGACCTCAAGAGACTGGAGAAATGGGCTGACAGGAGCCTTATGGAGTTCAACAAGGAAAAGTGCTAAGTCCTGCAGCTGGGAAGCGACCACCCCAGGCACTAGTACGTGCTGGGGGCCACCCAACTGGAAAGCAGCTTGGCAGACAAGAGCCTGGGATCCACCAATTGAACAATGTGCCCTGGTGGCAAAGAAGGTGAATAATATCCTGGGATGCACTAGACAAAGTATTGCCCACAGCTTGAGGAAGCGATCCTTCCCTTTATTCACCATTGGTGATACCACACCTGGAATACTGTGTCCAGCTTTGGGCTCATCAGTGCAGGAGAGACATGGGCACACCAGAGAGAGTCCAACAAAGGGCTGCAAAGATGATGAAGAGGCTGGAGCATCTCTCCTATGAGGAAAGGCTGAGTGAGCTGGAACTGTTCAGCCTGGAGAAGAGAAGGCTTGGGGGATCTCACCAGTGTACACAGATACCTGAAGGGAGGGAGCAGAGAGGGTGGAGCCGGACTCTTCTTATGGTGCCCAGGGACAGGACCAGAGACAATAGGCACAAACTGAAACACAGGAGGTTCCCTCCAAACATCAGGAAACACCTTTTTATGTGAGGGTGACAGAGCCCTGACACAGGTTGCCTAGGGATGTTGTGGAGTCTCCCATCTTGGAAGTGTACAGAAACATCCTGGACACAGTCCAGAGCAGTGAGGTCTAAGTGGCCTTGCTTAAGTAAGGGTGTCCAACCAGATGACCTCCAGAGGTCACTTCCAACTTCAACCATTCTGTGATTTGTTGACTTGCAGCTTAAAATCTCTGCCTAAAAGGCCAGTATGCTGCTTTGAATTTAGCATCTATTAAATATGGACTTTTTCTCTCTTAGACTAGCAAAAGTGTTAAACTATTGAATAAGCAAATCTTAACTATTAAGTTTTTACATTTAATTACATTTTACATTTAATTTTACAATTAAATATTAGATTTTGCTTGTATTATTGGGGGAAGACTCAATTTTATTATTTTACAACAGAAAGATTTACTTAAGAAAACCTTATCTTAAAATACAGTTCGCTAGTTTGTGTTCATCTATAAGAAGTCTACATTCAATTTTGCCTTCTTGGGCTGGGACAGAGAGCAGGATGAGCTAGCACTGTCTAAATGTCTCCTGGCACTGGCATTATGCAGTATTATTACACAGTCTTAATTATTTTATCTAAACCTCCTTCTGTTGTAGGAAAATAGCACAGTATTACTGTTTGCGCAGGGTATTGACAATAGTAACTTTATAGTAATAGTTGAAATGAAGTAGTTATATAGGGTGAAAACACTTTTAACTGATTGTTGGTTATGACCCTGGTTCAGCAGAGCACTTAAGTACATTCTTAATTTTATATTAATAAGGTATTCCATGGAAGTCAAACAGACTACTTCCGTCTGTTATTCTAATAAGAATAAACTTTATCCAGTTCACATAGACGATAAAATGAACCCCACTGTTGAGAAAATGCATTGCCATTTGTGATCTAGCCTGCTGGGCATATTTTATCTGATTTATGGGTATAATTTTCATGAGCGAGTAATTCCTATGTGAATAGTGTGTGTGACTGAGTACCAAATTTTTGAACAGCATGGAAAAGGGTAAAATTACAGTGGATAGACCAGAGTGGAGTTTGATTGTTGTATTTTTCTATTTCACTCTACACAGATGCAAGTGGGTTCCCTAGAAATAACATTTTCAAAAGTAGCTGAGTGCTTACAGTCTGTAGCTCTTTCAAAAGCATCTTTCTATTTCCCTGGTTGTGGGCAGATGTCCAGCAGGTCAGAATGACAGAGAGTTGTCCTAGTTTATGTTACTGGGCAGTTGTTCAGTTCATTTCTGAAAATAATTAACAAGGGGAAGACAGATCTAAGCTGTCTTGCACTGCTTAAGGAATTGCGTAGGGGCTACTAAATCATATGAGCGTCTGCTCAGCTGATCAGTTTTAGGGAATAAAATGGTCATTGGGCACAGGAACAGCAGCGACAGTATTTTTAATTCCCAGTTTGGGTTGGTAGATCATTAGTTTATGTAGGTATACTTTAGGTATAGAAGCATTTTCACAACAGATTTTTATATTAGAAAGGAGCCACTTATGGGGCTGATCTTAACCTCCCAACCATTTTGTAGTGGTGCAAAGTATGATTTATGTGCAGATTTTCTCTGCTGTGAGATCACAATAAAGTTGTGAACAGATAGTACCATTAATTCAAAAATGCTGAGTTAAATGGATCTGATTTTGGGGGAAAGTTCTGGTTTGCCATTATAGTCTTACAGTTGCTTGCAATTAATGTTCATAGATTTAATTTGGTTGTATTTCATGATGAGGAAAATACGTATACGTCAACCTGAATCTTGCCCATCATGAGTTTTAGATACCATCAATTGCAGTTAAGGTTCCTTTGTTGAAGAAAGAACATATTGCCTGAAAAGAGGAAATAGCATTTTATTTTATGCTGAAGTGCAATAATTTCCTTCTGAGAGACTTTCAATTATGTATGGATGTTTTATGTAGGCTTTTTGTATATGCAGTGTGCACCTGAAACAGCTTTGCAGCAGATAACAGACCTCTTAACTTCCAAAGGTTTATGTGTTCTCTGTGTTATTAAACACATACACTGATGGGGAGGGGGAGGGAATATGACAGAACGATGACCTTTTTCCAGTGTTGTTGGTTATGGCATAGGAAGCTGTTGGAAAATGATTGCTACAGAGCTGAAAAGATAATCGGATGCAGTTCATTACTCATCTTGTCAGCTGCTCCTGCTACAAGGGATTGTATCACAAGATGTTAATCTACTTGTGACTAGATTTCAAAGCAAGCATTTTTATTTTGGAGGGGGTGTATGTAATTTAACATCTTTCAATTTTATTTCATTTTCAGAAGCAAGAGAAATGGAAAATTCCTGATTTAAAGTCTCAGAATATTAATTGATAGAAATATTAGTACATCCTTGTGGGTTCTGTTACAAAAATATGATGATATGCTGCGAAAAGCTATTTAATTGCAGAAGTTGTTCTTTTTAAGCTGATTATGAGGTTGAGTATACCTTGAATAGTGGAAGTTAGTCTGCTAGCACACTTCAGTGTGTTCTGCAAGACAACAAGTATAGTATAGACACAAGACAGATTTGGACCAGTAAAAGTCCTAATTACACATTGGATCACTAATGTGGATGTACTCAGTGCTCTGATACATTGTCTACAGTGAGGATATTTGGTGTAAGTGTAGAGGAGGACCATATTCATTAGTTAACGCTCTGCAGATGGGAAGATGACAAGAATGCAATTTTAGCTAGATGGCCTTTTCTAAAAGTGAAAGGCCCAAAAGAGCAGTTACTTTCTGATACTGTGTTGCTCACAAAGCTATATGAAGCATAGGGGAAGGCTTATAAACTTTCCATGACATTAAGATGAGCCAGTAGGTTGGCTGTGTACATTTTAGGGAAGTGATACTGACCGTTTTTCTTCCAGCTTCATCCTGCTTATCTTGTTAAATCCTTGAAGAAGTTGTCCAGTACAAGGGGCATTCCTTTAATTTTCTGCTGAACTGGAGAAAAACGCTCCCTTGGCTGCCATTTTTGTGTCATTTACTAGTATTGATTGTTGTCAAATGGTATTGCACGTTACATTTTAAATAGTTAAATTATAATTTTCATTGTGAACTACAGGCATCGATGTAATCTCTGTTAGAATACATTATTTAAAAAATAAGCAATGAGACACTTAAAAGTAATTTAAAAAGTAATATACTGAAGTATTGTGTGAGCAAAAGAAATTACAGATTTAAACAAAATAAATTGTTTCTGGATACTCATGGTTACATATGGCACTTCTTACTCCCGCAGGAGTATCTCATGCTAATGCCTTACTGTATTCCAATTCTGGTAGCTACAGTCCACCCACTTAAATACCCCCTGGTGTATGTGTAGGCAACAGTATTCTCTGGTTTCTGCCACAAACTCTTACATGGTCTTCTCAGTGCTATTAATCAGCAGCTATATTTCACCTCCAGAGAGACTGCATCTCAGCACTGGGCAAAGTGAAATATTGTATCATAGGTTATAGAAGCAGCCAGTAATGACTCTGTAGATAGTAGTTTTAGTTGATTCAAAACTGGGACATTAATTATTTTTGCCCCTGAACATTTTTGACTGAGTAGTCAATCAGTATGAAATGTTACTTGAATTTTCCATGTAGCTTTTCCTGTCTCTCTCTCCTCATACATAATACAGTTGTCTAGCTGAGACAACATGAGGGCCTTCTTCACCTCAAAATTCTGATGCAGTTAATGAACACCATTTGCCCGGGTCAGAAGACACAAGCTAATGGGCAGAGGCTTAAGTGGTATGGCTGTGGCTACCTATGCAAATACGTGCATGACAACATAAGTATGTATGTCTGACTTGTAATATATAGAGAGAAGGAGGTATATACAAAAGTTAAATATTTTCACTGCAACGTTAAATGTCATCACATGTATGTTACTCTTATTTGTTACCATGTTGAATGTGACAGCTCAGACAGGAATGTCAATGTGGAAGGGTACATACCTGGGTTTTTTTCTGGGCCCTTTAATCATTATGCTTTCCGCTGAGACTGTGACAGAGATGTAGATGGCGATTACAGTAATGAAAAAAAAGTTGTTTGAAAATGCGCTGTAAATATTTTTCCACCTCCATTTGATTATTCAGAATTTGAATTGAGAACCTTCTGAATCATTTTCTGATATAATAATTTTACTTTGCCCATTTATGAAAGTCAAGTACAATTTTACAGAAAATACAAACATAGCTATAAAATAAGTTGCTTCAATTTCTGAATTCATTATTGTCCTCAAGCAGTCAAAAATGAGCTTCCATAATCCCAATTTACTTTATCATTTAGTGTTAATTATCATACATTTTATGAGTCCAAAGCATAAAAGATATTCTTTCTCAATTCTTAACCCATGACCCATAAACTTTATCTTTCTTTTTCTTTAAAGATAAGGGGTAGGATTGGATGAATTCCTCATGTAATCACAGAGTTTGTGATGATAATCCTACTTTTTATTATTATTACTTTTAAATGTATCAGTGTTCTTTTGACTGATTTCCAGGTTTTATATTAATTCTTTAAGATGATAATTTTTTTTTACTGCAACTTGAGCTTGAACTTGCAGACTAGATCTTCAAGAGGAATGTAGTGGTATGTGCTTATGGATGAAATTTTAAACACCTTCATTGCTTCGCATGTTACTGTCAATGCAAGTAAATAGAATACATTTTTTGACCTTTGTCATCTTAAGTGGTAACTCAGTTTTACTAAGCAAGTTTACAGATGACACAAAACTGGGAGGAACTGTTGACTCCCTCGAAGGCAGGGAGGCCCTGCAGAGGGACCTTGACAAATTAGAGGGGGGCAATCACCAACCATATGAAGTTCAGTGAAGTGCCGGATTCTGCAACAGGGATGGGGCAACCCTGGATGTCCATACGGACTGGAGAATGAGATGCTGGAAAGCAGTGCCACTGCTTTCCCCAGGGCTGTCCACCAGGACCTCAAGGTGGCAAGTTGACTATAAGTGAGCAGTGCCCTGGCAGCCAGGAGGGCCAACCGTGTCCTGGGGGGCATCAGGCAAAGCATCGCCAGCTGGTCAAGGGACGGGATTGTCCTGCTCTGCTCTGCACTGGTGTGGCCTCACCTTGAACATTGTGTGCAGTTTTGGGCACTGCAATATTAAAAAGATATTAAGCTATTAGAGAGTGCACAAAGGAGGTCAGTGAAGATGATGAAGGGCCTTGAGAGGAAGCCATATGAGGAGTGGCTGAGAGCACTTGGTCTGTTCAGCCTGGAGAAGAGGAGACTGAAGGGAGACCTCATTGCAGTTACATCTTCTTCATGAGGGGAAGAGGAGGAGCAGGCACTGATCTCTTCTCTGTGGTGACCAGTGACAGGACCCAAGGGAATGGCCTGAAGTTATGTTAGAGGAGGGTTACGCTGGATATTAAAAAAAGTCTCTTCACCTAGAGGGTGGTTGGGTGCTGGAACAGGCTCCCCAGGGAAGTGGTCACAGTGCCAAGCCTGACAGTTCAAGAAGCATTCTGTGAATTTAGAGTAGTTGGACTTTTATATTTAATAGATTATCTTCTCCATTTTGTGGTGCTGGGCAGTGCAGAATTTGAACTGACATGATATTCCTCTTTTTTTTTTTTCTGATTATCATTACTAGAGTGATTTTGTCAAACTGGTTAATGTATGCAATAGGGTCAGTGGATGACATGTACCTTGCAATGAAGAAAACTATTCTGTTCAGAGCAAGTTTCCCCTTCCCATGAAAACACTGGACAGTCTTCCAAGTAGCGGGCAGGACAGTATACCCATCCTCATCTCATGTAGTTTTTCAAGCATGCAAACAGGGACAAAAAAAACAGAAAGCAAAATGATACTTCAGTGCATGACCATAAGTGCCAGATGTTGAGAGCAGTAAGGAAACAGCCATTGCCTCCCTGTCCTTTTGGCAACAGTGTTTCCACTTCTGACAGCAAGCCCTGTTGGCACAAGGCAGTGAAGAGTCAACTGTGAGGTTTGCTGTATTTTCATGTGGTTTATGTTTTTAGAAACAGGAACTCTGTGTGCAGCAGAGCAACATGCAGTGGTGTTGGTCCCTGGTCGGAGTTTGCCAGCACGCTTTAATGGCAGGAAATAATTGCTGTGATGTAGCTGGCATGAGAACCCCCACGGAATGTGAAGGTCACTGCAGTGCAAAGAGATTTTCTAACACATCTCCTGAGGTGTGCTGCTTTGGGCTGCACTTGTACCCCTAGAGAGCTGGGAGCATTTCTATCAGATGTGGAGGAAAATATTCCGTTGGAGACAAGACCAAAGCTTTTGTTTTTGTTTCCTCCAGTGCTTTTACTAGCTCTAAACCTGAGAGAAACTTCTCAGATTTCATTTACTTTGTTTTTATTCTCAATGATGAAGAGCAACTTTGACTGGAAGCATTTGCATTCTTTAAGATTTTTTTAAAAGAATATGTTTTGAAACTTGTATTTCTTTTGTCCCTTTGTCTCAGGATGGCCAGTCTGATATTTTGTACAAATTTTGGACTGCAGTAACTCAGACACTTTCCTCTCAGTTTCAGTCAGCAACAGACTGTAAGTATTCACTATAAATGATGTGTAATGTGTTCAGTAGTTATTTTGAATCTCTTTTCAGTAAGTCCATCGCTCATTATCTCCTCTATCAGAACCATAGCAGTGGTTCCCTCAGAACAAGGAGTGTGAATTAAAAACTTCCTGATTTTGTAACCAGACAGGACAATCCTCCTAAACTGTGGTTGAATTTTCAGAAAGAAGTATTTGCTGTTTCATTAGGTAGTTATTATTGAATAACAAAAAAGTATTTTTATGTGGAGGTAAAAATGGTTGGAATGGTACATTATAGTTCCTAAAGCAAAGAGGTTGGCCAAATTCAAAACAGTAATTTGATTTTAAAGAGCAGTTCTTACAGTCTTTTCTTGTTATACACTGATTGGTTGTAAAAATCTGATTCTAGACATTTTTTGGATACCTTTATAAGTAGGAGTTGAGTTTCTTCAAGACTTCATGTCTGAATAAGATAAATGGCTGCTGTTCTGACTATACACAATATTCTGTACATATGTACAGATAGCAGATACAAACAAGGAATATTAAATAAAAATAATGTAAACATAAGACAGTTCTATTACTAGTACATACTAATGCAGCATGCAGTTGGATCATGAGTGAGTTTGGTGCTTTCATAAACGTATCTTTCACGTTTGCATGCAGTGTATTAAATTAGTCTTTTGCACATAAAGTGCACGAGATGTGCATTTATCTTTGTGATCTCAGCTATGGCCGTTCAAAATTTGGTCCTTCCAGACTTCATAGCGGCAGCATAATTTTGAGGAACTAACTGGTGGATTCATGTTCACTGGTTGCTAAGTAACTAGATGATCCCAAAAGAAAATGTATTCATCCTCTGTTAAAACATATTAATTTTACTGTTTTCCTTATGCACTACTTTAACAACAGAATGTACATACCCAGAAACTCCTGTGTTCAAACCAAACATGTGCTACCTGTTTTCAGCACTCAGTTTTAAGATTATAAAATTGTGACGTCATTAATGGGATCAACCAACATTACAGAACTGAGGGAACTGTTACATTTTGTCAGCTGTACTTTGTCTAACATCTGTCCAAAACTATTTTATTACTTGCTATTTTTAAACATGGTTTTTATATAAATGTTTAGAGGTGGTTTTGAATGAGAATGATGTTTTTTACTTGTTTTTTTACTTTTTTTACTTTACCTTTTTTTTTTTACTACAGCTGAGTTTTGGGGAAAAAAATGTTTAGAGTGAGTAGACTTTTTATTTAAATGAGGCATCTGTATGAGAATGTTCATTTTTAACATGCAAATTCCTGGTGATTGAATCAACTGACATCAGTCATGGACTCTGGATTGTATAGATCAGAGGAAGCTTAGATAATATCAGAAAAAATAGTGTAAAAATAGGAATTCATGGTAGTTTACAGTGTTTGCTGATAGATTGTGATCTACTTTTGTGAGGTTGGGACAGTCTTTATAAACTTAGCTTCATGACCTAAAGTAACTCTGTGCTTTTATTCACATAATAATGTGAATCCTCCAGTATTCAAAATTAGAATATATTTGAGTTGAAAGCACGGGCTGGGTGAAATCTGGCAGATGTCTGGAACCTGAAAAACCTACAAATGAATGGAACAGTGTTAATCTCCTAATGTAATGGGAAATCCAAAGAGTATGAGAGATGTTAGGTCAAGATTAACAGTTGCTAAAACAGTTGTACATTTGTTTCATTTCCTGTTACTTGTGGCAATCCTTTCAAGCTGAAAATAATGCTGATTTTTCTTCTGGCTTTGTCATTCTTTGACAAGTTTAGGAATTCCATGTTAAGTACCTTGTTTTAAGAACTGTGTGCAAAAGCATATGCTTCCCTCATCACATTTCTGAAGCCTTTGGTTCATAGGACTTGTCTTTTTCTGCTTTAAATGGATATCTTCAATGTAGCACAGCCCCACACTTTTCTTCCATCAGACTATAGATTTAGAGAGTTCTAATCACACTTTGGCCTTAAATGAATGATGATAATTAAGTTTGATACCAAACTTTTCACAACCATGATTACCATCTTTATTGTACAAATAAGTTTTTCATGTCTAGTCTTCCAGTTGTGACTTTTATGCTGTTACTTTAGATACATATGTTTGTCAAGTGCATTTAATGTGATAGCTCATGCCACTTTGAAATTAATATTAAATTATTAAATTATTAATATTAAACTTAGGACAACACTGTGTAACATTAATTGATATAAGTGCAAGGATAGAGGTTGTTTATATGAGTCAAAAAAATTGGTTTGAATTTCACACTGTGTATTGCTTACTGCTTTGTTTTGCAGCCTCTATGTTTTTGAAACAGGCATTTGAAGGAGAATACCCTAAGTTGCTGAGGCTTTATAATGACTTGTGGAAGCGCCTCCAACAATATAGTCAAAATATTCAGAGGAATTTTAACACAAGTGGAACTACTGATCTTTTTACTGAGCTACAGCAAATGGAAGAAGATGCACAGGACATATTCATACAAAAAAATGAAGATTATGAGTATGTATTATGAACTGTAAGGCTATAAAACATAAATCTTTGAACCCCGTAAGAAAATAGAATATTTTTATAAACTTACTGTTACTCAAATTGTCAGAGGGGGAAAATTTTTAAGGGTTTTTCCCCCCCTTACATTATTGCTTTAATACTATTTTAGAGCTGTGGGATTTTAATTAGGCTATGTAATGGCTATGTAATTAACAGTGTTGGGTTGTCTTGTCTTTCACAAAGTCTCTGACTCTGTGAACAGGCTCTATCTTTTTGTCTCTTTGGGTGAAAAAAATAGCAGAATGCTGAAAATTCACTTTTGTATGCATTGCGATTACAGCAGTAGCTTTCTGCTAATGACACTGCAATCATTTGAGTGTGACAAATGCTCACTTGTTATGATTCACAGTTTTTAGTTTATACATCATAGAATAAATGTGATCTAAATGGTAGATATCAGAAAGATCAAACTGAAACAGGTTCATCAAGTCTAGGACTTCTAGGCTTATATAAGAAAAAAATGAATATTTAATATGAGAATTTTATTGGCTTAAATACATTCTTGAGCAGTCAGTGGGAGACTTATAAGAATGTTTTTCAAGTGTATATGTTTAAAGAGCAGAAGGAAAAACAGGTTCAGTATTGCAAGGTTTGTATGGTCTGGAAAGATTTAATACCGTTGTGTATTTTAATTTAAAATGTAGTAATTTTTTCTTGTACCCAAAGTCCAGAAAAGGCCTTGAAAGATTCACTGCAACAATATGAAGCTGCTTATTTGTCAAAATCCTTGTCTCGACTCTTTGACCCCATCAATCTTGTCTTCCCTCCTGGAGGTCGGAATCCTCCCTCTTCTGATGAGCTTGACAGCATCATTAAAACTATAGCCAGGTATGCACATGCAAGGCATTGCAAAATGTAATACTCAACAAGTATCAGTAATTTTTCATAAGTTACCATTTTAGAGATGAGACTTCCTTAGCAGTAAAAGGTTGATTACTCTGTAATTATAAAACAAGTTAGTGTAAAAATTAAGTAGGATTAAGGATAGGCTAGGTTAGTCTAGAATAGCATTGCATGGCATAGAATAGTTCAGCTGGAAAGGACCTACAATGATAATCCAGTCCACCTACCTGAACACTTCAGGGCTGACCAAAAGCTAAAGCATGTTGTTAAGGGTATTGTCCAAATGCCTCTTAAACACTGACAGTCTTGGGGCATTGACCTCCTCTCTAGGAAGCCTGTTTCGGTGTTTGACTACCCTCGTGTTAAAGAAATGCTTCCTAATGTTGAGTCTGAACCTCTCTGGTGCAGCTTTGAACCATTCCCACACCTCCTCATACTGGATCCCAGGGAGAAGTGCTCAGCACCTCCCTCTTTACTTCCCCTGCTTAGGGAGGTGTAGAGAGCAATGAGGTCACCCCTCTTTATTATTATTTATAAAAAATACTGCATTTTATTATTTATTTTCTGTATTTTGTTTTTCTGGAATAAATGAAATTTTAATTTAGGTTTTAATTTGTAAGCTTATAAAAGATCAGGATATTGTAAATACAGATATTGTAAATGTCTGATAACTTAATTATTCTGACTGTGTCAAAGAGAAGATAATAGTTGCTTGATTGCAAGTGATAATACCTTGTGTAAGTATTCTGTTAGAGTAAAACAGCAAGATAATAGGTAGAGATGACTAGGTAGAATTTGTAGAATGAGATACATAAATTACCTGTGGTGCATTTTCCCTCATAAGGTTTTGGTAAGGACTACTATGTTTAATAATTCTGAAAATGATGGGCAGTGTTCACAGTATGTGTGTGTGTATATAAAATATTAAATACTGACTCTGTACTTGTGGTTGGGAGTTGCAGATGCTCAGAACGTGTCTGTTGTGGTGATTGATGTTATTTTGCTCCTTGCAAAGAAGAAAGGAAAACAACACGAAAATTATGAAATCCCAGCTGAGTTTTCCAGAGTGACCTTTAGCTTGGGGTCCTGCAGATTGAGTTCTCGGAGAAGATTATTCTAGGTCAGGGTGCCTAGTGATTCTCCAGCTCTTGGGAGAGGGTAATCTCATCACCAGCAACATGGCAGTTCTTGTGCTGGTCTGAATGCAGCCCCAGCCGATGGAGATCTGGGGAGGTTCCTGAACAAGAAATGATGGGAGAGATTTAGAAGTCTTTTCCTTCTTCATTTGTTCCCTCTCATTCCTTTGGGGCCTCTGTTACTATACAGGATTGCCTAAAACACGGCTTATTAGTTGTGTCAAGCTAAGGCGTCCCCTGGGTATTTCTGCACAGCTCATGTAATTCCGGAGTTGAATGACTGTGTATTCACCTGTAATGTTTGAAGGCAGCTGCCAAAGCTTGAATGTAGTTAATTGCTGTCAATATTTTTGAATGGCTTACTAATAGTGATTTCATACTGAAGTGTCATTCCTAAACTTTGCTCATTTTTACTAGAATAGGAACACTGAACGTGAAATTCCCAAATGACTTGTTAAATTGTAAACTGAATTACTGTGCGTGGAAAGACTTGGTTGTATGTGTTACTCTCTCTGAATTGACGTGCCACGTAACTACGTATTCATAGTTAATTCTTTATCGTTTAAATACAGCACTATTCAGTTGTTAATTAAGATTTGTAATCTTTGCTTCCAGTGAGCTAAATGTGGCTGCTGTTGATCCAGACCTGAGTTTAGCTGTGGCAAAAAATGTGGCAAAGACCATTCAGCTTTACGGTGTGAAGTCTGAGCAGCTTGTAAGTAATTTTAAATTTCTAAAAACTGCTGGGTTTTTTATGTACAACATTTTGGCTTTTGTAGATTTACAACATAACAATAAAGCAATTTAGATAGGCAAAAGCTTCCAGTTGGCTTTCCACTGTAATTGGAAACTTTTTCAGTTAAATTCTGCCTTCAAATAAACACAGTCTATTGTTAGAAGTAAAATTTGTTGGTATAACTCCAATTTGAATTTGCCATGTTAATTTTAAAAAATCAAAATTGTAGCTGTCATTAAGTAAAATACACAATTAAATCCAGTTTTTTATTAATCAACATTTGATATTACATCAGTTATATGATACATCATTTTTATGTTATTAAAATCTGGACTATTCAAATACAATTTTTCACTATTTTCAAGAATTTTGGGGTATTTTTTTCCATATATTTATTATCTGCTATATGTTTAACTGACCTTTGATTTGTTCACATTTGTCAAATGTTTCCAGTCGTTTGCCATGCACTGGTATCTAGTGTTCAGCTGAATAAAGAAAGCCTTATCCTTTGGTTAAGAGGCCCCAAAAAGCCAGTGAAAAGTACAGTGAATGTTGTCATCATTAAAAAAAAAAATTAAGATCAACAATTTTCTCTGAAAGTCTGTTGCTGAAATTCTCATGCTTTTTTTATGAAGAGATGAAATTAATTTTTGCAATATGCAGACCCACAAGAAATGACTAACTACTTGTATTTGTAAACAAGATTTTCACTTAATAAACAGCATTAATTCTGACAGCAGATTCAGACTCCAGCAACATTCATTTACTATCTGGTTTGTTTAAGGAGAGATGCTTGCTAACAATTTTCTGTACCAATTGGCTACAAAACATTGCAGCAATTAAATTATTATGATTTCTATTTACCTTTTACACACCTGCTCTCTCTGAATAGCTTTTAAAAAGTTGAAATTCCATTACAGATCGTGTTTACCTTGTCTGTTGGATGAATTGTCTTAGAAGTTTGCAAACTAGTGTATAGAAAAGGTATATAGATGAAGCAGTCATGAAGGCCATAAAGAATATTTTAAATTTCAAAGTAAAAATATGTTTTTACAGTATTTTATTAGCTACTTAAAGTGTAATGCTTAAGTTGGCTCTACTTTTAAAGGCACCAAATCATGGCTTCATGTTTTCAGAGTGAAATTTGCTTATGACAAAAATGAGGATTTTTAGTAGGTTGCAAGAGTCATCATAAGTAAAAAAAATTACATTTGTGTCTATATATCATGGAGGGTAGTGTCAAATAGTGGTGTTCAACTGGAAAAAAAAAAAAAGACATATCAGCTGTAACTGTGGAAGGACAAGGGTCTGTTGTGCTCATCATCTCGCTTAGAGCTTGAATATGGCCAGTTGCTTGTTTTCTGATCAGACAACTGGCAAATTCTTAAGAAACCCTGGAAAAAAAGATACATACAAATAAACTAATAACTATATGATTTGTGGTTTTATATTAGCTGACCTTAAAGTAAGGGAACGTAGGAGTAAAGAGGGAGTCTGAGCCCTTAAACTTCTTGAATTTGACAACTGAAAATGCAAACCTGAAACTTTGAAAAGCTAAGTGATGGAACTAGTCAGACTAGCAGGATGAACATGTATATCCTTCAAGCACATACCTACAAACTGTAAAACAATATCAAAAATGTATTATGCAGCAACTTTTTATTTTTAAACTCTTTTCTTTACTTGCTGATACACATTACAAATTTAAAAATCAAAAGTGCTCAACACAGTTGCCAAGGCATAGGTGTGAGTGCCATCTCTGAAGTGCTGGAATATCATTCCTAGCCTCCAGCTGCCTCTCCAGCAGGTTATGGCTCTCCCACTTGTCCTGCACCGTGCTTGCCAGCCCTGTGGATGTAATCTAGAACATCTTAGCCTTTTTTTTTGGTACCTATTTTTGGGCAGACAGATTGAGCTTGAAATGTGCACCATGTGTAGAACAGGAGCTATGTCAGACAGCACTGTTTCATTATATTTTAGTGGTGTAGCCAAGAATGCAATCTTAATTCAATCTTTCAATCCAGCCTCCAATGATAGTTTTCTAAAGCTGAGAAGGGTGACCATGTAACATATCCGCCCAGATGCTTCGTGTCTGATAGCTGTAGTAGAGCAGTGCTAAAGATGGAAATTTAATTTCCTGGAGGAATTTGGATTTGAGTTCTCTTCCAAATTAAAAGTAAACAAAAGCATCTCAGAATTCTCAGTGAAGGAAGATGGGGGTGGGGCTTTTAAAAGTAATTAGAAAATTTTTTTTAATTTTGTTGTAATATTGCAGGTGGATTTGAATGTTAAAAAACTGAAACGTGCAGTCCTAAAAATATTGAAACATTCTGATATCAGGTTTTTTATTTATTCAATTTCTCAAAAGAAGGAGTTGCAATTCCCTTAGATTTCATCCCTGTTTCTCCAGATGTCTTTAGATAGGATAAAAACCAAGAAAAATGTTACTCAAGATTCAAAGATTTTACCTTTGAGCAAAAGCAGCCTCTAGCAGTCTGTACCTATAGTACTAAGGCAAAAATGAGTAAGAAAAAATGGCCTTTTCTTGTAAATCCGATCTTCTTGTAAATCCATTTGTGTTACTTGTGGCTTTGTTTGCTGCTGGCTTTTGGTTTTCATCTTTCTTCACACCAAGAACTCGCTCTTGCTGTGCCTGAGACCTGTTATTATTATATTAACCAGTTCAAAAGCTTTCAGAGCAGATATAAGTAACCCTCTGGCAGCAGTAGGTAGATACATTGTGTTTTTGGGTGAATCGTCACTAACCCCTTGCTGATGCTTGATATGGTTGGTGTATGCCATGCAGCATTCAGAATTATTGTCCTAATTTTGCTCAGTGTAATTGCAGATGTTCTTACTGTACAGGGTTTGAAAGGGTAATTATACATTGCACTAAATTCAGAAAAATATTTGTTAATTTAAGAGTAATAGCTTTCATCTTTACCACCTATCCTGTTTTGTTAGGTGATGCTGAGGAAGGGTGCGTGTTCTGTTTTCTCTGTTCCATTATAATTTTGTCTCTTCTTACTCAAACATCTTCATAATGATTACAGACTCCACGAGATTTCTGTTTAGTCACCATTTCTACATCCTTCTCATTCCAGATTGGAAAAGAGATTAACAAGTCCGATCATCATGTTTTGTGTTTTTCCTCCTCTCGTAATCCATTGCTTAAACTTTAACATAACGGCTGCTTACTGAGCCAGATTTTGTTCACTGGCCACTGTTCTTGCAAGTGAGGTAGCCCAGATAAAAAGAACACTAACTTTTCTCCTTTATTTAAGAGTTTTCCAGAGGGGCCATCCATTCCCATTTGCAAATACCTTAAATTACCTGTCTTCATTGACACATGCAAATGTTGTGCTCTTGTTTAACTGGCCGCATAAGGAACATTAGCTCTTTCATCAATTGGTTACAATAAGTACAGTGGAGGGAAAAGATTTGTGAGAAACCAGTAAGTTGCATTTCCTGAAAACAAAGAACAAGTTGAGTAATTTGGGGATTTTATGAGAATCCATGTTTCTTAACAAAAGATAGGAGCTCAAAAACCTGCTTCCTAGAGACATTTTTACCCATTTGTATAACTGATAGTTGAGAAGTGCAAAACAGAGCTTATATCTTACCAACATCGTCATTAGATGCCTTTGGCATTGCAGCAGTAATTTTGTGGCAGGATTCTCTAGGGCAGTGGTCTCTGAACTTTTTTGGTTATGCATCCCTATCAGTATAAACTTTTTGATCATATACCCTCATTATGTATATATTTATTTATTTATAACTTTTATAGATGTACTGTTGAAGTTCTGATGTTTTCATGCAGCATCCCACTGGATTTTCTTACTTGACTCCTGTGGTACAGGTGCCCCACTTTGAAGACCACTGCTCTAGTGTAATGCTCTGCAGTAATCATCCATAATAAGTGAACAGATTTGTCTGTTCATTTTTGGAAAGGGTGCCTGGTTAATTGCAGAAATCTTTTGAATTCATGTTTGATTTCGTTCATGCACTACTTTAAATCAAATTTTCTCATTTATTTATATAAAAATGAGAAAGAGAGTCACCTGTTGATTGGAATTAAAACATAACTGTTTTTCTGTGGTTGATTACCTGTAATTTTGTCATTTACTGAGCTGAATTTTAAATGTACTTGGTTTCTGTTATAATTAAAAATCTCTTTGTTGCAACTTTGCAATCACTGTGTTTTGGTTTGCTGCTGATAGCTATTTCTTTCATTGATACTTGAACTGGGTGTCTCATTGAGAGAAGTCATGAAACACTGAAGGGTAAAAGCTCTGAAAGTTTACAAGATATGTGATTTGGCCAACAAGCAGAAAAATAAATTGCAAGATCCATTGTCCTAGAGACTGAAGATAGAAGAGCCTTATTTGGTCCTCTAGTCTATTCCCTTCCCAGCACAGGACTATTTCAAGCAATATTTATTGTTGGGGGTTTTGTTGCATTCTTTCTGGTTTTAGAGTGATGATTTTAGTTATCTAAATGTAAGTACTGTATGTTCTCTTACTTTTGTGCTGGTTTTGTTCAGCTTGTCATGTGGGTGGATCGAAATACACTAACACACCCACCAAGTGCACAGAGATGAAATGTGTTGTGCTGTGAACATGAAAATGCAGTTGTTTAGAGAAGGTGTGATTCTCCTACTTTTTGAACCTGGAGACCTCTACTAGTTTCCTCCCTAGAGTTGCAATCAGACTATCTTTATTAATTGTGATCAGAGTCGCATAACAATCCTTCCTGTCTTGTCTGATGGAGGCTGTGTCTTGCTACCTCCTCCCACCACAGGGCATCACTAGAGAAGTCATCAGGAACAACGTGACCTGTTATATTTTAGCCAATAAACAAGCAAAGAGTCATTTGCAGAAGAGGATTGTAAAAATCAGATTGCCTCCTTGCTTTTAGGAACCGGGAAGGGTGATTGTGCTCGCAAATTCTGGTGGATCTAACTATCTCTAAAAACATTTTTGTATGTGGATATTTAATGATGTGCTTACGTGATTTAGGCAGACACAAACTCACTCTACTGTGTTCCCAGATGGCAGAGCACATTTTAACTCCACTCCAGTCTGGAGTGATCAGCTCAGCCATGGCACCTTGCAACAACACTCTCATTCAGCCTGGAGCACAAGTAGGGAAAGTTCACATCTGAATGAAGTACAGACAAAGCAAGAATCTGCATGGCCATTTTATACTAGGCAGATTTATCCTAAGGTTAGGGTGGATAGGGCTAAAATCAGTAGGAGCTGTGATTGCCTATAATTGGAGAGTTTCCTATATATGGAATATTGTATTTTATGGAGTAATATGTTTGTCTAAAAAAAGGGATCTTTCCAACAGACAAGAGGCTGCAGGCAGATGATATGATGGAGATCTTTACCACAGTCAGACTTGTAAGAAGTCATAAAGAGGAAGCCCTCAAAAGGTAGAGATGGAGAGTGGGTGTAATGAGGGAGGAAGGAAATAGAGAATTTGAATAATTTTTTTATTCTCTTAACTAAATGTGGTTGAACTGATGCCATATATCTCACAGAAGCTGATGAATTGAGATGGAGGCCTGAAATACAGGCTGTGGGCAGTGCTCTGGGAGAGCTACTAACCTATCCTTTGCCCACAGGTCGTGATAGAGGCTTGGATTCTCATAAGCATTTTAGCCTGTGCAATGGTTGTGGCATTTTCTGATTATCAGGTTTACCTACCATAAGCCACTCAGAAATTTTTAAGCACTGTGCAGAGAGCACAGTCCTTCCTGGCATTCTGAAGAATTCTTCCCTGACCTTCTTAAGAAAACAGAAGATGATGCTTGGAGTATTTTACATATTTTGAAGTTAAAATGCTAAAGACCCAGTAATAGAAGCGAATTTTGAGATTAAAGATTAAACAGAATACGTTACTGTATCAAAAATTAAGAGTCGCTGCACCAAGGTTCAAATGGTTGCCACATATCCTCACATGGCAGGACATCGATCCACATATTGACAACGTCTACTGCTGGACATGCCAAATAGCAAAATGAGAGGGAACTTGTTATTTTGATCCCAAAAACAGTGGGTCACTGTACACTTGGAACATAAAGAAATTTGTGTGGTTTTTCTTGGGTGAATAAGGTTTTAAGATTCTGAATTGTTTTGAGGGAAATGTCAGCATCGGCTAATATCTGTGATACAGAGTGGGCAGCCTCTTTCTCACTACCCTGGATATCAGTGGTATATTGAGATTTATTTACATCTACTTAAGTAAATAATTGAGTTATGTATTGTTATGCATGGTTCTAGAGTGTGCACCAGTAGCAGAGCACCTAGAGCAGTGATATCAGCAGTAATATGTGAGTACCCTGCCAAGTACAAAAAGTTTCTTGGGAAGTAACTGGGAAGCTTTGATTTAGCCTGAGCCTCTTTTTGAATGCAATGGTGAAACTGGATTTCAGGTGTAAAACAACTCTGAATATTTAACTGGATTAATGTTTAAATGTAAAGTGACTATAACATAAAAATTCTATTATTAGAACTAATATACATTATTTCTAAACTTCTAAAGGTTTACTGAGATTTACTTTTCAATTAACTGGTACTAAATGCTGTAACTGGGACCATGTTATTGAAAAGTATTTTTGTCATAATGATGACATCTGATGACAGATGTTTTTAGTGCATTAGTATTTAAGAAAGTAAACACCAAAAAGAGCATAAGAAGTAGAAAAATGTAACTGTTCATTGCTGTGTCAGCTCCTTCTTCAGGGTCTAACACTATATACATATATATCCCAGTCACTCACTGCTTGTCCCCAAATGGTCTGGGTTTGTTTTTCAAAGAGGATATGGCTGTGGAAAGAAAAACATATAACTGTCCTCAGAACACTAAACGTAAGTAAGTAAATGAGCTTGATCTCATCTGTTTGAAGGCAAAGTAGTATCATTGAGGCTTGTTCTGATTAGTGTTGGCCTCACTTCAAGGATCAGCAAAACGTGTTTGTTTTTGCCGCAGAAAGGCTGTGCATTGAATCGCTCCACATGGTCACCCTGGTGTTTATGTTAATGTCTGCTTCTCGGTTCAGAGGACAAGGTCAGTAAAGGTTTATGACTGACACTCAGGACTTAATTTGCCATCCCAGCTGTGAATATCTCTCTGAGATGGGAGATAACAGTGATGTCTGTACCAGAGAGCAAGAGGGTCTGGGAACACCCCTGCGGCCAGAGGGGCCAGGCAGTACCTCACAACTGGGGAGGGTTCCCCTTCCCCAAAGCGCTGTGGGTGCCAGAGCCCTTTTGGCAACAGTCTCTGCAATATTGCCTCTCCTGAGCCGTGGCTGGAGATTGGGGAAAATAGTTGTTGGCCCAGGCCAAGAACCTGCTAGTGACTGTCCTAACAGCTTAGCAGTACAGACAGTCACGTGCCAGATCCAGGGACTTCTCTTGGCACCATCTGATTTACTGCTATGGGTGTAGCCAATATGTGAATGAGACTGAACAAGAGCGACATGCAAAATCTGTTCAAGAGGAAGCTTAAAATGTTGACAGATTGGGGTAATTTTTTTTCTTGCATCTGGAATTCATCCTTTTTTCTTTCTGCTGTGAATAAATCTCTAAGGCAAAAGTTAGGAGATGCTGATTTCTTCTGTAGTAACACTGCTTTTGGTCTTAATATTTTCTTAGATTTACAGGGCTACAAAATACATGCTTTCCTAAACATGTTTTTCCCTCTGTATGTATTGTCAGCTGTACCTGACTTATTTTCAAACAACATTTGGTGTTTCTACCAGAGTTTAGTCCTTGAAAAGAGTACATTGTGGCTAATTGGCAATTGCACATACTGCTGGATGGATACAAGAAAACTTTTGGATATTAACTCTTTTTGGAGTTCAGCACTTTCTTCAAGTAGCCAGGTATTTCTTTGAGCCAACTCAGATGACACCTTTTTGGATGCCAGTGCAACCGACCCCTTCTGTAATTTAATATTCTATTTTTAGTGAATGTAACGGTTGGAGAATATCTATCTATCTGTCATGTTCAGATATTTTTAGAGCACTGATCTTTGTAATGCTGATCAGCACCAAATGTATTACGTAAGATTAGCATCAAAATATATACAATGGAAAGTCAGCTCTGCTGCAGTTGTTCTTAAATTATTTTTAGTATTGCCCGCAAAACTTGTGTAGCTCAGTGCATTGCCCCGCTGTTGTGCTCTGTCTCTACTCTGTAGGAATCATTTTAAAAGATTAATTTATCTTCTCTCAGACCTTTGCAATCACAGGTCTCCTTCCTGAGGCTGCAAATAAGATTGTCAGTCAGTGATACACATTACGAAGGTTTTAATAAATGCCCACTTTCCACCAGGACTGAGACTGAGACAAACAATTTATCTCTCATCATCCTTCAATCCAGTTTATATTTGAATTTGTGATTTGCAGGTGCAAGATTCCAAATTATGCTTTACTTACATCCTCAGCTAATGTTGTGTTCTTTAATGCTGCCCGGGTGGCTTGATTTTTTGCAGTTACTCATGGTGATTTTTTCAATTTTCCACTTTTGGTGGATGCTCAGAATTAATATCTCCTTGTGAAATATATCTAGTCCACTAGCTAACCATTTAGGGTAGGAGTAGATTATTTTGAGTTTAAAGAGGCAGACTGAGAGAACAGAGCATATTCTTTTCACACCACTCTAGAAAATTTATTTTTGTCTTTCAAATTTTCTAAAAAAAAGCTGATCCTTGGAGTGTTTTTAAAAACTAGTTTGTAATTACTGAGGTTTAAAATAGATCTCAACTTTCTGCACATCTATCCCATCATCATAACTATTTGTAGCAGATGAGTTTTGATTTTTTTCTCATTACTTCTTTCTTATGATACATCTGATATATGATAGTCAATAGAAAAAAGTCTGCTGTTTGTTTTTGATGTGTAGTTTTGAAAGTGTAATGCTACCATGCCATGGCTTTACAGATCTTTCACCATCTCTCTTCCTGATATTGCAATTAAATGTGCTCTGATCTTGGTTTATATTATTACTGCTTAAAAATAATCTCTACTTTATTAATGCTTCTCCTTGGTGGTTTGTAAACATTTGTTGCAGTGAAGAGAATGAAGAAAGAAAGACTAGAATGCCAGGTGGAATACAAAACCAACAATTAGTTCAGCTTAAAACATTGAGCTGAGAAAGAGACAGAATCTTTACAAGGAATTTTCATAATGTCATTTGTAGAAGAGAAAGTGTCTGTCATGCTTGATCAGGGCAACGAAGATTTAAATAATCTGTTTTCAGGGAGTTATGGAGACGATAAGCAATATGAAGGCATATTTTTGTGCAGAATCTAAAAGGCTAAATGTATTATAACTTATCCAGGGAACATCTTGGCTTAATCAGTGAAATTATTAAGAAAAGTAGAAATGCAAAGGAGGATGGGATTTAAAAGTTAAAAATATTTCAATGAGAAAACACTTGGATAAGAAGGATCAGTTCTTAGTTTTCTCTGAGTATTCATGGAGATAGGAATTTTTTTTTGAACTTTTTGGTCTATCCTTAGTGTTTGACTAGGAAAAGGCAGAGAGGGGCTGCACTAAACAAGTTCTCCATTGATTTTGCCCCAGTCTGCCTAGTGACAAGAAAAATATCCATAACATATTGCAAAAAAGACAAATGTTGATCTAGGAGGGCTATAATTCTGGTTTCTTCTTAGGGAAATGAAAAAAAATTAAGATCTGATTTATAAAAAAAAGCATTCTTTCAGTTGGCATTAGTCATATGTATTTCAAGAGAAATGTACCTTACAACTCCCAAATCCGTTGTTTTGCCCATTTAATTTAGACAAGTTCCTCAAATGAAATACGCTAGAGTAGCAAGCAAATGGATGTGAGCTGCATCTCTGTTAGGATGTTTATGTGGTTTGGGGCATCTGTGATGTTTTTTTTTCCCACCCATCCTCTTATTTGACATAGCTAAATTTAACAAGCTGAATAATTCAATGAAGTAGGGGAGAATAGGGTGAAGAGGGAGAGAGAAAAGACTTCCTGAAACCAAATTCTTCCAGTGAAGGGATAAAGATGCACTGGAATTCTGGCACCAGATTTAAACTCCAGCAAATTTGTGAGGCCTGAAATTGAAAAAAATTATGAGGCTTGAATTGAAAAGCATGATGAATCCTCATTGTAATGGCATACAGTGAATTTGCGATTACCTTTTTTATTATGTGATCTTATAAGAATTAATCCATGTCTCTTATTAGATGGTGTTACATTGAATTGCGAGCTTTCATTTGCGGGTGAATCATTATTCAGGACATATTCCAGCAATGAGATTTGTCTGACAGTTCCAGGGAAATGTATCTAGTCCTCCTGTCTCAATTTCGAATATTGTGAACTTCGGAGGGAAGTATGAAATCTAATAAGCTCACAGATCATCAGGAACAGTAGTGAAATGACACCTCAGGAAAGGTTTATGTAAATAAAAGGTCAGTTACAATGGTATAAGTAATGTGAAAGATTATATTTTCTCCACTTCTTTTTTGAGATACATGAATTAATTGTATTATACCAGTACCTTGAAGACATGGTATTACTGTCAATGAAAAACTTGTATCCGTGCTATTTAAATGAGAGAACCGAAAAATATGGATTCAGTGTTTGGTACATTAAAGGAATTCATTAATAGATATTTAAATAGAATGTGTGGGAGGCTATTATATAATAAAATAATTTCAGAATAATTACTATTTCACTGTACAGTTATAAAAGCTAAAGATGGCAGTAGGTCTAATTTAAAAATAATCAGAAGTCAGGTAAGGTTTTGTAATTTATTTTTTTTTTGATGGAAAGATGAGAAGAGCTTTGTTGAAACAGTCATTAGGAAGCTACTTATATTGGTCAGAGAATACTTAGAAATGTCTATCTGATAAATCACTTCAAAAAGCATTTAAACTTTTAAAAATGGAATTAAAAATCTAGAGGAGAGAGTTACATGAAATAACTTCATGAAACATTCTCTTCTTTCTCATGTTGTCTTTTGCTGGTTAGATCGTGACTCACATAACAAATGTGTGATTTTTTATTTTTTTTTTTAAGATATACTGGCTAAACTCCAGAAAAAATCATCCAAGCATAAAAGGATGGTTTTAGGAGTACTGTGTACTTCATTTTATCTTGCTAAGAAGGTGGTTAAAAGATTTCTTTATATCTCGTATGTTATTTTGTTTACAGGTAGAAAAAGAGCATGATTGCACAATCCTTACAGTATTTTGTTACATTAAGCTCTGAGTTATTTCATACCAAATTAAATTCTATGATTCAGAAAAGGATTCGGTTAAATGTATGTTGATACGGTAAAGGATTTGGAGTTTTGCAATTTTGGAACAACTGTAATGAGAGTTGGACCGTGTAAAGTTCAGTTATAAACTTCTGCAGGGTGGAAGTATTCTAATCTCAATTAACGCCTGGACATGATACCACAAAAGGCAGATGGCAATTAAATAAGTTGATTGTATTTTTTATAGGTAGGTGAATATCACTCTAACATGTTGGACCCCTCTCATGTGTCTTGGGGATGGATGTCTGCTCTTCACCTCTGGAGATGCATTCTCAGTAGTTGGTTGAAACCAGCAGCTAATGGGATTACATATAAAATATGATTAATCATTCAGTCATTAATTTGGCAAGCATGAAAAATTCAATAAGCTGTTACAGTCAGAGGTATCAGGATCAACACACATTGTCCTTGAAATCCTTCTCAGACTTGGGCTAGCTGGATAATACAAGGAAAATAATTTTCAGAAGTTGAGAAATTATTCCAAGTGTTTCAGGTTTAGGATTCTCTGGGATTCCTTAAAGGAACTGGTTTTATAAGCGCTTTCTGATAGCAGTTGTTTTAAAGCATCTCATTATTTAAGCACCATGAACCATACCCACTTTTGATTACTTGTACAGTGCTTTTCTTCTCAGAGGATTCAAAGACTTGGAGATAAATCCTGTCTTTTCTGTTACAGAGAGCATTTGCTGTTTTTCTTCCATTTCTTTGGCTTTTGAAAATATTAAGGAAGAAAAACCAAACCAAAACAGAAATACCCCTGAGGGAATGGTTCAATGATTGCTGCTTGTTCTAACATGAATAGTAGGAGTATGATGTTCAGTCTTTTTTCCTGGTCAAGGACTTAACAGTCTCTTCAAATTTTTCTTCTTTTTTGTGTTTTATGTAAGATTTTTAATTTCTTCACTATAGAGCTCCTTTTTCTATATTCCTAGAATATTAAATTTTCATTTTTCTGATGAAGCTAAAAAAAAAGTAAAATAGATATTCTGGAAGCTACAAGAATGTCCTGAAGGTGCAATATCAGTGTTATTATGTACATTTTAAATTATTGCCTGAACTCAGAGCTTATTGCTTTCTTTACATCTTGAAATATTTCTTCTTTGCAAAATTAGAAGCCATTCCAAGAACATAAATTCTTACTTCTGATTTATTCTTAAATTTTAGTTAATGTATTTTTTTAAAGCCAAACATTTATTTTAATTCATCCTCATCAGTCAAGGACCTTATTTGCTCTGACACATTCATTCAAATTCTGCACTTGGAACCTCTAAATTATGTCTCTGCTTTTTGCAAATTATCCTTTAAGTAGCTAATATATTAAGTGGCATAGCTAATGGAGTTCAGATTCTTCTGTGTTTTTCTGCTAAATGGTGCTTTTTTTACAAAAAGTAGTGAACTGATCCTACCAAACTTCTGTCTTTCCTAGGTGGAAAGAGATTGTAAAAGCCTCCTTCTGCCATATGGAAAACATTAAACCTAATAGTAAATCATCCCAATTATTTGTAGTTTATGGGAGAAATCCCAGGACCAAGCCCTATTGACGCAGAAATGAATTCTGTGCTTTATAATAAGTTGTTATGATCAGGCAGGAGGCCAAGAACCAGATGGATTGATTGCCTTCTGCCAGAGGTATGGCAATATCAGCTGCCTCTATTAGGAATGTATTTATTGTTGACAGTGTCAGCTTGGCAATTGTAGTTCAGTTTGTGCCATCAAAACATGTTAATCTTGTGATCCTGGAGTTAGATGAAATGCTTTGTGGAAAGGCACTGCTTTAGTCTTATTTTAGAGTCTTCTCCATACTCCTAAATTATGGTGCTGTTTCCTGCTCTAAAGAGAATGCGTTTGCTGAGGCTGTTTTAAAAAAATCAAATAAATGGAGCTTTCCAAAACTGTCTGTAAGGATGCACACAAGACCTTAGTGTGAAACTGAGCTTTTTCATAAAATGTGTAGTCTGTGAAGGGAGTAGTAGCAAACCAGTTCACAAATCAGTGTCTCTTCTGAGCTTCCACTTCTTGAAAGAGGGGAATGTTAGTCACTTTGAAGCATTAAACAAATTATAGGAAAATATGTATCAATAGTCTGAGCTTTTCTATAAGAAAAAGACAAACTTGGTTAGCATTTTTTATAACCCTAGGGAGAACTGATGATTTGATTAATGTCCTAATCTAAATTCTACATTCATTGCTTCATAGTGAAAACAAGATTTTAATCCAAAAGCAGTCTTACCATAGCACGTGTCTCAACATGTGAGATCAAATCCATGCTGTCAAATTTCATGTCTGTTGTTAAGTATTAAACATAGAAAAGTGTAAAATCCAGAGCACTTGATCTCATTATTTCCAAGACATATTTCTAAAGTAGGTCTATGCAAAGGAGTGCAAATACATTTATAGGGTGAGAATGCATCTGACATGATTTCAGGCACTGTTGCTACCTGTATATATCTGTGGTACAGCTTTAGATTCCCTTTATAACTAGTGAAGAGAAGTAGGTCCACACAGGGTGCATTTACTCTCTCCCTAAAGCAGAAGCTTTAAAAAGGTGAATTACTCAACAGAAGTTCTTATTTCTCTGCTTAGTGGTTTCCTGCAGGTGGTCAGGTGAATCATTCCTGAAATTTTCTGTGTTGGGCAATTTATTGACCCAAGATGAGGCACCTGCAGCCTCTGCAGGTGAAGCAGTGTAACCATGTAGATGCATTGACAGATACAAACTAAAAGAAACTTTTTTTCAGAAGGATTTCTGGACTCGGTGAGAGCACAGTGCCAGTCATGGCTTACAGTTTCTCCACCATGTCAGGCTGAAGCAAATTAGATGGCCCTAAGTCAGCTTGTTCTGCTTCATGACACATTCTTTGTGTATTGGCTTCTGGAAGTGTCCTTTTTTGATTAATAAACCACCTAATCTCAATCTACTGCTTAGGCCTCGCAAAATGTTGAATTAGATAAAAAAAACCCCAAAACTCTTCTGTGCAGCTTCCTCCAACTAGTCAGCTGCTGGATTGAACCTGCAAATTACAACCTCCTACTTCAGAGAACACCCTCATATACATGTCAAAACGACAGTATTTTCCAGTGTTTCTTTCTCATTTTAGTTTAGCAGCTGCCCTTTGAGTTTTCTTTAAATGCTGCGTGGGACAGAAGCTCACGTTCACATTTTTTAGGGCACCACAAGACACAGCCTTTGTCCTAGTGCCTGGATGCATGATACAAAGTCCTGGCTAGTATTTGCTGGTGGGACACTTCTCTGCCTCACCCCTCTCTTCCTCATGAGCGTCTCATGTTTGGCAGTGTGATTGTATCTCCTGTTGCCAAAGGGAGCCCACACTGATGTGTCACCCATTGTAGAATTGCTGCTTTCTGGGGAATGGGTGTCAGTGCTCTGCTACTGCCCATGAAATTACTGTAAATAGTAGACAGGTTGGAGGTAAAAGCAGAAACAATTTAACCAACTAAAATGAAGAGCGTAAGAAATCAATTGCTATATTTAAGGCAGAGTGGAACAGTTACAGTCCTTTTTGTTACTGTTCATTCCGATCTGGCTTCAGCATAGCTTCTTTTCCTGTTTTCAGCTAGCAGGCTTAATCCAGTCTAACTCCCAGGGTGACTGACAGCTCCCGGGAGATGAGATCTGGCCTTCAGCTGCGCTTTGTCTTTTACTCGTTTCCCAAAATAGATTCTGATCTGGGATGAAGTCACTCCTGCCCTCCCTGTTTCTGTTGAGCATAAATTTGCCCTCCTGGCCTCCTGCATTTCAGGATATAACTGACTGATTAAAAAGGCATCAGATTTTGTCATCAAAAAGAAGGCTTGTGGACTCTCTCCTTCAGCTGAGAGGATGTTACCAGGTTTCACACTTATTTGACTTAACCTATTTACACAATGCAATCCCCAGTGGTCAGATAACAGAGGAAGAGTTACATTACTACCAGGTTTAACTGCATAACCTGTGTCTAGCACAGAATTTTAAAAGTACTTTCTATATAAAAGAGAGTGATGAATGTGAATCATTGATAGAACCTGGTATGATGGAAGGTAAACGGAGGGAGGTTTTGTGACTGTAGTAAATTGGCCATAAGCGTGGTTTGTGGGAACTCGGGAGATACAGTGATGGCATTTTTCCTAACTGGATGCATGATCTTACAATGGGTATAAGATGTGTCAAGAATTCAGTCTGAGACATTAGAATATTGGAATAATGATAAACTATCTGAAATCCAGATTCATGCCAGTGAGAAAAAGTATGTACGTGAGCCATATTGGATAGAGTGCAAACCTTCTTGCCTCGAGGCAAGGTCTCTGTGGTGACAGCAAGAGAGACTTCTCCTGTAAATGATAGGGTACATGTACCCTATCAATGTAGGTTCCAGGTGTTCCCATGATGGTAGGATGCAGCTACCCATGTAGGTGCCAGGTGTCCCCATGGCACACCTTCAGGAGAAGTGGTCCTAGGAGCCCTGGGCTGCCCAGTTCCAGCTCTACAAGAGTAGAGTTTTTCAGTCCTCTTGGCTTTATACCACTGATTTTAAGGGTTCAACACATCTTAACTGACAAAGTTCAAGTTGATTAGTTTAAGGAAATTTAATATGGTAAACAATTTTAGAAAGATTGGTTGGTTTTAAGGCATTTTTAGATTTTGCCTGTGAAGCTGCTGTGCCCTATTGCTGACTGGAAGAGTTTCTTGTTACTGCAGAAGGATTATGTTTGTACTTGTTAATGGTTTTACTTACCAGTTAAGCTTCTTCACCAGCAGAAGAGACACAGTCTAATGTCTAAGAAAAAGAAATTTCTTTACAATGAACTCTGAGGAACTGAAATTTAAGTGTAATTGGGATGTAAAACTTCGACAGTTTACTAGTGTCTTTTATGTTTAATAGTTGTAAATGTGCAAAAAACTCAAATACAGTACCGTACTTAAAGGTGTGGGGGAAAAAAGATTATTTATGTCTGGGAGGGTGGTCAGCTGGGTGGATGGGTCTTTCTTTGCACAGCTGTTTTGTTATTAATCTGTGAGGCTGTTAAGTGTGAGAAGCAGAATTCTCAAAACAAGTAAGGTCTGTCAAATAGAAATATATGGGAGGAAACAGGGATGTTCATAGCTCACACGGCTGTTCTCATCAGGAAGGCAGGAAGATGCTGAGACAATGATGTATTTGTCAGCTAGTTTAAAGTTATACTTTGATGTCAAATAATTGAAGATACATTGAAAAAGATCTTTCCCTCTGCAAAGGCCTCAGAAACCTATTTATCCTGAAATAACCCCTGAATTTGAAGAAAGGGAAACGAACGGATATTGTCACTATAGTGCTGTGAATAAATTCGAGTTTCTCTGTGCTTGCAAGAACTTGTCTAAATCTTCATTGTTAGCAGTGCTGGGAAATACTAGGTAACTGTGCTTGTGTGGTGTCTGTGTTTATGCTGTGTGGAAGATATGGGAAGTACAGGAATAGTCTTTCACTAGTAAAGATTCTTAAAAAATTTCATATTATGTTTGTTTCTTTTGTTCTTAAACAATTATTATTGTATATTCAGTTTTAGTTTAGGAGCTTTCTGTAGGACCTACACCTGTGTTTAAAGACGCACTCCATAAAGTCTCTTGACCGCTTGTTCGGTGGGTTGAACATATTTTTACTGAGAGATTTTTGGACCTAGGCGTCTTCACAGGTTTCCTGGAGAATAATTCTGTGTTCTGAAATATATATAACTGGTCAGATAATTATATCTCAGTAAAGCCTTCTATTAATAGCTATTCTTGTTTTAATGTTTAGAGGTACTTCTAGAATTCACATAGCCTTTTGTCAATTCTTTGTATTTCTGGAGCTTTCAGTGCACAAGAAAATTTCCATTTGTTTCTCAGTTACAATTTATCATGTTTTAAATTATAAATATATGCTGTGGTATCCTTACGGGACTGTTCCATAGTTAATGGCTATTTATGTATCATCCTGGAATTTAGATTTCTGTGGTAATAATAAAAAATGCATACTTTGAGCAGTTTAAATATGAAGAAATAATTTTTTTATTTTTGCTGAAAGATTCATGGATAGAACTCTCTAATGACAGATCTAGCAGTTTTGGTGCTTGTGGTTCTACTTTTCTGTTGACTTATAAGCCTCTAATGTGTACAAAGTTCTAAGCCATCTATTTGAAAAAAACAGAGCTTTTAAGGAGAGGTTTGAATGGTTGTCAGAAGGACACACTGAGGATATACAGAAAAGTGTACAGTATTATACAGAGAAGCTGCTGCTAGTTTATCATGCATCCTCAAGTAGGTGATTTCACCTGACTCTTAGATTACAAAGTTGAAGCTATGCTGGGACTAGGTATCTCCAGGAGGTCTGGGTCTCAGTGCTGGGGTCTGGGAGCTGAGACAGTCTCTTGTGGTTCTTGTTACTGCTCAGTTTCTTTTATCTAGAGGTGGAAATCCTATGAATCTAGATGAGAGTTAAATGGAAGAATATTGGGTACTGAAGACCTGTGGCTTTCTGCTGTGGTCTAAGTTTAGTCTGGGGTGATGTACTGTTTAAAGAGTTGGTAGTAACAATTTCTGTGATCACTGCAGCTGTCTACTCAAGGAGATGCCAGCCAGGTGATTGGGCCACTCACAGAGGGACAGAGGAGGAACGTGGCTGTAGTTAATTCGCTGTACAAACTGCACCAGTCAGTTCTGAAGGTAGGCTTCTTTTGGTATTCCTCTTCCTGCCATTGTGACAAATAGTCAATATTAGCAGAGTGAAAGATGTGTTTATAGAGAATAATCATGTATCACAGCCATTTCTTTATGAACATAAACAATTGAACTCTTCCTGCTTTTTCTTGTCTTCGTACTGGTCAGCCTGATAGCCCTTGTCTGCGTCTGTCTCAGCCCAAGCTTATATTTTTCAGAAGACCCTCACTGCTTTCCCACAGTTGTGGCTAAACTGAAAAGGTGAAGAAAAGGGTGAAATCAAGAAAAGCGACACCTCTGTACATTATTACTGTGACCAAAGTCTAGCCTGGAAATTTTTCAGGACTAAGCACAGTTATGAATAATTCCAATTTACTGGTTAGTGATGCCAGTGGGTACACAGTCTTTGTAAACTAAAATAAACAGATATATTGATAGTTGCAGTTAATTGTGTTTGAATTCTAACCTGATTAGAAAAAAGATCATGAGTACTCCTGACTCTGGATATGTTTAAAGAATGTTAAAAAATGCTAAAAAGCCCATAAAATTTGCTTTCATTTTGCAAACAGATGGTAGATCAACTTTTAAGTCTGCTTTCTCTGATGTATTTAGTAATGAACCTCATGTGTCTTAGTGTTGGAGGGAGATCTGATATGATTCAATCTTTGAGTTCAGTACTTATCTGGCTTAAAAATACTATTGTATAGCATGTTCATAACTGTAAGAAAATTGGTAGAATATTTCTTCAGATCATTCCTTGACTTTCAATTCTAATATTTTTGTAGCTGTACATAAACAGTTGTTTACAATTGGCAGTATAATAGTTATAATACTGAGAAAGAACAACCATTTTTTCAGTTATTTGCCACAGAGCTGCTTGTATAGTCCTCCCTGAATTCTATACTTAGCAGTGGGAGAATACACCAGTTATTTTTATTCTGATTTTGTTAGCCCTTCAGCTAAATTTTGCCTTAACTCCATTGAATCATTTCCTTGCCAAGGCAGAAGCAGAGTTGATAGGAGATTTGAGAGTGAAGGAGTGATACTGGTGCATTGAAAATTCTGTCTGTATAAAATACATATGAGAGTTACCTCTGCCTATGTAAACCACTCATTACTAGGGATAGCTCAGTATGTTTTGCAATGAAGCTGAATATTATGGATTCTAATAATTTGTTGAATTCTGACTGTTCACAATTACTTTACAATTTTTAGGTCGTTACCAATCAGAGCTCATTTCCAGTAGCCGCTGAGCAAACAATCACAACTGCCTTAAAGGTAATTGAATGTCCATGTTCTGCAGGGATAGGGGTGAGCTTTGCTTTGTTTTTGCATTTAAAATGGGCACTTATTCCCCACTTATTATTTTGTGTCAGTATATTTAGTAACAGGTATACAAATATTCTGACATTTCTAATTTGTTGTATCTGCAGCTACATATGTATTGCATGTGCCAAATCACTGCCTGAGTAGTGCTTGTATTCAGAATATTCTTGTAATGGTCAGAACACAGATGTCATCTTAACTGTGAAAATAAATGTCTCTCTTTCCAGCATTCACACAGCAATTGCTGGATCCTTCATCACCCCCTTCCTCCCCCTGACAGATACATCAAATTATGATTTTTATGCTACCTGGTGCCTTCCTGGAGGGGAATGCAGGTGGCAGTGCAGCCTCTGTGGGTGACAGCTCTCCACATCCGTCCTGCTGGGCGCTGGCCTGGGAGAGGTTGTGTGCAGGGGAATGAGGGGCAGCTTGAATCTGGGGAATTAACAGCTGAATCAAGTGTGTGCACCAAAACATGTATGCCAAATCAAGAATGCCAAAAAGGAAAGCCTTCCTTTTAGAAGGAAGGCTTTACACAGAAGGAGCAGACAGCTTCATTTCTGCACTTTACTTGTAAAATCAATTAAAGAGAAATGTTATGTTAGGCTTTCATCCTTCTATTTAGCATTTTTTAATGCAGAATAATAAAAAGGACTGATAAAACAAACTGTTTCTCAAGGTATTTTTGAGGTGTCAAAATGCAAATGCTTCTAGTTTTGGTTCCTTACTTGTGCTTTTTTTTTTCTATTTTAGGCAGTCCATGATCTAATGGGTAGTGCTGTTCAGCCGTTACTGAACTCAGTGGGAGATTCAGTGGAAGCTATTATCATCACTATGCACCAGGAAGATTTTTCTGGGTAACTAGAAATATCTCTTAAATTTGCCATTGCTCTAGTAAGATATCCTGCATATGAGTAATAGACTGTTATTGCCACAATGTCCTTGAAGCAAGAGTGCTTGTTTGTTGAGAGGAAGGTGATGCTTTATGGTCAATGAACGGAGAAAGCAGAATTACACCTACCTATTGAAACAAATTAATCAGGTAGCACCTGTCTTCTTCCTCCCTCCCCCTTTTTTTTTTCATATCTATTGAGTAAAATTAATTTTAAATAGAAAAAGGCAAGCAGAGACCATTTTTGTGCTTAAAAACTGCCTTTTGCTTTCAAAACTTATTTTTGGTGGACAGTCTTGAGAACTGTCAATACTCCTGCATCTCAAAGCATGAAGCCTCTGATGAAATAGTTAATTTTTACTTTTTTTTAATTTAAATCTCAAATTTAATATGTTATGCTGTTTTCCCCTAACATTTTCATTAAAATTTCATTCTTTATGCGTAAAGAATCTTATTTATAATTGAGACTTCCTCCCTGAATTTTCTTTTGGTTGTCATGTCTGTTCTGGTGTTGCTTATATCATCATCAGTTGCCCTGTTTTCTGTCTTGGAAATTCACTGAAAATAGTATATTTTCAGAGGCATTTTAAATTTTCCCTTTGATTTTTTTTTTTTTAAACAATATTTTATTCTCACCATCTTTCTTTTGGCACTAGCAGCAAAATATCTCTCTAGGTGGATAAACTGTTTCCAGCCAAAGGCTGTGTTTTGTTAGATAGCCTTTATGTTCAGGTTCCTGAGTTTGGAAGAGCTCTTTTGCCTGACTGTGAGTCAGAGAAACAGAAGGGATATTGATTTGTGTCCAGGGGCTTCTGTGCTGCTTCTGTGATATTGACTTTATAATGCTGGGTTTGGAGGAATCTAGGAAACTAATTCTATACAGACAATAGGTTTGGGATAGGCTAAACTAGTAACCCTGTGACATGGATTTGTATTTTATGATCCATTATTAGAGTTTTAAATCAGCAACTGAGACATTTAAATTTAGGGGCTGGATTTGGGGTTTAGACTCTAAACTGATGGAAGCTCTTCAGGTTGAGTAGGAGTGGGGGGATTTACTTTATCTCATTAGGATGAGAATGGCTGATAAAGAGATGTTTTTTTACTGTGGTGTCTGAGAGAGCTATATGCTCCTTATGCTAAGCAGAAATTAGACTCTGCAATTCATGCCATCACTGCATGGGGTAGGAATAAAATTAAAAAGAATCCAATAGGTTTTAGCTGTGTTTTAAAGATGAATTTAGCTGCCCCTATTTCTTTTTCTTTTCTTTTTTTTTTTTACCAGATCATTATCCGGCTCAGGAAAACCAGATGTCCCTTGTTCTCTCTACATGAAAGAGCTACAGGGTTTTATAGCAAGAGTCATGAGCGACTACTTTAGACATTTTGAGTGTTTTGACTTTGTCTTTGATAACACTGAAGCCATGGCTCAAAGAGCAATTGAACTTTTCATTCGCAATGCCAGTCTAATAAGGCCCCTCGGTGAAGGTGGGAAGATGCGGCTTGCAGCGGATTTTGCACAGGTACCCTCAGTACTGATTTCTATTTTTTAGTGTTACTTCACTGATTTCAGTGAAAAATGTCAATACTTTTGCCCCCATCAAAGTATAAACAGGCAGTTGTAGAGATTGGTGCATTCCAGGTCTAAACATCCTCTCTGATAAGATACTGGATCCTGATAAATGTATCCACCAAGTAGTTGAAGATCCCTCATCACCGTAAGGCGCATTCAGGGAGATCTGACAGCTTCCTGTCAAGTGACTGTTGCATTTAAATGTGACAGCTGCATCTTGACATTTTATCCCACTTGGCTGACCTCTTCGGCACATCCATCATTTGCCACCATTCATTTCCTTCATCCTTTCTCTCTCTTGGAATGGAATGGTGTGTCACTTTCTTAATCGCTCCATATATCACAGTACCCACAGTGGTTAATGGCTAACTCAGCTGCTTTGCAGTGAAGGAGACAAGCTAAAGAAATATCAACAGGGAAAGAACAATATCAATAGGGGAAGAACAGCCCTATCGGAAACAGAAGGGCAGTTTTCATGTGGAATTCTCTTCATGATCCAATGGACTTACCTGCCTCTCAGCTTTACCTAACTCCTACGCTGGACTAAAATGCAAAAGAAATTGCCAGATTCATATCCACTCCCTGTCTGTGTTATCTACTATATTAAAATTTAATTAGTAACGCTGTGTGGTTAACTTGCCAGAGAATCAGGCATCCACTAGATTAAGCCGAGGGTGCCGGTTATTATTATCCAAGTGGAAAAGGGAATTAGCACCAACTGTCTGCATACTGAGTGCTGCTTTTGGCTGGTAGGTAAGTGAGGTAGGAGAGGAAGGCAGGGAGGGAAAAATTGCTGCCACCTCCACTCCTGCTTGTGGCTTCTTTGTATCATTTGCCTGTGAGTTACATACTCCTGAGTAAAATTTTTTTATTCATTACTCAAAAGTAGCAAATCAGCCTTTAACCAGAGAAATTAAGGGGAAGTTCTCAATTGCTTTCAGTGAGACGGTTCCATTCTCTTCTGTATTTTGAAGACAATGGCATAAAATTGGAAGAAAAAAAAGGATGCTTGACTTTTCGCGTGGAAGGAATAGAGATAATTTTTGTAATTTATGCTATTTATACTGATTTTAACTAATGTAAGTCATATGAATTTGGGAAATATCTTCCCCTGGTTCTACAGTAAGAGCATCTGATCTAAGTAGCTGTTATAATCTAAAAATATTGCTTATTTATCATTTTTTAAACACTGATTTTTCTCGTTCTGAGATAGGCTGCCTTTTAAGTGAAAAGTGAAGGTATGTTTTCATCTGAGTGTAGACAAATTTGCATGGTGTTCCCCACTGTGCTGAGTATAACTCCTGGATGGACAACTGTGTAAAGATGTGATTTCTCTTCTTTTGTACCATGGAATCAAAAAAAAAAGGGGTTGAATTAATTCTTGTCTCCTACCTTCAACTATTGCTTCATCTGGGGGCTGCCTTGTGTTTTTCTTATCTTCACATTGCACCATATTCTTGCCTTGTTTAAAAAGGGGCTTAAGACAAGAAATACATCTGTGTCCAACCAGCCCCATACAGCCAACTCAGTGCTTACTCTGCACCCTTGAAGATCACTGTGCAGAGCTCCTCAGGGTGTGCCAGGCTGCACAAGGGTTGTAGTGTCCAGAATGGCCTGGACACTATATTCTGTTGCTTGGCATAACAGAAAAAGTACTGAAACATTTTTTGTGTGGAAACTGCCTTATATCCATGTGTTCTGTGATGTATGTGCTCCTCCCAAAAACCTGGTGGGTTTTGGGCATGGGCCCATGAGACCAGATCCTGGTAGCCCCATGGGAAGGTTCTTGTTGCTCTGACCCAGACAGGAGTTCTGGGCACATTTGCCTAAATGCAACTATAATCCTGATCAGGACTAGAGGAGGTTGCTGCTGCTCTGGGCTGAGGAGAGCAGGGTGTAGTTATTTAGCTGGGCAGCTGGCTTGATGGGAAGTATAAATTTTTCCAAATGGCCATAAATGCTGTATGCAGGACTCTTTTCAGTTCCAGAGGAACCCAGAGGGAAGGACCTGCCTGGAAAGGCACTGTGTGAAGCCCGTGGTTTGTTTATAAACTGTTTTAACTTTTCTTCTGTCTTGTAGAGTTATTTTGAATTTTCTCTACTCAAAAAGGGTTACATGTTCCTGCTCAGAACTGACTTTTGAGATCTAAAACCTCTTTTGGTATTTTGGGGTTGTTTGGAAACAAAAGACCTGGGCAGAAATCTGTCCAGAAGTTTTGGTTAATTTGAGGTTTGGTTATAAACATACATCCAGTAAGTCAAATAATCTTGGATTTGTCACATTTTGGGTATCTCATGTGCTTGTGCACATTTCTTTCAGGGCACTCAGAGTTACAGCTGCCTTATACTCAGCAGAATAGCTTTGGCTAAGAGGCAGATTTGAAAATTTTTGAACTGGAAATGTGTTTTACTGATAAATTGCCTCAAAATAACAGGTGTCTACACAGAAGAGAGAAAACAGATTTCAAGTTCTCTTCATTCAGAACTGAGTTTGGTGAGGTGCATAACAGCCAATTTTCTTCAGTGAGGCTCAACTACTTAGTCAGTAATTGCTGCTGTAGCTCTGTTGAATTCTGTCTTACCCTGTTTCCAGTGTCAGTATTGCATTTGGCTGTCCTATGCATTACAGATTTTTCAGCAGTGAGACTAGGTGTGTGCTAGTGTGGCAGCTGTAGGCAGAGCTATGAGAGGCTTGAAATATGCCTGAATATCATTAATATGATTTCATGTAAATGAGTGCTTACGGGAACACAGGAACATTGCAAGCCCTAGGAAATGTGTGCAGCACTACAAGGGTTTTATTGCGTACTATGCTACAGTTCCTTGGGAGTCTCATTTGAAATATTTCCAGTCGACAGGCTGAATTCACCTCTTTACATACTCTCCGTTTTTATGCAGGCAATTGCACAAGATTGCTTTTCAGTTCACTCCTCTGTGTTTCCGAATGAGTTTGCTTTATTTGGTTTTGTATTGTTAAGATGCCCAGAATTCAGTATTCACGAATACCAAATTTCACTTTTTAATTTACTACTAGTCAGACTGAAAAAAATGTTCTCCTGGAGGCAAGCAAGCCAGCAAGCCCTGGTGGTTTTCAACATTTCTGTTTCTGGGGAGTACCAGTTCTTTCCCAGAGGACCTTTTAACTTGCTTGGTATTCAGAGTTATTATAGCACTTAGGCATACTTTGGGCTTGTGGCTTGCAATTCAGGCCTTCCTAAAGCCCGATGGAAGTGCTGGACAATGCAGCAAAGAATGAAGTATAAACACAATCAGTTGAGGAATTTATTTAGAAGAAATGAGGAATCTACAGTATTATTTGGCATGGAAATTAGTAGTCTGCTACACAGAGTTTGTAAGCTGATACAGCTGTTTATTACTAGCAAATACAAATCACAACTGCATTGAAACAAACTAGTCTAGTAAGTGCAAAGTAATCATTATGCTTCATGACATGAAGGCATGCCATGATTTCCCATCTATTTTGGAATGACATATAAGGCAGGAGCCAGTGTCTGTGCCGAGAACCCTGTCTCATGTCATGACTGATTATTTTCAGCCTTGTAGAGTGAACTATTTTTATTGGTCCTTTTTGAGGTAATACTTTTCTGCATATGCTTTCCTATATTTCTTATCTAGGTGTAATTTATAGTTGGGGTTTTTTGGCATTGTTCAAGTACTGTGTTCAGCTAGTTTCAGTGGGATATAGTTAACACTGCCATCAGTTCTTCAGATCTTTCTCAAAAAATTGCTGCAAAGTGTTTGGGGTTTGTTGAATTTTCCTAAAAAAATGTTTTTGTGGTAGAAGTTGACAATGCTAAACTCTAGTGTAGAAGAAATGTTTCTGTCTGCTGGCTATCCTATGGTCAGAATGTGATTTCCTGATTCAATATGTGGCATTAAAAAGTAGCAAGAATATTAGGCATTTGGATTTTAAAAAAATGTAAACAGATTTGCTCATTTGATCAAATATAATGATAAAAGTATAAAAGTGGTTTTTTCTCATTTTTCTTAAAAAATTTCCTTTTTAGTTTGTTACAGAAATGTGAAAGCAGCAGGATGCTGTAATCACAGTTGTAGTCATAAGGACAGAAACTACTAAAGCTAAAATGCATTTAATGTTTAATGCTAATTATCTTCCTGGAAAGAAGGAATTACTTTCTGTTGTGTGTTATTTTAGAGGTGTTACAGCTGAAGGATTTACTTAACCATCAGCTGTTTTGGAATTGCTGCACTGGGGAGAAATCAAATTCCACTTCCAGGCCAGCTTCTTCCATATAATAGTTCAGGGCTTTTCTGCTCTCTTGCTTGTTAAAGCATTCTGTTCTGTTGAATGGCTAGAAAAAGCATTTTGAGTTAACATTTAAAAACTTGGAATTCATCTTGGCCAGGAGGAAATGCAATTGCTAAAAATTTAATGTTAAGATTTTCCAGCTGAAAAACCAGCAGTTTAGTAATGAGAAATCTGGAAAATACCACAATAGGCTCTAAACAATAACTTCACTATGGGGTTTTTCAAAGCACTCTTCAATATATATGCATTGTCTGTATCTACACTGTGTATTAACTTCACCCTTGAGTTGCTGAACATAATCCAATTAGAGAAGCCAGGCATGTGATATATTTTTTACAGTATGGCTATCCAGTGAATAGTTCAACAGATAATTGACCACCTAGCCATGGGCTATGGCAGAGTCATGTGAGAAGAAAAGATAATATAGCCTTTTTGGGCTTAGAGAGCAAGAACCACTGAGAGGAAGCATATGTTGGGCAGGAGTCTGCCACTGTGTTCTGCAAAGCATAGCAAACTAACATGAACAAAAGCAATGAATTTTGAACAAAGTTAGAAGAAACGAGTCATTAGGCCTTCTTCTATTCTATCTGCTGCTTCCTTTTGGCAAGCGTGTACATTCCTTACTGCTTCCCTTGGATCCTGTGTTAATGATTATCTCACATCAAGCCTCTGTGGTTGCAAATTACTGCTTGGACACCCGATTTATCACTGAATTTAACCTGGATGGATATCTGAATTTTCAAATTTGCAGTTCTGGAAGGGAAATTTGGAAAAGAAACAAAAAATACTGCTTTACCCTTTTATATGTAAATTCCACAAAACGTGGCTGTGCGAAAGGCCTTACACACATAATACAAGTACTGGCTTGCCGACAGCCGAAACCATCACCCAACCTGTAAAAGCTCACCAAATGCTTTGGAAACTGTAGCTGTGTATCATAGCAAGAGCTGCTATGGTATAAACATGTTGCATGAATCAACAGTTGATGCCATTTCAGGTGATGACAGGTAGCAAAACCCAGAAGTGAAGTACGCTTGATCCTCCACCCGATTCCAGCACCTTAAAAACAGCAGCTGTTCCAGCCGAATGGTTTCTCCCCAGCACTTGCTCCCATCACTGGCATAATGCTCAGCAGAGACACAAAACCCCGCTCAGTGGCCTGCAGAAATGAATGTAGCAGCAGAAGGATGCTGTAGCATCATTGGCTCAAACGAATACTTAAAATTAAAATGAAGAAAACAATCTTAGTTATTATGCATATTATACTTCTTATTGGAGAGATTCGGTTATAACACATAGCAGACTAGTATTGTAAATTAAAGAAAGAGTTTCTGTGGTTTCTGTGCATTTTTACCTCACTAGTTTTTGCTCATTCCCACTCTTCATGAGTCAATTTGAGATAGTATAGTATGTGGCAAAGCTTAAAAACAATATTTTTCTTTGGCAACTAGTACTTCACGAATCAACCATCTGCTGCCATTAAATCTATCTAGTTCTAGCAGTACTAATAATTTCCTACAGTTAATAAAGGTTGAAGATGAAGTAATAGAATTTTCCAAGGTAAATTTTCTTCTTTAGTACTTAAGACTAAAAATGTTGATTTATGGAAACAGCAAAGTATATTCAAGAGAACTCATTTAAATTTGTTTTAATAAGGAATTGGTTAAACTGTAGAAAGTTTCACTTATGCCTCATTGCTTCATATTATGTTTCAGGAGTGAAACAATCTTTTAAAACTTATTAAGCAAAATTATATTTTTGCTGTGCTGCTATTTCTTCCCCTCATGAGTACAGTTTGATCCACGCATTTCTGTTTCCACAAGTCAGACTGGCAGTTTGTTGCCTTTTATCAGAGTCTCTAAAGAACCTAAAGGAATTATGTTCTCCCTGGTCCCTCACAGCTACAAGCTCCCACCAGAGCTGGGACACCAGCTCCTGCAGGATATCAGTTACTTCCAGCTGCCCCCAGCCAATACTGACGCCTGAAAAGAAGCTCTGGAGAAATCAGTCTTGCTCCCATTTGGTTTTCAAGGTCTGTAGGGTTCTTGTATCATGATGCAGCAAAGCATACTTAATTATCTCCTCCTTTTGGCTCCCTGCTCCCGATTCTGTGTGGCAGACCGGCCTCGTGGCTCCCATTTGTGCTCAGAAATGTCTGGGGAGACCTGGGGAAGCAACATACTGAACTTGTAAGCTTCATCACAGTCTGGAGTTGGAGCACCTCCCTGCAGCAATCCGCAAGGAGAACCTGCCTTTCCTGGGTGCGTGCCCTCTACCTCACTCCCCTGGATTCAGCACATGGCACAGCACCTGATGGCTCCTCAGGCACAGGGATGTTGACTTCCCACCTGCCTAACTTGGGCACAGTCTGGTGTGGTGGACAGTGTGCCTTCTCAGGAACTGTGAAACCGGGTTGCACGTGCTCTGCAGCCCAAGGATTGGGTACCCCTTGCACCTGCAGGCGGGAGAGGTGACCTCCCCCTCAGGCTGTGAGGGGGATGAGTCAGGATTCCCAGCTGGCTGTAGAGAGAGGCCTGTTCGTAGCCTAAAGATCTGGGGACCAGGAGGGCAGCAGACAGGAGGAAGCTGGGCTGTTACCCAGGGCTGGAGCCTTATTTCTGCTTCCTGGATTTTTATTCACTTTCTGCTCCTGTGAGTTCCTGCAGATTTCAAGTGTCCTAGAAGTGCTTGATGAGGGTCATGTACTCCAAGGGCCCTAGGCTCAGGCAGTGGCTGTGTACAGCCCCTAGGATAGCTCTCTGGGACATTGCCCATTTGCCCTCCAAAGGCACCAACCTCTCCAGGTCTGCAGAGGAAGCTGAGGTGCTTGGGTTTCCCACCTTTTTCTGAGTGAATTTTTTGTAGGGGGATACTCCCACAGCATGAACCACCTGACCTTTTTTAGGTGTCCACCTCGGGGACAGATGCATCACCCCGCAAGAGGGGCTGTTTCTCTCCACTGAGTATGAAGAGAACCAGTAGATGTTGAGAAGTAGGTGAGATGACTCCCATCCTGCCACCTGCTTTTAGGGACGGGTGCCTGAAATATATGGCCTTGATTTGCATTAATTGCTAATTTAATTTCTTCTGGGTTTAAATGTACTGTGGCATCACAATTCACTACACCATTTTTCTTGTTTATGCTGGAACCCCAGGATAGTTACATGCTCTTGGTGAAGCTGGTGACCCAGCAACCAGCTCTGAGGAAATTTGGCAACTGGAAAGAATAATATAATAACATTAAGGACTTCACTGTAAATAGTGTCAGATCACAAACACTTTGAAACTCATTCAGTGATATTACTTAAATGGGAAACTCATTGTATGGTGGTTTTGATCTTGTTACTTATTTTAGCTGTCATCCTTTGAAACTTAGTTTAATTGTGCATCATGTGTAAATCAAAGACTGAATAGTCTTTCAAGTTGGGGGTTTTAAAAAACGTACATGGAGAATAAAGCTTGATCCCTCACTTGCTTGATGCTTCAGGAGTGCAAAAAATAAAGACTTAATCCATATCTGACTAAAACTACCTGTGGGATTTTTTGAGTGGGGTTGTTTGTATTGATGTTCATATTAACTGAAATTTTGCTGTGTAATGTTCATGTTCAGTCTGGGATCCAGAACAGAAATTGTTCTTTCTCACTTCTGTGTCTTCACTGTTAATGAAGAGCCTGTGACAGAATTTAGGTGTAAAAACCCAAGTGGAGCCCGGCTCTTGTTCAAAAGAGCAGGAGAACTCCAGTACTTAAAAACCAGAAAGTGTTTTAAACTTGTTTGTTTTTAAAGATGTCTGCTGTAACTCAGAAACCAAACAGTACGAAAATAAGTATGAAAATAATGCTCTTATTCTTTCCTTATGACCCTGTGGCAGTAGGTCCCAGCTACCTTCTATCTAATCTGTGTAGGTTTTGTGCCCCAAAATTTGGGGCCCAGTGTTCAAGAAGGAACCATTTTAACCTTGTCCTTCACCAAGGGAAAGGGTGCCCAGCTGAAATGGGTCTGCAATTTAACTGTGGTTTGTGGAGACCTGCCTAGATTTGCTTTCTTCCCACATATGTGGTCAGATTTTTGGGGTATTGACATAAGTGCTTCAGCAGAAAGCTCATCACCAGCAAAATATACTTGCTGCAAGAAACAAAGCTTCAGTCTCAGAAAGCTCATGAGACCCCCTCTGTTCTTACCCACAGACTGACACTGTCATTTTTCATGAAATGCTTACTGTGTTGCCAAGAATAAGGCAAAAGTCTTGGCTTGCACAACATAGTATTGAAAGGAAAAGATAGCTTCTTGTCTTAATTCAGCCACTGGGAAGAAGTCACTGACTTGGTCCACAAGTTTGGATTATTGGTTAAAGGCAGGCCACTTCAGTACCAAGTTTTATGTTTTGGGAGAATCTAATTAAAATGGAAATGTTTGTTTTTACAGATGGAGTTAGCAGTAGCACCGCTGTGTCGGCGAGTGTCTGACCTAGGAAAATCTTACAGACAGCTGAGGTCATTCAGGTGAGTTGCAGTCGCAGTATGACTAAACTGCATTTCTGAACTAATTTATTACCTTGCGTTAGTTCTGATTGAACTGAGAGCTTTTTTGACAACACCCACCTGCAAATTAGAAATAGATTAAATTTCTTTTAAATTTTATGCAGAGTATAACTATGATTTAACAATCTTTGTCATGCAAATGTTGGCCAAATTGTACTTTTTTGTGTTGCTTTCAGTACATCTTCTGTATGACAGTGAGTTCTATAATTACCTTAAATGTTTTCACTGAAATATAAAATTTATAGTCCTGTCTTGATTAATTACAATAGGCAACTGCTGTAAATTTTTACAAAGTGGACCTGTGTTGGAAACCTAAGATGCAGAGTAGTGGCAAAAAATTAGATTATTCAGTCCTAATGCAATATTGCCACCACATAGAAGCATTTTTCTAATGCATAAGATAAGCTTTTTCTTCCTTTCACAAGTATATTGTTACATTTTTCCAGACCACTGCTGTTCCAGACCAGTGAGCATATTGCCAGTAGCCCAGCTCTGGGAGAGGTTATTCCATTCAGCATTATTCTTCAGTTCTTATTTACAAGAGCACCACCAGAGTTAAAATCACCCTTCCAGGTAATAGGATCAACCTGTCTTTCCTTTTCAGATGCCCTAAGGAGAAATGAACATTGTAGTTTGCCCTAGCTGTTTTAATTAAAAATTATTCAAGGACGTATTTTATATGATTTGCGGAAAACGTGTTATGGTCATTGACTTAATATTTTGATTATTAACAGTAGGAATATGTTGACCTGATATTAAATATACTCTCTTTACTATTCTGTCAGCTCATAAAAGAAATCCCAGATCTTTTCCCAGACTGCAAATTGCCCAGATCCTACTCGTCTAAGACACTGGAAATCTAGATAAAAAGCCCTGTCAGAAATGGGTCATCAGCTGAAGTAGGAGATCACCTCTGAGCTCCCAGATAACATACTGGGCTATTTCTGTTAATTGTCTCTGATTCCTTAACTCTTTCTGCATCACTGCAGTATTAAGAGAGCCTCATGTGGCCTTCATTTATGTCATCTTTGATTCTGAAATTGGTGTATCTGTTTCCTTTTTCACATTTGTGTGTAATTGGTGTTTGTGTTTCTCTATATCAGAGGGCTGAGTGGTCCATCGCCCGTTACTCCCAGTGGCTTGATGATCATCCATCTGAAAAAGACAGGCTTGCTCTCATACGGTAAGAATCATGCTTCTTTCTTCTCTACATTTATGATAATGGAGCAGTAACTTATCTGCACACTAAGACTGGTCTTGAAAAGTAAAAAAATGTGCCTCAGGAGATGTGTCATAAATACCGTTATCCTCTCTCTACTCGTGGGATTAGTTGCAAAATGGCAGAATATGTAAACTGAACTTTCCCCTCCACCCTCCCATACCCAAGCCCTCCAGTGCTTTTGTAAGGAGTGCATGCTTGTCTTGCAAAGGAGGGAAACCAGGCACAATGAAGGTTTAAATTAATACTCAGTTTTAGCAAAACTGCCTCCCTTTCTTACTGTTGGAAAGTCAAGGCTGCAGCTGTCCTGTCTTCTGTATAAGGAAAGAGAAGCTTTGAAAGCTTAACCAGTGTAAATGTAGGTAGAAATCTAAAAATGGGAGACCCTTGTTACACCCCTGTAATGTTACTCTTCAGGAAATCAGCCCATGATTCACAGGGAAGTGACAATTACATCAGATTTTTAAAATCTTGCTTTATAGCTAAATACTATTTTGCATCTTAAAATGTTAGGAAAAGTTAGAAGAGTCTTGTTTTTCAAAACAAGCAAATTTTTGAAGTATGTTAGGGAGAACAGATGAGTTGTATGAATGTGACAGAGCCAGCCTGGGGATCCTTAGGATTCAAGGCTCAGGTGATCATTTGGCTCCTAATGCCCTAAATTTTCCAGCCATCTTCTCAGTGACCTCAGTGTCACCTACTCCAGTAGGATGGGAAAGCTGTCACACATAGCTGCAGCAGGCTCCATCTGGCCTGGGAGCCAACTCTGTCCTTGAACTTATGTGCGTGGATGTTGCCAGCTTTTGCTGAAGTGATAGAAGCTGACTTTTAAGTTCCAGCCAGCAATGGTTGTGCCTGAGAAAGTCAACCGTTATCTGTCCACACTTCTGAAGCAGCCAAGAGGAGTCTGCTATAAATATTTACAGTTCCTGAAGATGATAGCACCATACAATCCCATGTAGTGATTGGGCCAGTTAAGGAAATACTAGTTGATCACCAGTAGATGTTAGTAGATTTATTTCTGAAATATTAAAATACAAACGGTGTCTCTTCATACGTGTATTTTTTTGAAAACCATACATGTTGTTAATCTCGTTTGTTTACAAAACTAGGTTTTCTTGAATCTCCAGCCATGACACCTTGAATTACAAGGGCATGGGTAATAGGTACAGGGCTGATAGAGCTGTATATGTAATTAGTTATGAATATTTTGATTATAATTTCCATCCTGATAGTACTGACAAAACTGGAAATGTTGAATTTCAGATATATTGGAGAAAGCCAAAAATGCGAATCATTTGAGAACTGGTGGGATTTTGTTCTCTTCAGTCCTTTTTCACAAATTCGAAAATGCCATTCTTAAATTGCCACAGATTTTTGTCTTTACTTGCAATTAAATTTCATCCAGACTGATTCAGTTAATGGGCTTGCTGGTGGTCACGTTCAGACATTGATAAATTTCTCTGACCATGGAGGTATTAAGGAACAAACCTTGGGAGAGTGGTTTTAGGCAGAGACATTAGAGCAAATAGCGAAGCTGGAATACTTGAGTTTTTCCTTTCAATCCTTTCATTGAATCCTTTATTCATTTTGCATGAGATAGCACTATTAAAATATTTTAACTTTGTAATGTCAATAATGTACTGCTACAAGGTTATCACTTGGCAAGGTTATCTATCACCTGAGCATTTTGCAGTGAGGCTGTGGTTCCTTTGCACACTGTGGAGTGCTCAGACACTGCTTGCACATCCGTTGTCCCAGGGCATGGAGAGGGCAGCCCTTCCCAAAGGCCTTTGTTGGCACTCCAGTGGCTCTTCCCTGCTCTTGCTATGCTACAGCTAGTCTGTTTGTCACTGCCTGTGCTTGACTGCTGCTCCATCCACCCACAGCTCAGCAATTGCAGGCACCACTCCTGCAGCTTTGCTGAGCCACTTGAGTTAAGTGCACTGGGTTTGTCCAGCAGACTCATCCCTCAGGTGTTTTAGTTGGCAGCTCGTGTAGCACTACAGTCTGGGAGCAAGGATCTGGGGCTGGCCAGCACTGAGATGCAATGAGGGAAGGGAATGGTTCTCTTTTGCAGAGACCAGTCATCTCTGTAGGTACCGCTGTGTGCACTCTCCTTTTCACCATCTCCTCTCACGCCTGTAAGACATTTCTAAACAGGCCAGTTATCCATATGTAAGACAGGCAAGCAAGTGTCAGTCACTGGTACGACCATCTCTCATTCATATTTTCTGTAATATTCTATTGGGAGACTTCAGAGCCTGCTCTTCATGTGTCTCATATGAACCTAAGTTGAACTACAGGAGTCTTGCTCTTTTATTAGTCACCCTCTTCAAGCTTTTTCTGCCTGTGGTAGTTCAGCTGTGCTAATTGAACTTTGGATGTTTGGAGCCTTCAGATCCCTGCACTGGACTACATCAAGATATTATCTCACGTTTGCTGCAACCTTGCAAATGGTAATTTTCTGCAACTTCCCTTTGTAACAACTGTGCAATTACTCTAGGGACCTGCTGCTTAGATATTAATTTACTTGTGTTACCAGGATCCTTACAGCTTCACATTAAAGCTAATTGGAGTGCTGCTTCCGCTCTGTAGGTCTTAAATGCTTCACTGGCAACATGGTGTGAATGGTATTAGTACCATTCTGAGCATTTTTGTGCATTTCTTTCTGCTTGTATCCAGCATGAATGGTGGGATTTACCTGGCCAGAGGTGTATTTGCTAGACTCCCTTTATGGTCAAGAGAGAAACAGGCGCTGCTGGGGATGATTCATCTTATCCTGAAGCAGGTACCTAAAATAGGTCAGTTGCATTGTGTCCTGAAAGCTCCATTTTTTCTGTTCAGTGAAGGGAGTGAGGGCTGGGACACAGGAGCACTCTCAGGCAGCCAGCTGCCCTGTAGACGTTTAAAGTTAGGTGAGATGACCCTGCTGCAGGCATCCTCCCTGAGTAGGGATTGTGTTGAAAGGAGCACTCCTTTAAGTGGCCGGGGCGTTTTCTTCTTTTTAAATTAAGCTTGAAAACTCAATCTTTCTTCCATAAAAGAAACCCTATTAGACATGGCAGGATTTGAACCACCCTAAATAGTTTATCCATTCAAGAGCCACTTTCTTACCTTTACCATTATAGTGTGGGTTAAGTCCCCTTACTGAAGCTCACCCTTGCTGGAGCAGAGTTGAAAGGCAGGCCCAGTGAAGGGTTCATTTTCATAATGAGCTGATGTCCTGATCTGGAGATTGGCTCTGACCGCTAACCAGCCAGGGGCAGGGACAAATGCCAGCTCGTGGGCCACCACAAAAGCCCCATCTGTGTACTTGGTTCAGTCTCGGGAGGCACAGCAGCCCGACAGCTTTGCCACGAGCAGCAGAGCCACGCTGGGTCAGTGCTCTGCTCACACCAAGCAGGAGCAGCCAGGCGGGGTGGCCAGAGCCTGCCGGCGCCTCCGAGCGCTCCCCGGGCCAGCGCCAGGCCATTCATTAAAAGCCTCAGCTGCACCGAGGCTTGTCTGTCAGTGCACGGTCCTTTGATCTCTTTATTATGCACTCTGGAGTAACCTGGAGATGTCCTCTGCCAGTCTGTTGTCCTGCAGGTGATGCTGTTGGAGATTTTACTGTCCGTTTTTATGGTAATTTTTATAGCACTGGATTAAATAGACCTGGTGCCAGACAGATGTGCTCTTGCACAGCGTATTTCCCATTTTCTGCTTTGCCCTGAAGTTTGCAGAGCAAACAGACTTTTAACAAAGTGCTAAAGAAAAGTCTGGCCCCGGTGTGGTGTCCTTCAGCTGCTCTGCTGATGGTTCAGGATGGGAGTGCACAGGGTACTACCCCACTGCTGAGCAGGAAGGTGATCCCTGCCTCCTCCAAAGCTTCCAGTGTAAATCAGGCTTCATTTGACTGAGGCAGAGCCCAGGAGGGGAGCACTAGTATTCAGGATCCCATATAAAATTAATTAATTAGAGTAATTCTAAATGATATGCATTAAGATCCCTTAAGAACCACAACCCAAATCGTACTTTTTTTTTCCTTTTAACTGTAGATATAAATCTTCATGGGTTGAAATAACATTTTAAAGAAGAACTATCTGGGTCTTATATAATCAGCTTGTCCTGATTTCCAAGAAAGCTCATGGTTTTGCTCATGCAAGTGAAGTAATTTAATAAGTGCTTTAAAATCCTTTTCCTTATGTGGGAGGGCACCTTAAACTTAGGGGTTTTTTTTCCTTACTTCTTATGGCATTTTTAATGAAGCATTAATATATGCAGAACATCCCACCAACCCTCTTTCCATGGCTCTCTTTTACAAACAATATTTGTAATGTATACCATAGCTTGTCTTTTAAAATAGAAACAGATTGCTGAACAGGTTTTATGTTCTTTATTAGACTGGAAGATGCTGAATTTAGGGCATTATTTAGTCTAATCCCTTCAAGAGTATGTTTTGTATATTACATAAACAGGGTTTCTTCCATCTTAAACATCGATAATAGAACTATGAATTACATCTTTTTATATGACAACAGCTGTGATCTCTTCTGTGCTGAAGACCTGATGATACTGCTTTCACCCATGGTGCTGTTTATTTTTCCAGAACTACTCAGGCACTGGTGTTTTTACAGTGTCCTCTACAGGAGTGAGCCTACCTTTTTAAAGACAAGATTTTAATGCTAAACTGGTGCATCTGAATTGAATTCTTTACTGCCAGCATGTACAAAAGCTTGTTTGAGCTAGGACTGGTAAAGTTTACAAAAATTTCATCATAAATTCTGCAATTCAAGCGTTAACAAAGCCTTTAAACTCATTTCTCTCCCCAAATGAGGGACAGTCAGGTAGGCATTTCAGCAGCTCCAGTGATGTGTATTGTTCCAAGTTGCCCAGCTCAGCCAGCCAGTCTTGCTTTGCCATTAGCAACTTCCTGCACTGTCCATATTCCTCTGTGTTGCAGTCCCAAAATCCCCCCCTTAAAACTTCGTAACTGTCTTCAGAGAAACAAAACTCTCATCCCAGATGAACTTCTGGAATCATATATACTCTACTGACCATTGCTGCCTAAAGATACCTCTCCCAGCCCATTCCTCCTTCTCACTCCGGAGCAACCTCATCATTATTCTCTGGACTCCGAACATCCTTTCTCCCTGGATTCGTGATTTGTGCAATTTTATTACCTGGACCTTTTGTTACCAGGGTTGTTGTTCCTAACAGAGTGGAAAGACTTCCTGGCCTTCCACCATGGTGTCATTACCACGGCCAGCAATGCAGAAGAGTTTCCTGAGCTTGATCGTGGTTCCCTTGTCACCAGGAAGGGTGTGGAGCTTCAGGTGACTGCACTGCCTCTGCACTCCCAGCCTTCAGCAGCTGCAGCAGCTTTTCATCCTCCCACTCAGTGTGAGGCCCCTCAGCTGCTTTCCTGCCCATATGGGAGCAGGTTCTCAGCCTTCCCATGGGGAGCAGGGAGTACTCTAGGCCAGTTCATTTCACTGAAAACACTGTTCTTCTAGTGCTTCAGGTAGAGTTACTGATAATGAATGGCTTTTTAACATTCAGCTTCAGAGTGTTTAAATACTTTTATTGGACATGCAAGTGTGGGACACAGGAAAATAGTGAATGCAGTTAGTGTGTTCAGAAAACATTTATTTTCATTGTTTAGTGTAAAGATGTACAAGGTCTGTTTTAGAAAAATGCCTGGGAACTCACCTTATAATATTGATGGAGTAGTAATTACTGGTTGTTTTTTTGAGTGGGTAAGAGAATTAGTTAAAATGCTCCTGGGTGGGTAATACTGGTGAAGTTTGACTCTTTGAAACAATGCAAGCAAAGCCACAGTAAAAGAGCAAGTGTAGCAGAAGGGAGCTGACAAAGACAACTTCTGTCAGCTCTTGGAGAAGGATCTGGGCAGTTCTGAGATCACCAAACAATTCCTTTGAGCTGATTTTTAAGTTGCAAGAGGACAGTGGCTGCCACTGATGAACTTGGTTTTGCCAGTTAAATCAGATTCTTTTGGGGCAGGAGAGAAGGAAAAAGACATAAAAGCTGCTGGAAGGTGTGACAGTGGGACTCTAATACTGGTGTTTGGCACTTAGCATAGCCTAAATCTCATTCCATCTTGTTTGATCTGATGGGAATAACAGTCTGGCTAAGGATTATCAAAGGGCTGACATTGAGTGGTTTTGGGTGCTGCTTTTAGGGTAAAGCTTTTCCCTTTCATCTCTCTGGTTATCTCTGTAATCTTTTTCAAGGGCTTTTTCAAAGCAAGGAGATAAGTCAGAGAGGGATAGCAGTGTTACCATCTGGATAATGATGCCAACCCACAACTTCACCAAGAGGTGTCAGAGCTTTCTAAGTTAAGCAGGTCAATATGGTTTTTCTATTTTCAGCTTTTGATGACTTCAAAAAACGATTTGGGCCCAACAAACTTTGAGGAGTATATAGAAAGGAAAAGACAGGGACACTGGAAGGGGAAGGATTTAGCAAGATGAATCCCAGTTACAGTAAGAAAACTGTCGCAGGACTTTCTCAACTGTTTTTTTAATACAAAGGACTATTCTTTGTAGCAACTAACATCTGACATATTTACTGATAACTGCTGACCAGAGTACTTGATTACTGACCTGAGTGGAAATGTGAAACACCTCTGACTCTTCTGAAGCATCTCTCCTCATCATGATGGCATCTGTGTGCCTTCTTTGCCTCCATCTCCCACCTGCTGCTCAGTTTGCTCATCACATCTAATTGCCACAAGAGGCCAGTTCATGTAAAAAGCACACTTTCCTGATGTTTCATTCCCTGAGTCTACTTCTTCTTTTTAAATCTTGGGATTTAAAATGTACCTGTGGATGTGCATAATCTCTCTGCCATTCATCATGCTGATGGCCTTTGCTGAGAGTGAGATGAACTGCACCCAAAGCACTTTCTGGATGCAGCAAGCAGTTTTTTAGTTATTGCTTCTTTCCCTGTAGACCCTGTGCTGCTCCCCAGGGACCATTGGGAAGGAGCAGGCTGAAGGTTTGCAGGGCGCTGACCAGTTGCAAGAAGTCAGCTTTATTTTGGCTAGATAAAATAAATATTCTTTCCCTGCCTTTCTGGCTGCAACAAGAGATTGCTTCTCTCTTGCTGTTTGCTGATGTGCAAAAAATTCACTGACTCCTCACACTGTGTGGTCACAGTGTGGACCACTCAGCAGTAGCTCACTAGTAAGTTATCAAAACTGTAGAGCTCTCAAGTGCACTAAAGGACCAACACTAGGAACTGTTTTGGTGCTCAGTCACTTTATTCTTCTGAAGCCTCTCAACTTTCCAGTAATCCAGTCCATCCTCCTTTTGCATCCCTTCAGCCTCAGACAATATGCCCTGGGCTTCAGCAAAGAGTGACTCTGAAGTCCAGCTGCTGCCTGGGGATGTCAGGAGCTGTGGTGGGTGGTGGGCAGCTCCTCGGGCCTATGCTTGTTTCATTTCCATCCTGTGCTCAGAAGGAAAGCTGCCTCAGGTTCTTTGGTTGCACGGTTGCTTCACTCTCTCCCTGTCAAACTCTATTAGCAGGGAATGCACGAGGGGACACCCAACTCCACCTGTTGTGCTCTGGCAGTGAGGCTGATGGATCAGCGCCTCGATTTGATGGGAATGGGAAGTGCTGGCAGGAGCAGGTGCAGCCCCACGACCAGCTCAAGGGGCCAGGCTGTCATTGCTGTCACTGGCTTCTCGGAACCCAAAGCTCAAACTCCTCTCTCCAGCAAACTGAGCACAGGCTCTTGGCCTCAGGAGCGTTTTCCACTTGTTAATAACTGAACTTCGTTGGAAATTCCCAGCAGTGCTCTGACACCGATGGGTTTGAGTCATTGAGGAAGGGTCAAGCCCTTGCTGATTCAGCAATAGCTTTACTCACAGGCAGCCAAGTGTATTGTGACCCTTGCATCCTCCTTCCATCTCTTCTGCTCTGCCAGGTTTGGTGCGCTCATCTGACCCTACCCAGAGCTGCAGCACCACACAGGGATCTTGGCTGCTCCTCTCTTAACATATTATTCCAGGAGGAGCCTCTGTATGTGTGAAACATAGGCTGAAACTCACTCTTAAGTGCTTCTGCTTTCCTTAAGCCTTGTCTAATTAAATGCCCATTTAGTGCCTATTGCCTCCAGCTGCCAGCAGGCACGTATGGGTGAGCAGTGCTGCCTTCAGTCCATGAACTCTTTGGGTGGGAATGCAGTGTTTCACCAAAAGCTCATCTTTTGGGAGTAGCAGCAAACATAAATCCTGCTCTGCCTCAACAGCCCACCATCTTCCAGCAGTTTATGTGTATTTATAGGCACAACACTGCAGTTGCTCTGTGTTACCATCTCCCTTAACCCCTGTGCCCCCCGCTCCCTTCACCAGATGTGCATGACAACCTTCCCACAGTGGGACTGGGAATGTTCCTGTCGTGTTACAAAAGCCAGTGGGGCCCTCTCCCTGGCAGAGCAGCTGTGCTGGTGTGTCCTGCACATCCATGAAGGAATGCATGTAACAAAACCCAGGACTGCCCCCCCACTCAGTGACCCAGTGACGTTTACAGCTCTGTCGCTCACGTTAGCAGCAGGACCTGCTGCCCTGTGGGATGGTGCCTGGGAAGGGCTGTGATGACGCTTTGTATTAGCACTGCTGCTGTCACCAACCAGAACAGGAACAGCCAAGTACCAGGAGCTGTCTTAAGTCTCAACTTGAAGTGTGGTCTGTGGTTTGTGCATGTGTTTTCCTAATGTTACAATTTTGCTGTAAATAGCACAAATGTAAAAAGAGTTTTAGAAGAAAACGTCAAGATTATTTTATGTGTTACACGAAGAAATAGGAGAAGCAGAAAAGGAGAGGAAAATTAAATTAGAAGCCATATTTACATGTGGCAAGACTAACTTTGCCTGCTTAATGAGACAATAAGCTGGAATCTGAACAGATCAGCAAAGTCTTTGTTTTACAAATATGCTGTCATTCAGCAATACTGTGTACTAGAACGTGTGCTAAAAGGTGGCCCTATGTTGTAAAGCAGGTTATGTACAGACGTCATCACAGTTGCCCCTTTTAGGTTTGCAGTGTTTTATTTGTGCAGTTCACAAGAGGACCCTATGGGTGACACCCTGTGACAAGGTCTAAGAAAGCCACATCCAAGCTGCACCTCGCACGCACGCTGTCTGTGGTTAGCACAGCGTTTCCCCGAGGACCGCGGCAGTTCAAAAGGCTGTGCCAGGAAACCACCTGAGGGCACCACAGTTGTTCACCAGTGCCCCAGTTTTCATGCTCCAAGTTGCACTCTCGGCGTCTGCAGCAGCTGGGGACTATTCTCTCCCTTTCTAAAGGTTGCCACTGTGCCCGAGTCTGTGCGTCAGAGCTGTCATTTCAAGCCATCTGCAACGTGCTGCTGCTTATTTAAATGTTAACTTGTTTGCTCCTCAAAACATGCAAGAAAGGAGAAAAAGATCATGAAACAATAATATAGAGCTTTGCGAGGCCTTTCTTGCTCACTTCCTTCCACAGAAACAAGTAAGGACCATCTGATGAAAATTCTGCAGGAGGGAAGAAGGCAATTAATGTCAGTTGCAGATCCTGAATTTACTGAACTTAATTGCTTTAGCTACTCTTCTTTTTTTTTTTTTCAGTGGTGCACTGGAAGCTTATGTTCAATCAGTCAGAACAAGAGAGGGGAAGGAATTTGCACCAGTCTACCCCATAATGGTTCAGCTGCTGCAGAAAGCCATGTCAACCCTTCAGTGAGCACACTTGGATAATGCTCTCGACATATGGAATGGACACGTTCACAGTCGGGGGTCTTTGGTGCCACAAATGTATTTACAGTTCATGTAAATTATTCCCAAATACAGAAGCTTTACAATGAAACATGTTTACCTACTTCATCTCTGAAACTTGTCTTCTTGCTTTACTTTCACATTACAGGAACTTATACAAAAATATTATAAGGAAATTGTACAACTTTTATGTGCTGTAAGTCTGCATCTAATTGAAACATTCTTAAGCATTCCTTTTGAATTTAGAAAAGTGTAAAATTAGAACTCAAATATTACACTATAATTGCTGAATATCTCAAATAAGGAAGCAGCTCTTTTCCTACAAGTATGGTTTTAAACAGTTGGATACATTTTAGCCTTATTCAGAAAACCGAACTTCTGAAATGCTAGAATCATCAGTTTCCATCTAAAAATCACTAATTTTAACAGAAGGAAAAATATTTATAACCTAAATGATTCTCTATTGCACTGCTACTTGCTTAGAAATAATTTATATTTATTTCAACTCTCTTTTTGCTTAAACTGTAATAAAGAACATTGACTACTGAATCCTGAAATCAGTATTTGAAATTCTTCAACATCTTCCTAATGGTAAAGCATAAAAATATACTTTGGATGGGTTCATGTAAAGACTTCCAGGCAGAACATGCTCACTGCTGCAGGGCTGAATTAGTGATTGGTCTTCTTCATTTTATAAAATACACAACACCAAATTTTAATGAATTTATTTGAAATAATATACAAGAATATAGTGTGCAAAAATCTTAGGGGCAACATCATGTAGACGTGTCATAAACTGAAATTTACAGTTGTGATTCTTAAAAAAAAAAAACAACGCACAGCTGTTTAGTACAGGAAAAGCCATGATTGTAAAAGTTCACAGCAGAAGCAAATTGTAATCCTAATGCAGCTGCTCTAATTTTAGACAGTTGGAGGAGAAAAAAAAGTAAAGTGCAAGTGTTGCACGTATAGTTAAGTGCAAAGTTTGCCCCCACCTTAAAATGTCTTATGGCAAAATAAAATATTGTAGAATATGTGGCAAAGACAAAACACAGAGTTATAACTATGATGGTGATGGTATCAACAGCACCATTTTTCTTGAGATAACGTTATTTTTTCGTTTCATCCTCTCCCAGGCCATTGTTTCCACCATGAAATGACAGCTCTCACTAGTGCCAGCTGATGCAAAAATATCTCCCTTGTGGATACAGGTTTTATAAGTGGCATCCCAAGCAGCAGCTCCTTTGCTACATCACACCATGCTCTCCATTCCCACACGTTCTGGTAACTTGCTGGCAGCGGGGCAGGCTGGGAAGCTGGAGACTGATAATACACTTTGCCATTTCAGAAAACCCCAGGCCCCAGAATTGCAATTAATAATATGGTTGTGCAATACATATTAATCAGCAATAAGAATCAATGTATATAAACAGCTGTTACATATTTTAAAATTCCCCTTTTTGTACATTTTCTTTTAAAAATAAACATTTATACACATCTCCTTCGCCTCTTTCTAAAGTACTTTAGCACCACAGGATATCCATTTTCAAGCCTATATTACCTGATACATATATGAAGTTTGGAAGAAAAATAAGGCAATTTGGTTTAAAATGCTGATAGTTTTAGCTTACTTAATGTTCTATTGTAAAAAGCAAATCTGCACTCAGATCATTTCCGACTTGATGGTGCCAGTATTTTATGGTCACACAGAGTCACAAAAAATACTAAGACCTTGATCTTTTGCATCTTCTTGCCATTGAACAACAGCCATTTTGCAAAGACAGAGTTAACAGAAAAATTCTGGCTTAATGCTGTTGTGAGCCCTGAGAAAAGAGAAGAGAAAACCAGGTTAGCAGTTACCAAGCAAAGGGGAAGGAGATCTAACCTTAACACTAGCAAACACTTGTTATGAAAGCCACAAGTACTTTTCACTGATCAGTTATTCAGAAGAAAACAAAAAGGCCAAAACCAGACATCAAGACTTCTCTGTCACAGCCTGGAGTCCACCAGTCATTAGTAAGGTAACCAAGCTGCAAACAGTTCAGTTCGCTGAATTAAATAATTTAAAAAGGCATTTCCTCATGTAACACTGAGGTTCTACAGATCCTGTTCTCTTGGCCTGAAGCCCCTAAGGACAAGGAAAATTTAGGTACAACCTTATAAACTCAGTTACTTCAAACAAAAGGTCATGTACCCTTCCTCCACATTCCACAAGCACACTAACTTCTCAGTCCAACAGGATTCACAAAACTCTCATATAAAATATTCAGAGAGAAACACTCTCCTGAAGAAGGTCTGGGCTACCAAGAACGCAACTTATACTGCACAAACCCCACTGCAGCTACCTGTATGAACACAAACAAGTACATAGTGAAAAAGAATGCTTCACAAACATACAGAATTCGTTCGTTTTCTTTTCCAACAGTCAGGATTTAAACGTTTCTGCTCTTCTGCCAAGGCCTTGGCTTCTAGTGTGTACATCCGTCTTTCCTCATTTTTCATCTTCTTCCACCTGTCCCCGAGTATCACACTTATGGCTCTGCAAGATAAATGTTTACAGTGTGGTCAGGATGGTGCTAAGAAATACCCTGATTTTTTTCTTTTTTTATCTGAGAACTTTAAAGAAGACAGAAGTTAAATGGGGGAATAACACAGAAGGAAAAAATCCAGTGTATCTTAACATTTTTAACAATCATGTTTCTGGTTATATTCTCATCGCTCTTTTAATAGCTAAACAGCTGAGACTTGTGTGTTAGCTGAGCATGGGTCAATGCACATTCTAACATTTCAAAGGGTGTACATTTGAGTATGCAGCAACTGGCATAAACCAGCAAAATAGGGATGTTTAAAAAAACACCACCAAATGGTAACTCACATTTGTTTTGCTCTACTTTCATACTAAACATAATATGACAGATTTGCTGAAAATATGTTCTCTAATAATTAGGGCAATGAACTGAATATGACCTCAGCCAAACAAATATTTGATTAACAGCAAGCCCCCATGTCTATTTAATCAATATGTGTAGCTTCCTCCACCTTTAATCCATGCTGGGCAGAACACAATGGTAAGTTCCCATTCCAATGCAAAGGGAACCATTTGTTCTAACACATCTATCACCATTTCCAGAAGCTAAATTAATTCCTTTCCTACTCTCTCTAAACTCTAGGTCTTTTGAGAACATTTCCCTGTATTATCATGCCATATTGCTTAACTGCACTCCCAAATGTTGGATCAATATCCCATTAAAGCTTTAACTCCATCTTTCAGCTGAACAAAAATCTCTAAACAACAGCTCTTTTATCAATGACAATTACAAGCTAATGAGTAGTTTGAACACTTTGGCTTCAGATTACAGTGATGAGAGTTCTATGATGGGCTTTAACAAAAAGGTGGACACAATTAAGTCCTTTGCTTTCTACTATTAACAAGTTCCTTGCTGGCAGCAAAGCTATTCATAGACTTTCTAACTGACTGTGGACTGTCATCGACCATTTCCATAACATGGCACATACAGCAATTCTGAAGGCTTTTCTGCACCACACCAAGAAAATGGATTTTGAATCCTGCAAGACCTTTTGGTACCATTCAGACTTTCCCAGAGCACTCAGGGAGCACAGCCTGACCTGCAGTGGGGCTGCCCTTCAGCCTGTGCTGTCACATGCTCTGATGACTACTCAGAGCAAACTCCTCAAGCTGCCACCAGACCCCACCAACATCAAACCCATTTGCACAGCCTGTCTCTTTGGCGATGGAATTTCTGGTTTTATATCCTAACTGAGAACCAGTATCTTTGGTCTGTCATCAGAGGCAAACAAACCCCAGTTTAATTAGCAGATTTTTCATGTTTTGACAGTGTCCAGAGGCAAATCAACAGAAACCTGTCTGCTTTGGGTCATCAGTTTGTACTGGGTCACTCACACCCCCAGGAAAGAACATGGTGACCCAGAGAGAGGAGGTTTGCTGAAAAAGCAAATCAAAATGCACTATGAAATCTTTGTATTTCAAATCAAAAATATTATTTTCCTCATCTTTAGAAGGTTCACTACTCAAATTATTCAAGGATTTCTGAATGCACAACTATGTCCATCAACAGTTACAGTGAGAATATCTAGAAAATAAACAAGTGCAGCCCTAACACCAGTTTCTCAAAGATGGTCTTACAGCCCACAGTAGTTTTAAGTATCCCGTGACTCTTGACTCCTGCTTTGTTTACAGCTCTCTGTCTTGCTCACATGGCTTGAGACCTTCTTTGTCTCGGAACAGACTGTGTAACACTGAATACCTCAAGTTCTGTCCTGTCTTACAGGGGTAAGAAAAATAAAGTAACTGTAACAAACATAACTCCAAGGTATAAAAGTAACTACTACATTGTAACATCTACTCAGTAATCTGAAAATGACACAAACTTACATTTTTTAAAAAAAGAGTTGTCTCTGAACAGCCAAGTAAATGCCTCAGCAACACTTTAGCAACAGTAACTAAATTTCTGCAACATCAATTATCCCTAACACTGTGCTGTACTGTGTTTTATGGATGCCACGAAACTGCACCCAAATGCACTGCCTTCCAAACGGGGCAGTGAGCAGTGAATGCATTCTGAAGCTCACTTGTAACTTTGTCATCACTTATCTTCAAGGTAAACTTCCTCACTGAAATATTCAGCTTATTTTCACATCCATGCAGCTGCAGCTCCAGGTCACTGCATCCATTTGAAATCAGCATTCTCAATTAAATGTATAACCATCATAAACTTTCCTAGCTGATATTCAGTTCCATTTCTCATTGATAGTTGCAACGAATGTGAAGGCAGCAGATCTGCTTCACTGAACTTATTATAAATATTACAGAACTTCATCACTGGGACACACAAGACTGGCTGGGATTTAAGGATGGGCTATTTATAAAGCAGGATTTTATTTTTCAATAGCAGTTACAGCCTCCTTATTAGAACATTATAAAATAGCTAAAACCCCTTTCAAAGCACTGTCAACTTTAATTTTTTTACCAGATTTAGTACTAGAATTTTAATGTCACAATGCAAAGTTTTCATAACGTTACATACATTAAAAAATCTAAGATCAGTGCATGTTCATGTGCTTTAGTTTCTATTTACATATGCATAATTAGCACAAAATATTACTTAAAACATATGTACTAGAGATCTTTATAAAAAACATTTAGAAGCAAATGTACCTATAGATTAAGAACAAAAGAACAAACTAACAAAGACCCATCCCCAGTCATACAACTCTTCCTGTAAGTTTCAGCAGACTGCTGAATGCCTTTAGGACAAGCAAAATTTGGCAATGTACTGTCCGGATTAAGATCTTTCAGATATCCTAGCAATCAGTACTCCATTATTCAAAAGGATATACAGACTGGAAATAAATGCTTCTAACTTCATGAACAATTTCCAGTATTATGTCAAGACATAATCAGAAGAACCAGAAATTCCCTTTTTTCCATTACAGCACACAAGCAGAGCACTTCCTCACTCATCAGTGAAAACAAAGAGTGTTCTGTATTTGTGACTCTGCTGATGCACATGTATACATGTATCTGTTGCTTAACCCAAATGCTTTCTCAGAAATTAAGTTTGCCAAAACTGGCTTGTATCAAGTTCACTGAATACTGTAAATATTTACAGTCCACCCCTAAATTACCCTTCATGTTAGCATCTTTCAAAACTTGTTCTTAAAACAATATACACACACTGTATTTTAAATGCAAAATTTAGGCCACAGAGGGAGAGAGATATTCTGCTAGCTCACCCATAATAGCAAAAGTACAGTTTATATCATTACCTGTTGTCTTTCCCTGGATACATCTGAGTGTATTCAACTCTGTATTTTTTGGCAAAAAGCATGAAGGCATTCATTGGTCTTTTGCACTTGTTTGGAGAAGTGGCACTCACAGTACTTGCAGTCCCTGAGCTGTGGCTTTTGCCAGCTTTGCTGTACAAAGGATTGGAGGAAAGATGTGACGATGCAGGAGAGGCACAGTTTTTATTACTGCATTCTGATCTCTCAGCATCCTGATTGTTTGATCCTCCACAGGACAGAGACGCGCGGCGCTGGCGGGCCATGCTGCTGAGCACATACACTGCAGAGGAGTCCATCGGTGTGAAATCGTAACTACAAGGTAAAGACATCATGAAGTGATCGAGTCATTTTCACGTAAAATCCCTAAAATATCTGTTCACTCTTCAACTGTACTACTTTTCTAGTATCCTGGTCTCTTTTGTGTGACATAAAGATTTGTGCTTGATGCAGATGTCAGTGTGAAAAACAAAAAACCACAACAAGAGTCTGGCAGATAAATTAGTATTTTCTTCAATGTGATGGCAGACTGCAACTTCACACGTTCTGCTGTGTACTTTCAACTCCCCAGCTGTGTATCAATTAGCTATACACTGTCTTCAAATTCCATCCTCTTTTGAAATACACTTCTTTCTTTCTGCTTCTGTCCTTACCATAAATCAAGCCTGGTCAGTGAATGACAGGTACTGAAAGGGACAAGTGATGTGGAAAGAATAAGCATTGAGTTCACTTGCATACACATATTACGGACAGATATGAAAGCACTAAATTAAAATAAATTACATGCATTACTGTGCAAGTAACTTCTCTCGGCAGTTAAATACACACTGTGTGACACACAAACCTTCCACTGAGATAACACCGCTTCTAAGAGCCCCGTGACGTCGCAACATTTAGTGCAGCGCTGACAAACGCCTGCCCTCTAGTGACAAAACCGCGACATTCCTCGGCATTTCAAGGTATTTGAACAGCTTTGAGGAGTTGTTTCCATAAAATTTAGACCTCCAAATACTCCAAACTCTTGCAATTTTTAGTTGACCGACAACTACAATTAACCTCTAAGCACTACCGAAGAAGTTTAATTCCACAGACTGTTACCATCTCCAGCTGTGCAGATACAGCCTAGGAAGCAAAGGCTATGCTGCCTTTAGCACACTATATGGATAAAACACACTTGGAAAGGTGCTACTCAATCATAAATCATTAAGTTACCACCACAAAATAAACACAAAACATACATATGCTAAGGCTCCACTCACACACTGCTCAATGTGGCTAATAATTGCATAATTTAAGGTCAAAATAAGGGCTTTGAAGAACTTTTTTCTGAACACGAAGTAGAACTACTAGCAAGGAAATAACTGCATGTGGCAGTCCAGCCCCAATCTGCAAAGGTAGCTCTTTTTGTGGGACAGAACCACAAGAAGAGTGGAGCCTTAAGGGTTGCTTCTAACGTCCCTTAGGAAAGTACAAAGCAGCGAAGAAGTGATAATGCTGACAACCTTGCAGGCTATCACGAGACAAGGAAAAATGACCTCCCTGTTCTACAACAGTCCAGCACTCTTCCTATTCCTAATCTCCTTCCCTACTCCTCATCTCCTTCCCATAACACAGCAACAGGATTTTGTTTTTTAATTCTTCTGTCCTGTTAACCACAGCTGCTGCTGCACACTTCCTTCTCAGCCACTTACTCCCTTCTGCCCAGAAAGAAAGGCAAGGAATTTGAAGTGTTCAGGCAGAATTCAGCTGGGCTGCAGGATTAGTAAGGAGCCAGAAGTCCAATTTCTTCAGTGAGATGTAGCTATAGTGATTCTAACAGCTCTCTATGTATGCAGTTCAGAACAGGAGTTAGTAAGAAGAAAAAAAAAACCCAGACAGCAAAGGAGTGAAGCCAAGCAATCTGAACTTGCTCTCCATGCCAGACTGAAATCACACAAGAGCTCCCAGGGCTTGAACTGCAAACAGCATTTTAAATTTCTTTTTTTCTACTGTAAAAAAATCCAAAAAGCAACTGGACTAAAAACAGATGCTGAAAAGGCGCTAACATATAGGAGAAGATGGATTCTACTAAACCTAGAAATCTCAAAATAGTATGGAAAAAAATCTTTACTATTCCGTTAGAATCTTAGAATCATTTACGTTGGACAGGACCTCTGAAGGTTATCTGGTTGAACTTCTAGCTCAGAAAAACCTCAAAGTTAATCAAACTTTAAAGTTAAGTAGGTTTGCTATAATACAAAAGAATCCCAAGAAAAAGAATACACAAAAATAGGAAGTAATTATGAAAGTACTGTATTCTAAAGCCATAGCACAAGCATTTATCACTAAGAAACTACTCAGATAATTAAGATACATAGCTACATAGGAAGCACAAGGTAACAGCTGGCAGACATATTACTATGGGAAAATTGTACTAGGTTTTTCAAACATAATTCACTTTATCTGAAGAATTTATACAAGTAATATATATATTTTTACTGCTCTATCTAATCTGTCTTAAAATATTATAAAAAGAGGCTGAAAAGTTATTTCATTTCAAGGTACTACTTTGCAGTTTAGCAGAGTACATAATTACACAGCTTTTCTAGTCTTGAGTATTCATTTTTCCCTATCATTTATCTTATATTACCAAAACTATTCTCTCTTTGCTCTATATAATGCTTCAAATTCTTCTAGACTTAAGGTGCCTACTCATTCAATACAAGAACCACTGAGGCCACTTTATCCAAAAATTACCTTTTAAATGTATCAAAAACACCTGAATCATCAAAGTTAATGGCATCAGGGTGTCCAGGAGGTAGACACAGATCTCCAAGATGCATTTCACAGCATGGAATGCCATGCTGTACCACAGTCAAGCTTGGATAAAAAGATGACCAACCTGAAGTGGTAAAGAGTTAAATTAGACAAACGGCCAGACAATCTCTCCGGTTCTTCATTGGAGCAATCCTATATCTCTAAAGTACATAATTTTATAAAAATGTTCTGATGTACTTTCTTTCACCCAAAAGAAAAATCAGAAACACTTAATTAGGGAATTCTTACTGCAAACAGTTCATTTTTATCTCAAATAAAACCTCATTCTAGCAAAAAAGTAATCAAAACCTGGAAACTTTTACCATCATAAGTTCCATGTCTAGCAGGTGAGAAAAGCCTCTTATTTGCAGTTCTTCCTCCCCCGCCCCCCCAGGTTTTTCTGTTTTCCTGAGCTCCATTTATATATTTGATCAAATCTTCCCTTAAGATATAGGCAGTCTTCCTGTACCTTTATGGCTTTACAGTTTTGTTTGTTCAAATTCAGGATTTCTTTACAAAGAGAGTAAATTGTTTCTACACCACAACTTTCTATCAATTTCTTGAACAATATGGGATGCCAATAAAATCTGTAATCACTTTCTGAGAATATTTTAATATAAAACCAACTGTACTTGTAGTATTTCATACCTTTATTTTTAACATAAAATGGATGGTCGAGTCTGCATTCGACGGTAAGCAAGCCATCCTCCACTGTGCCGGGATCAAAAGTCAGCTTCAGCACTGACTCACCACAGGAAATACTTTCTTCATGAGAAATCAACTTTAGACCATTGGAACCATAGTCCTGTAAACACACACACAGTTCAAAAAACTTGCCCCCCAAAAAGCCTATACCTGTGTATACTACAGGTGTATACTCATCATCGTACACTGTACACCAACATTTTAATTAGTATTTCTATCTCGCTGGTAAAGATGATGTAAGATTTAAAACATACCTAAATGAATTAAATTCAAGTACTTTATAGTAAGATACTCGAATAGCTCTAGACATCTAAAATGTCAACCTGTCTTCCTGAGATGGTAATTAAAGGCACAGGGATAATATAAGAATCGCTAAATATTTGCTACAGGTATTGAAATAAATTTATTAGAACTAATGGTTACCTTGTAAGGGCTCACTGGGAGATCTTCCTCTTTTCCACAGCTTTCAGATCTTGCAAACTCTTCAACATCCTGCCATTCTTTATTGCGTCCTTTATGAAAGCACAAACGAGAGCCTAACAGATTTTTTCAAGGGAAAAAAAAATAGTGTTAGGTAAAAAAGTCTTTTTTACCAAAAAAAAAAAAAAAAAAAAAAAAAAGACAAGACAAAACAAATACTTATTTGATGGTACATGTTATTTTACCTTTTAGAAAACAATGCCAAACAGTTGAAGGCCAGGAATGGCACCATCCTAAATCATCATCATCTGAAAGTGATGACATGCAGAAAATGCCAGATTCTGATTCACTATTCGCCTATTAAAAAAAGCAAAATGGTGTTGATATTTTACTACAGAAGATTTAAGATTTTAGGGCTGGTCTTATATATCTTAAGACACAGTCACTCATTTGCACCTGTGGCATCATTTTGCCTCAAATACCAATAGGAATGTAACACAGAGATTCAAGGAATACAGTAAATACAAATGGAGCGTTTTCATCTCCTTTTCTGAGATGCGTCTTGAAATTTTTGGGTTTCATTGAAATTTTTGGGTTTCATTCTCTGAGATTCATTTTTAAACACCTATGGATTATCTTATGCTTAGGTGTAAGCCTTTTACAAGCTATCACTCTTTGGTCATCCACAGACTCACTCAAAGCACATGTTACTCTATGGTCCAATTACTGGAAAGCTGCAGGTTCAAGCTGGTTCCAGATAAATCACTTGGAAAAATTCAGTGTCGTTAACAGACAAGTTTCAGACACAAATTAATACTCAGGAAAGGGAGACATGGGACCAACAGTATTTGTGCGTCTAAAAGGAGAGAGATCCATATTTCCTTTTCAGGTTGCAAATGAGTTAATAGAGTTTTTTACAGCTTGCTATAGAGGGAACTACAGTAGTAGCAAAGCATTCTTAGAATGGGATCTCTTCAGAAAAAATGTGAACTCTATAAAGCAGCACTACAAGCCTACCCTGTGTGGTAAAAAGAAACAGAAAATCCATCTTAAATAGAAACGGTATTGGTACTAAACAGATTATGTTTTTTAAATCAGTTTCCCTTTTCAAAGAACTTAACTCATTACTCATACATCTTCATTTTAAAATGTTTCAGAACAACTCACCCTTTCGTGTCTGACTGGTGTTTCATCCACATCATTCTTGGAGAAGTTAGGATCGTTGTTTGAAGATACTGGTGGAGGACGTGCATAGGAATGTAAACTTTTGCTTGTAGCTATTATGTGAACAGGAGATGATCTACAATAAAAACAAGTATTTTAAAATAGCTCAGATTAAGACAACTTGAGACTTCGCTGCCGTTACTCCAAAATGCTTTTATTGCAAATATTTCTGTTTGAGTGAGCTGAACACCAAATAAACCTCCCACACAGTAGTATTCAAATGGGATGATTAAAAGGTGCAAGCTCAGGCAAAAAGAATATTTAGCATAACTCCTGCATAGCTTCTATACAGCACCCAAATGACAGTATTACTTCCACAACAGCATCTCACTGTCACAATGTTGAAGTTTTTACAAATATATTGAAGTGAATACCTCATTCTTAAGAGTAAACAAAGACATCTGCTCTGCCCTAATAATTAAATCTCAACTGCATTACTATTAACAGCACTGCATTTAATTTTCTAAATATAAACCTAAGACTAACATGTAAAATGAGAAGTGAAGCCCACAAATTTTCAAGATTCCGCACTGCTGCTCACAGCCTCATGGAATTTACAGATCACAGACCTGAAACAGTTATCACTAAAATATACTTTGCATTAGATTTCCAATTAGCTCTGTTAAAAAAAATTTTGAAGTCAGTGCACTAGAAAGCATTAAAAATTTAACACAACAAATTCTTTTTAATTTTTCATCTGCTGCTTCACATGAAGTAAACATCCATAATTTCTGGGCCTGCTCTGACTAGGCAATGTCGTTATATCAATGTGTTACATCAGCCCACCTCATTCATGGTTGGAAACGAAGCAGCTTTTGCACCAGACTCAGAGATGAGTCCTGTGCATACTTTCACAGAACAATAAAGATACTAAACAGATCAAAGAATAGAGCTCCAGTTCAAATTCAGAAGGTATAAAGAGTGAAGGAAATGTTTCTGGAGACACAGTATTACAAATCCTCACGGTTCAAAACTGAAAAGAATGTCAGTACCTGTTATAAAAAGCGCACTGCATCAAAGGACTCTGAGGACTTGTGGCTATATTTGCTAATTCTGTCAACCAGTTCACCCCATTCTCACAAGAATAAGCATTTTCTGGATTGCTGTTTGAGGTATGTTGGCTCCATGAAGGCCTTGAACATTCCTGATGTGAAACATCAGCACCAAGCTGAAAAAGTGCAGGTGGGGTAGAATCTGTCTGCACAGCCTGTAATTCAGGAAGATCATCTACAAACAAAAGCACAGGTTACCATAATTATACCCAATTCTAGTTGACATCAAATATTGCAAATTTAAATTAAAAAGAACCACAATAGTTTTATTTTTTTTATCACAACTACCAACATTTTACAAATCCTATTCCTAATCCTGACAAAATGGCCACAGAAATAGCAACACCTCTAGTCTAATGTACAATCACACAAGAAATTTAAGAAAAAAATAAGTTAACTATATAAAAATGTAGTTCTGGTACCAGTTTACACAGAACTGTACTGCAGAACTATGCAAAAGGTAGCATAGTTACACGCTTAACTGAAATATTAAAAATTTCAACAAAAGGCAACTAAATTAATCTGTCCTAGCAGGTGTAACACTAAAAATTATCAATATCAAAGGCTATTCAAGATAAAAGTTTTCCACGTTCCACCAGGGAACTGGAATTAAGTCAGAAATCATGAAAGCTGAGTATACAGCCTGGTAGGGGTAAATTCCTGTCAGTAACCTACACCTTTCACATCCCATACAGAATAGCAGAATAGAGCCCAGCATGTTAACAGAACCCTGTGTTATGCACTGCCATGTAACTAAGTTTCATTATTCTTAATCACTCCATGAGTTCAATTAAATGTGTTAATATTTCACTGATTATATCAATACTTTCTAATGCACATGCTATTTTTCTCCAGTACATAAGAACTGAAGTTAAATGTTCTTCCAGCCCAGAATCTTTATTTGCAGCAGATCTAAACCAGCATAATTTCTCTTTAGGAGGAGCTCTTGAGCATCATGTTTGTTATTCTTGTGCCAAAAAATTGTTTCTCTGGGGATTAGTAGCAGAAATTTGTGGCTCTGAGTTCAAGAAAACATTTGAGTCAAAAGGCCAGCGTGTAAGAACTGGAAATGGGTTAAAGGGAAAAGTGACTTCAAAGTAAGACCTTCATATGTCACAATTCACTGTCACATTCCCCGTCCTACTTAAGTTAAAAATCAGCATCAGCTTCCAGTAATTTCAGTACAGGAAATCTGCAATGAACTTCAGAATTCAGCTTCTCTTGAAAAAGTCATGTTATTTACCAAGTTCCATGTGCTCATCACAGGAGGCATATCCAGGAGAAGAGGGCAGGTTTTCATTACACTTCAGCAACTCCAGTGACTCGTTCATTCCTGAAGTTCTCTTGTCCACTACCAGAAGGAGTTTCTGAACTGCATTAGGCATTTGATTTGTCTTCACTTCCCACACCATGTTAGGATGCTCCAAAGCATCTGACTTTAAAGAGACAGAGGTTAAAAACTTGTATGCATGGGAACTGGTTTAAGTTGCATCTGATATGGTACTTCATTACCAGAACTCCACAGTGTGTTGAGTATCACAGCATAATCTGGGGAAGTCTACAGATGATCTTGTACAATCCCTGCAGAAAGCAGAGCTAACTCTGAAGTTGGGAGGCTGCTTGGGGCCCTGGCTACTTGAGTTTCTTAGTATCTTGAAGGATGGAGATTCCCTGACACTTCCTGGGAACCTGTTCCAGTGACTACTTACTGTAAAGAAGCTGTTCCTTACACACATTTGAACTTTACTTGCCACAGCCTGTGCCCACTGCCCAACAAATCCACTGCCTTTCAGAGACCATTCTCACAAGGTGTCCCTGCTTACAGCAGGGTGCTTGAAACCAGACGATCTTTAAGGTCCCTTCAAGCCCAAAACAATTCATAAATGACACTTGGCCAGCTCCCTTGGAGGCATCCCATCCAGTGCATGCCTCACAGAACTGGCCTGCCCCTCACTTGCTCCTCTTCTACCATAGACAAAGAAGTGTCTCACTCTGTCAGACCCATGTGGCTGCACCCAGGGACTTGAGAAAGCTGGAAACAGGCCTTGCAAATAAAGATCAAAGCAAAAATGTTGCCCTTAACCTTGTGACATCAGGTCTCCTGTGCCATTTAGCACCAGCCCCAAATTCTCCCTAGGCACCATTTCACCACTGTGGCGTCTCCACAGAAGCCTTTTCCAGTGCCCTCCACACCCCTTGCCTCCAGGTGCAGTCTCAAGCACAGTAGACTGCAAACATCCTGAACAGCATTGCAAAGGGAAAGAAAAAGAAGTCTTTACTAGTAGATTTCACTGCAGTTTCATTTCCCTAAATCTCAGTACTGGTACATTTATCTCAAAAGCATTATTTTAAATTATCTTCAGCAGAGCACTGCGTGCTTATTCTACACAACCACTGCCTCTAAAAGCTGGCAAACAAGATTATCCAATCTTTAGTAATTTCATTATCTACTGGTTTTTTTCAGATGATGATGAATTAAAGCTACTATAACATGATTACCTTGTACTTTAATGAAGTGTCATTGAAAAAGTAATCACAAGACCCTCATAAAGGAGCAGGAAACACAGCTCAGTAAGAAAAAAAATCTGAGAAGTCTACCTCCATGTTCACGACCACTAAGTAAGGTACATTAAAGAAATACAAACAACAGCTAAAAACAGCCTAATATTTTCACATCACAAAATGACTGGGGTTGGAAGGGACCTCTGGAGATCACCTAGTCCAACCCTCTCACTGCTAAAGCCCGTTCACCTACAGCAGGTTGCATGGGATTGTGTCCAGGAGAGTTTTGACTGGAAAATTTCTAACCTTCTCATCTCTTGATCTTTCAAATACATGCAAAACTTAGAGAAACTTGCAAGCCACACATAAAAGAATGTTTGATTCTATTCAAATGGCACTACTACAAAGCTAGGTCAGTTTATTCTGATTTTAAGGAGGTGGAGCAGAAAGTTTATTTGATTTGAATTTGTTTTCATTTCTGTGGCTGGTCAGTGACATTAACTTCACCTCCAAGAAACATCTTCAATGCAAATTATTCCTCTATCACCCATGTGGGACAACAGAAGTACAGAACACCATGAGAGCAGAAAGCTCAACCATTTCTGCAGAAAGCTCAGACCTCAGTAGAACAGGTCAGGACCTTGAAGATTATCTCCAACTAATCAACTCTGAAAAGCCACTCCTTGTTTTTCTGGCTTGTGTACGTCCTTCCTTTCCCCCCTTCTGCTTTGGTTTTTGCTCTATTTTTTCTTCTCTTCTTTTCCCATTTTCCTGCCAAAATGAACAAGCTTACTTATTTTTGTAACGCTACCTTCTCCTTTCTTCCTGCCAGGTGCCAAGATTTGAAAGTACCTGCCCTGCTATCCCAACACACTGAAGGTCAGCAATAAGGTACAGACACAACATGCTAATCTGACAAGATACTTGCTTGAGAAATGAAGTGTTCCTCCAAGTCAAAAGAATTTCTCTAAACCAAAGCCACCCATGTACAAAAGCCAAAAAATCCTCTAACAAATGAATTACAAAGAAACCATAAAAAACTCACAAAGAAAAACAAAGAAAGTGCCCAACTTTACTTTTTAATGTTTTTATTCTACTTGATTAAAGCCTGTTTCGGACATCACATGTTTCTCTTGTCCTTAGCCTTTCAATGGTTTAGAACATGAAACAGAATGGTCATTAATTCGTCTGTAAAGATTTTTTAAAATTCAACTTCATGTTCAAAACTTGTTGTGTTAGATGTTTTTTGGAAACATGCTTCACAGGACTGTAATTACTACTGTCGTCTTTAGAGGCTAAGCGAAATTATTTATTGCTTTGTGCTTTAAAATAACTTGTCATGCTAAAACAAACACCAGTATTAACAAAGACATTATTAACTGAACCATGTCTATTTCTGAGGGACAAAAATAAACGTGTGACAAGAGTAAATAAAGGCTGTGGCTGAGAAGGGGTTCAGCAGGAACTGGGCAGCATCCACCCAAACCGCACTGCGCAGGAATGCCTGGGTGGAAGTGCGTCCCTTGTTTTTTTTCCTCCTGGTATTTGCCCTCCTTCCCCCAACCCACCGCCGAAGTCTCAGGCAACATCTACGCCTGAGCAACGCGCTGGATGGAGTTTAATTTGAACAGCTTCTCCAAGCAAAACACAGCATACTGGCAAGACTGGATCTATACCAGGGACTTTTCCTGGCGCAGCTGCTTTGATCAGGGATCCCCGCTCCCCATTCCCGGCCGTGCCAGGGAGGGCAGCGCAGACAGAGCGTGATTCACCATGTTTTCCAAGCCCGGGCCGCCCGTTCGCGTGACGCAGGGCGGGCCGCGCTCCCCCCGTGGCACAGACACCCCCCGCGGCCCTGAGGGCGACGTTCACAGCCCGATCTGGGCCCGGAGGGCTCTGGGGACGCCCGGGAAGCCCTCACGGCTCCCCCGAAGCACCCCCGGGAGCCCCCACGGCTCCCACCGCCCCCGGGCCGCCCCCCCACCCATCACGTGACCTTGTTTACACCCGCGGCCACACGGCGCATGCGCGCTCGGCCCCATTCATTCGTACTGCGTAACAGGGGCCCGGGGGGGCCCCCCCGCCCCGGCCACCGCTCCCCCCGCGGGGCCGCCCGGGCCCCCCGCACCCCGCCCCCGGCCCCCACAGCGGCTGCCCCCGCGTCGGGCACAGGGCCCTCGCTCTGACAGATCGCGGCGGGCAGCCGCTCCCTTAGGGAAAACAAGTGGGGGACACCCGCCCTGCTCCACTTGTTTTCGGGTCTGGAGGGCCCGCAGGGGGGCCGGCGTACCGCACAGGTTTCATCCCAGCGGCGCGGGACGGTGGCAGCTCCGCCGGGCCGGTCATGGAAGGCGCCCAGTAAACAATGTCCGGGGCTCCCTTCGCCGCCAAAAGCCTGCCCTCGCGGCTTCCTCGGCTCGGCCCGCGGCCGCCGCCGCTCCCCTCCAACCTCGCGGAAGCGGCCTGCCCCCCGCGGGCGCCTCGCAGCCCCCAAAAGCGGCAGCTGCAAACTTTGTAGCACTTACCGAACCCGTCGCCATTACCGAGCTCCCCTCGGCTGCCCCCCCGCCCCGGCCCCGCTGCGGGTCCCGCCCACGCCCAGCGCTGCTCGGCCGTTGAGTGGCCAGAGACGACGTTGCTCAAGCCGTAGCCGCTTCCTATTGGCCGCCCAGTCTGCCTGTCAGGAACGCACCCGGAGGGCGGGCATGTTTTGACTCTCCCGCGCAGCGGATTGCACCGCGCTGCACATCAATCACCCGCACACGGCGTTCCGATTGGCCGGTGCCCCCGCTGACGCGCCGAGGGGCACTCTGGGAGCTGTAGTGCTCGCCGCCGCCCTTCCTTGCCCGCGGGGCGGCGGAGAGACCACAGCCCCCAGGGTGCCCCGCGCGGCGCCCGGCGGTGGTAAACAAGCGGTGCAGGGACACGTGTACCCGGCCCGGACCGCACCGCGACCCCTGCCCGCAGAGAGGGGGCTCTGTGGGATCCCCGCGGCCCCCCGGGACACCCCCGCCTGTCAGCGCTGCACCGAAACAGACCGCGCAGCGCCCCGGGCACCGCCCCGGTGCGGGGTTGGGAGGGAAGTTACTAAAGGTCAGGCAGTGAGTCAGCACAGTCGGCCCTGCCCCGGCCTCGGCCCTCACGTCCCTTCCATTGAAAAAAACACCGGCCCAAAATAAAAGTTGGTGAGGGGGAAGAAAAATAAATTAAATTCATGCAGGTTTATAAGTCTAGTAGCGTCTCCCGTACATTCCCATACATTTACTGCCAAAACAACAACGTGGTTTGGTTAAACATTACTTTTGACAGAGAAATGAAACTACAGATACTACGAGATTTGCCCACTTATCCGGTGACTGGGAGATCTTAGAGACAAAGCTCCTCCCGAGGCCACGTCCTCGTCACAAAATACAGTAATTACTAAGCATGACGTGATACAAAGCAAATGTACAATTCAAAAACAGTCAATATTTTAGAAACTGATGGAGAATTTCAACATTTTGCAGCTGTTTGGATTGTTTCAAGAAAAGCATTTCTTTCTTATCCTGTTTTCAATATCATTCCAATAATGAGTATGTGTCCTAAATCCTGTCTCAGAGCTTTTGCTGTAATTTGCTATCTGCAACAGTTCTGCCTTTCAGGCACGCTAACACAGCTGTGCGAGAAAACAAGAAAAAAAAAAAGCACAATTTAAACAAGAACTGGTTCCGTGTTCGTTGTCCCATGACAAATGTGGTTAGTGGCCGCTAGAGGGAACGCTGGATTATTGTTCCCACAGGCCTACAAGGGTAATACAATTGAAAAGAAAAAAAGAAAATTAAATCACGTACACCGAAATTGTACTTAGCATCGAAACACACTCAGTATGCAGATGTCATTGGCACATCAGTTTAAGATTTGCCTTTTCCAAGAAGTTTGTCTGTTAGTAAAGTCATTACCATCCGTAGGCACTGTTCGGAGAGATACATTACTTTGAAAAACACAAAGTATCTTCTTCACTGTGAACTGGAAACTATTACTTTTATATGCAAGTTTAGCTTTAACAAAAGAGTAGAAAAGCCAGTGCCATGGAATTTATTTCAAAATCTTCTGTGCTTAATGACCAAACCAACCAACTGTCTACCCCACATCCCACAAGCTCACATTTTTCCTATATTTACAATTTAGGCTTTTCCTAAATAACTGATATATCTTTATATAAGAAAGATTTTGTGACATCCTCTCTCTCAAATACATTTTTTTAATAAATAGAAAACTGATAAACCAGGAATCATCTTTTTTACACCACTCCACAATAAAATTAATTTTAAAGCTGTGCTACTTCCCTTTCTCCTTTCTCTTTTGATCTCCCTTATGTATCTAAACAGCCTTTAAGCCCTTTGGAGAGACACCTGAGCTTCTGGGGCTTTTAATGAATTTCACTGCTGACCCTGCATCACCAGATGGAGGCTTGGCAGAAGACCTGTGCATGCAGATGTCTCCCTTCTGCAAACAGGCTTCTCTGCTTGTGGTACAGCCACTTGCAAGGTAAAACTCACAATCTACTCTTCTGAAAGCTCCCCCTGCCACAGTGTGAAAGATGGAAAGGGTAGAGGCTGGATCAAGCATCTACAGAAGATACAAGATCCTGTCTCAAGTCCCCTCAGATTCTTCAGAACAAGTTTGTTGGCCTAAAGATTCATATCATGTTATGTAGCCTATTTCCACTCTGTTATGTACTTTTTAACCCAAAACACCCAAATAAAATAGCTGCACAGCTATTTGCTGTGAAGGCTCACAGTTCTCTACAAAACCTTACAAAACTGTTAGATGTGAAGCCCAGTCCTTTGAGATCCACTGGCCCAGATTCCAGACATAGATCTATTCAAGTAAATACCACTGCTGAATTAGAGCCTTGATATCACACTGGAATCTATAGCATACCCAGAAAGCGCAAAAATACGAATCCTAACTAGGACCAAGATTACAATCTTATAATGATGAGTGTCTGAATTGTTTTGAGATTCTAAAAAGAGACATGTAAAACCTTTCTTATTTTCAAATATACATTTTTTTCTTTGCATATAGTAAATTAACATTTACTCAGTCGGATGTAAGAGAAAATGAGTCAAAGGACAGGTAGTTCATGAAGCAGATGACAGCAGAAAACTATCAAAGCTTATTTACTAACCCACTTGGTTCAAGGCAAATATGTATCATCTAAATTTCAGAATTAAGATTATGTCAATGCCATACTCCTTGAGCTGTATGTCTAGTCTCTAATTAAATCATTACACCCCCTCCACACACCCTACCTCGCCTTAGTCCATGCCCAAAATGAATGGGTGCTCAGAGAATGAATCAATACTGTGTAACACAGACACTGTTGGTAGCTTTGCTGATTCAGTTGCTTCTGCTGTTGTAAGAGGTAGAAAATAAGGTGGGGGATTGGGAAGTGTTAGTTGTGAGTTCCTGTCACATTATGGCTGCAGAAGCACAAGAAGCACAAAACAATTAGCAGAGTCTACACTATTAGAAAATACTGATTAATTTGCATCTTAGCTATTTACTTCTTAAAATTGCCAGCCACAAAGTTAAGAAATCACAAGGTAGATTTTTAAAATGAGTAATATTTCAAAGTCATATTAATAAAATGTTATATATTGGGTTTGTGCCTATCTCCACTTTTAATCCCTCCTGTCCAAAGCCAATCCTGCCCTTATGACACAGCTGTTACTGCTGACTCTCTGAAATACAGCATATCATTATTTTAATTCTACTACAGCTGCTTTCTCATCCACATGTAGACATTCACCCTCAGTAATTAACTAATACTCCCCCAGACATAAGAGGAACCCTGCTCACCATAGCTTCCACTCCTACCCAACATGGCAGCCTCTGTTCTGTTAGACCGTCTCACACCAGTTTTCTCCTGTCACAATGACTCCTGTATCTCCTAAAGCTATTTGTACTCATTCTCTCTTCTCACAGCTGTTTGTGGCTGACTACAATGGTGGTAGGCTCCCTCCACTTTCCTAAGGACAACTCTAGGCATGCCCATCCCCACATTTCACCTCTTCAATCTCCTCACAGAAGATGCTGTTGGGAGTGAAAAGCAGAGGAACAAAGAACTTGTTGCTCTCAGGAATTAATTTTTCCCTTGAGTGCTAGAAGGGAAACTTCACTTGCTTCCTGCAGTCTGTTCAAGGTGGGGAGAAATGGAATAAATAACAGACCAGAGATGACTTTTTCTTCTAAGACAGGTCAGGAATTAATGAGAAATTTATTTCATGTCATTAAGGCACAGATTCCAGTTTTAGCTAAATTGAATCACCTACAAAAATAAAGCAGGACAAAGGTGACAATAGTATTAGGCAAAAAATAAAGGCTTGATATATTGTAAAAACAATCCAGAAGAGTGATAAATAAGAAAACCATCTATCCCAGCTCAAAGCTTTCAGAAAAACAATTCAAGAAGAGCTTATAGAAGATCTGTAGGTTTTCTTTATGCCAACTGGTAAATTAAAATGCCCAGGAGTGTTTCTGGAATACAATCATCTGTAATGAAATTTGTTTTAGTATTTTTTTTGTAAATGGTAAATTTTTTTGCAGGTCAATAGTAAATAATTTTTGGATAGGGTTTGGGAGCTACCATAGGCTATGGACTGTTCTCAGTTGGCCATCTGTGTATGACCATCCCTTATGGAAAGCTGGAAAAAAGCTTCCAAGACAGCTTATACACGAGCCCAGACAAATACTGGAAAAAAATATGAGTGTTGGTCATTCAATGCCTCTGTACTAGCGAATAGTCTCAGGCACGTAAGATTTCCTATGATAGATATAACCATACAGATGCAGCAAAAAACTAAAGGTAGAGTGAAGCTAAGGTTGCTTAAGATAGTCACACCACCTGACTCCACAAGGACAAAGCAACAAAGAGAAAAAGAAGATAGAGCTTCATGATAAGTTGGATGGCTTTTTCCAAGTAAGACATTTATCAGAATTGAATTTCCAGAATCTTCAGAGATATGAGGGAGCAGGTCCCAGAGGCTCACTCGGCTGCCAGGACACATTAGTCATCCACAGAGACCTGCACAGAGCGTTATCATCTCCCTAAACTTCATAGCTGCTTAGCTGCAATAATTCAATACCTTCAAAGAAGAAAGAACAAAGTATTCATATCATGCCATTATGCTCTTTTTAGGCTGTCCTGATTTAATCTATCTCAGTAAGAAAAGGTTGAGTCAGCAGATACTGTCACAATGGCCTAGTATAACCTAATGTCAGAGCTTTTCACATGTTTTTGACTGGGCAGCTTCTTTTGTGTAATAGTTTGGTCTTTGTCTCTTCCCTGTTCCCCCCATACACACATATGCCTCTACCAGTTCTAAGGAAGAAACACAACCCTTCCCACAGTATTCCCACAGCCATGGCAATGCCAGTACTACACTCCAGCACATTCTGACTTGCCATCAGAGAAGAGACAAGAGTGGGACAAAGGGGATAGGGAAAAGAAGGTTTCTGCCCAATGAACCAAACCTAGCCAGTCACTCCACTTGCCTTACATCCCCCTACTGCCACTGGCTCTTCACATGGCTGTCAGAAGAAAGATCTTTTAGAGGGAAAGAAAGAAATGGTGTGAAGGAAAAGAAAATGTTAAAATTTAATTTTCTTTGGGCGTTTCATATCCTACCAAGATTATTCAGGCAGTCAACAGCAGAGATCTGTATGTACTCAGCATACAAAGAGGCTACTCCTCCCAGATAAAACTGCAAGTAATAATTGAGAACTACAGACCCAGGAAACTAAAAAAAAAAAACCAAAAAAACCCCCAAACAAATGAACAAAAAAACCCCCCACACCTATGCCTTAGAAACTCAAAAAACCCCACCAAACAACACACCTATAGCCATCACACATATAATTGGATAAAAGAGCTTTGAACTAACATAAAAACTTTAGCAAGAGCATGTAAGAATGTCCATGCTGTGGCAAATTGACTTTCAGCAAAGCACGTTGTTCAGATGCAGTAAGCATCTGAAAAAATGTTCTGTGGAGGATGACCAGCAGATACTGATTTTGCACATCTGGGAACTCTTGACATTGAATAAACAATAATGTTTGCCACGGCAAGTGTGTCATGAACTACAAAACGGCACAATCATGACATAACTATCCCAGAGTCACCTTACAGAAAGCTTAAAGCACCAAACATTTCAAGCAAAACAAACCCAAACCACTAAAACCAAACACACCATTTCAGCAAGGACCAGAATACTCTTTACTGAATAAAAAAGACAACATGAGGGAAGAAGATGGAGTGACAGTGGTTTAGGTAGTAAATGGTTTCACAATGCTCTTCAGAGGTTTGCCTCAAGACTTCCATGACTGGTCACTTCTGGACCTCATACAGGAGATCCAGAAGGGAATGATTTCAGAAGTGTTTATTTCAGATGACTTTGAATTAAATCTCATGGAGCACAATGTCATTTGACATTTAAAAAGTGATGGCATCACCACTAGGACCAAGGAAGCTTGCTTTCCTCAGGGTTTGTGTCTTTTTGACTGCGGGGCTGTGGTCAAATTCTTCTCCCCCTGATTAAGGCTTTTGTAAACAAACACTTGCTGCCATGTGCATTCTCTTTCTCTTAGTAACATGTGAGCCATGAATGCCTCGCCTACAGGATTCCTCTCAGGCTTTTCTCTCCTCACTCAGTGGGGCATATTTTCAACAAACTAATTGGAGCTTCCCCCCCCTTTTTTTTTTCCTATTTAGAACTTAACTATCTGTCAAATTAGTTTAAATCATGTGCAGAATTATAAATCACTGTTAAGGTTGGGGAGAAAGGAGAGAGACAAACCAACACATACGTGCCAAGTAATTGCCAAAGTATCATTCCTTTAGTTACCTGGCTACAAACAAGGACAAATCAAGGATAAAAATCTTTAATAACCAAAGCACGAACACAGATAGTCTCATAAGGTAAACCTGACATAGTGTTGCTTAAAATTATTAGAATTATCTACCTTTTCTTGAAAGGTCTTTAAAAAAACCAGTGACTTGGTATGATTTCCTTCTTAGGATGAACACTCACCACATTTATGACATGAAGACTGGCATGTTTGAAGTGTACATATGAACAGATCCAGGAGAGATCCCAAGTGCTGACTGATGAACGATATAATGATTTGGATGAAACTTAAAAAGTGACAATTTATTACTGTCGGTTAAGACCCCCTGAATTCACCAACAAAGAAAATTCCAGAAACCATCCAGTGCCAAGAGCAACACCATAAAACTGCTGCAACATGAAGTTGTACTTTGGGACTCAGAAAATCCAAAGTCACTCCACAGCTTTTTCCCAGCTATAAACTATGCAGCAAATCATCAAATACAAAGTAGTTATGACAATTACCACACCAACATGTTGTCTCTTCTGAGTAGACAGAGCATCCGCATAATGTCATTTATGAAAATCAACATGAAAGTGTTAAGAATTATGAATTTTTTTAATAAATGAATATAAATAGGTCACTTGTAACTTTGTGACAATGGAATTAAAAGACAACAATATCAATAAACATAGATTTTTATATATAAAAGTGTTGTTTATTGTAAGGAAACTTTAAATATAACCAACAATATTGAAAATATCATGACTGGCATTTATGGCCTTGATTGTAGTTTACTGCCGTACAAGTAATTTCTAGCATTTTTCTTAGTCACATCAAGCCAGTGCAAAATATAGGTAGCTTTTAGAGATTAAGCATACAGAATGACAAGAGTGTAGATTTTGGTTACCTGACATTTCCTTCTAGTTTAACAGGCTTCTCTTTTTTTCCATAAATCAAAAGTACAAAGGCAAATTATCATATGTGCAATTATTCACACCAGGTTTCTAGGTAAAAAAAAAATTACATTGGTAAATTTTGCTCAGATTGTACTTTTTTACGAATCTGACTTATAATTTATACCATACTGCATGATATAAATGATATATTATTATATAATCATAATTTCATATATAGGTATGATTATACAAATTGTCAGAACATATCACTAACTGTAGGGTAATGATTGCATCAACATACACAAATGTATGGCATTAGAAAAGTCATTATCTAAGAAGGAAAGATGTTATAATTCAGGTGTCTGAAATGGGCATAAGCAGCCTTCCACCAACTCTTGCAGTGTTATTTTGGCAGAACTACTGCCCATTGCCAGCATGTGCACGAGTTTTCCATGTACATCAACAGACAGGTCAGTAAGCAGTATTAAAATTGGGCTGTCCCTGAAATTTCCAGTCACAGACCCTTGTAAGCAATGAGCCCTGTGCTCCTAATTAAGATGATATTCCCTCTCCTCAGTCTTAGAAGGTATCCCATGCTATTATGGATGAAGACATTACTTCATGATGACCTACACGTTTTTGAAAGCAAGACATGTTAGGTTTAACAGTAATAGATGTGTGCAAAGCTTTGGAAGTACTGATCTTTTAAATTAAGAATACTTTTACACTTCCTGATAAGGATTTTCAAGGACAAGCTTAGTTTAGCATGGCTTTCAATATCAATCACTTCAGTAATTGATTCTGATCTTTGATAGCTAAGATTAGACTGCAAGAAAAGAGATATATAGCGATCATTTCATTTGAAACAGGTAAAAGATTTAACATAAAAAAGGTGAGACCTAAAAAACAATTAACTAGAGAACAAGCATAGATAGAGAAGACAAAATGCATAAATATAAAACAAGGGAGAAGGAAAACAATATAGGTTATGTATGATTAGGTAGAACATGACAATGACCCATGCCTTTGCTTTGAAAGCATTAAGGATAATTTGTCAGCTGTCCTCACTCATGTACAGAATGCGTATAACTAATAAAAAATGCATTTTATTGCAAAGATACACAAGTCCTCTAAATTGCATAAGATATTACAATGTCGTGCTGAAACATGACATATTAAACAAAGAGGACTTTAAAACGAATTACAAAATGTTAAAAATCAGATTTGGGTCATGAGCGTTACACAAAACGCGTTGTCATGCTTTATCTTACGATTAATCTTGTGATTCATTACATCTGTGATAAATGCAACATAAAATCATGACAATTGTAATAGAAAGTAATATCTACTGTATATCTTCTGTATTAATACATATAAACACTTTGTGTGCACTAATACTTTCAACATATCACATTCAAACTAACAGTCTTTCCAGAAAAGTTGTAACGTTTTTGAAGAACAGAAGCTGGTTTAACGAATTCATCGCATGTGAGGTTTTTCTTTTTAAATCTATTCTTTATGGAAATGCTGTGTTAAAGGATTTGATTTCCAAAGGTGCTGTGCTAATACATGTCATCCTAGTAGTAGGTGGAACCATCAACTCTAAGCACTTTTAAAAATCAAGTCCACAATTTAATGAATTGCTATTTTGTTTACTAGTATTCCCACTGTAATAAGTAAAAAAACCAGAACAAAACAAAAACAAACAAACAAAAAAAACCCAACCAAAATCAAACCAAACCAAAGAACCCCAAACCCACTCTTAAAATCACAGAAAATGCTTGGCATCTATAGGAAGAGAGACAATTTCTCAGTGGACTAACCACTACTGTGCTATATTCTCATAACAGATCTTGTTGCTCCACTGTTTAGTTCATGCACTGGTATCGGCAATGTCCATGTTTGTTCCAAACAGAGCAACTAGCTGCTCTTCATAGTTTGCAATGTTTCTTTTCAGAATTTCCATACAAGGTCCCAAAAGCCTTTCAAATGCCTGCACGTCCATAACTAAGATAAAAAGGGAGAGAAAGAATATGATGTGCTCATCAGTTACAGACACTAACCCTGATATTTATGACATTCCAATGTAAAATTTTAAATGACAACAAAACAGATACTACTGTATTAATTAGAAAAAAATAATTAGGAGCTAAACATCAGACCCTGAAAAGCAATGTATGCAAAGGGTTGTCTAGGAGCACAACTCCTATAGTCTTCACTTTTCCTGTGCCTGAGACTACAGTGTGATGGAATGATTAAACTAACAGCTGGTGAAGACAAAGAGTTTGTTAAGAGCTTAAATCATGGTGATAAAATGGGACAGGACTTTTAAGAGTTATTTCTTAGATGAGTCAGTCTACTGAGAAAAGAAGTACTTTACCTTTCTGCAGACTATTAGACATTAATCTGATAGTTATAAATGGTTTGCAGCAATACTACGCACAATTTTTAATTCTGTGCAATAAGAGAAATGTTGGAGAATTTGTGTTTAATAGTATTTATCAATTGCAAATAATTTGTGCAACTAAATAACATAAATAGGAATGCACAGCAGTAGCTGATGTACTTAAACAGCCTTATTTAGGTAAATGTTATTAAATCTTATATTCTGGAGAAAGACAGATAAATACAAATAAAACCAACCACATAGATTATCTATCACTTCATATTATATATAAAATATTACTGAACAATACCTAAACATTTGACAGTGCCAAGAGCAAATGCAGACGCAGCTCGTGGTTTGTTAGTTACAAGAGCAAGTTCTCCAAAATATTGTCCTCTTGAGCATCTAGCTATTTCAACTGCTCCATTCTCTTCTAGATCTTGTTTACCCTGAAATATCACGTAAAAAAATAAAGAAAATTATGAGTATGAGGGAGAGACTTGCTGAACTCAGGATTGAATAAGTGAAGTTAGTGCCAATGGTAGCATCACCATCTAACACTTACAACAAATCAATATTAAAAAAAAAAAAAAAAAGTGCAGTGTTTTCGGGATGTTTACCTTCCTTGTCATTATAATCCTTACTTCTCCAGACTCTACAATGAAGAAAGAATCAGCCAAGTCACCCTGTGCACGACAAAAAATAAAGTGAGCAAAGGAAACATAGTTTCCCTTTTAGTTTCATTAACATTAAAATATTTGCAACCAGTGCCTTGAAGCTCATCTTTCTGATACCTGTTGCAAAAGAAATCACTTTTAATTTGAAAACCATACTCTAGGCACATAATCAAAACATCTACACGGAACTGCCAGCAAGGACTTTTCATGGAATGACATAGCTGACTGTGCCTTACACAAAAACCAGAAAACCAATGTTCTGGAAGATTTTTAGGATCCTTACTACTGTTTCTCCACTCTGTATTTTTTTGAAAATATTTCACTTACTGAGTTTCCAGTATAAAAAGCCTCCAAGGGCTATTTGATATCCAGTATTTATCTGGGGGAAGACAATCTCAGTTGCCCATTCTGAAGAGTTTATTTCTGCATTCTTTTTAAAAATACTATCCTATTTTAACAATAAAAACAAGTTAAGTCCTCAGAGCTCCTCACTGGAAACATGTTTATGTAATTTGAGTTTCTAAGTATACTAAAAGTGTTGTTGACTCCTTTATTATACCAACAAAGAGGGCTGTTTTTCAAAGTACTGTAAGTGAAAAGTTAGCTTTTGAAACAAAATAATCACCTCTCTTAGACACAAGATTCATTGGTTTTGTTTAGGTGAGAAAAAATATAGTTTAGAAGTATGCATTGTCTATAGATAACATGACTACTGTTACCTATTGGAAAAGAAAAACTAAAACTAGAAATAAACTGTACCTGAGCAATGATTTGTTCTCCATCTTTGTACACTTTGGTACCAATCACATCAACCACTTTTAAACGCTCAGACATCTTCATTTAAAAAGAGAAAATGCAGAAATATTTAGTTAACATTATTATACTATATATTTAGAAAACACTTTCATATTTCTTTTCATGAATCTTTGCACAGAATAGTGTATCTTGATTTTCCTGTTTTGCTAACCATTAAAAAAAGAACTGCTGAACAATGTTCCAGAGGGTATATTACAGTTTTAATAGCCAGGTATTTTGATAGAACTTCCATTTTTGTAAGAAGTCTATACATTCCAAGTCTTCAAAAATTATTTTTAAATACAATATTAACAATAATTCTTTATCTCAAATTTAAAAAAACCCAAAAATATGCAAACTTTTATAGTGGAGAAACTTTGAATTCCAAATTTAAACTCTTGAAAACCATAATCTTATCAGACATCTCTGATACAGCCATTAAAATAATTCGATAGAAATCTTACTTCTAAAGATTTAAGGAATGGCAATGACTCAATAAAACTTTCATACATTCTTCTCTTTTTGGCATTATTTTTTACAATGATTCTTCGGAATGTTACCCTGTCCTGAAAACACAAAGAGAAAAAGAGAGTTTATTAACAGAAAATATGTGTGTGCTAGAAAATACTTTCGAAATGGCTGAATATGTTCAAATTACCCCATTTTAGTCACTCAATATAGCTGTCAAACTAGCAGGCCAGGCTCTCCCTACAGTCAGTTGCGAAAGATTCCTCTAGAGGTCAATCAAGAGCTCCTAGAGTTAAGCTCCTGATCTATGTTACGAAAATCTCTGCCCTTTGACAGAGAGTACATGCTAAACTCTCACATACAGAGAGTTTACAATAAACTGCGAACACTGAGTGTGTAATTTAAGAAATCTTCAATATTTAAACGTTTCATTTACAAAGTTTATTCATTATCCTGAGGTCCCGCACATATTGATATGTACCCCATTAGGATTTTATATTATTATATAAACAAAACCAAAATACATGGGTCTGGGTCTTGGGTCACAGTCCACTTTCTGCTATTTCAGCAGAACAAGATTCACTGCTGTCCTAAACAGCCAACTGGACATTCCTTAGTATTTGGCCATGCAAGTGAACCAGACAGATGCAAAAACTACATGAATGCTGTTTTCTTCTCTTGACTTCATATGACTGTATCCTGGTGACAGAGGGGAAATGCACTGCAAGCCTTCACTGATACAGGTGGGACTTACTGGCCAATGCAACCCAATCCCATTCTCACAGTGTCCTTATAAAATCCCAAAAGTCACATGGATTAAGCTGGTGGAAAACCATGTTTCACTTCAATGGCAAAATGTAATCTTGGGATCAGTCATTAGATTGGTATGCATATCTTGAAGAAGATGGCCATTGCAGTTTTACTCTTTAGGTAAATTCTATTACTGTTGTCAAAGATCCAGGTAGTATAACCTCATATTGGGAATTTTACTCTGGAACCAAAGGTGTTTCCAATCAAGATGTGGGAGAAAAAGAAAATTATATGCAATTGCAAATTGGGTAATTATAATTAAAATAAAATTTATTTTTTTTTTTAAAAATCAGTGTTTTCTTAAGCCTCAGATTTGCATCTGCAGATTCTGAAAAAAAAACAGCATTGTGTTGGGAGTTCTCAGAATTTTTAGAATTAAACTTTCTGAAATTATAATTTTTTTTTAAATGCTGATAATAGCATGCCAGTGCAATTTATATAAAATAGTTTTTTTAAAATAGCTTAAAACAAGTATTCCACTTACCAAACCCCAGATGGCACCAGGAGAGGTAGCTATAATTGTAGCTGCTCTGGGTGTATTGTACATTAAGGCCAACTCACCAAAACATCCTCGGTTATCATAGGTTCCAACACACCTCCCAACACCATCGCATTTTACATAAATATCATATGTACCTCTGTTAATAAAATACATAAATACAGTGAGTAGAATCCAACCCTGGTCTTTGCTAAGCAGCCTCTCACTATATTTTTTATACCATGAATTCCAAAGATAAAGCATTTGAAATACACGTTTGTTTGTTTATATGGTGTTAAATACCTTGTAGAGACATCTCAATGACTTTCATAAATAATAAAAGTGGTCTCTTTTTAAAGGGAAGGATAGGGCTACTAGTTTTTACATTAACTCAGTTTAAAGACAGACGGGATGTACAGTGACCTACTGATCATCAGAACTTATTAAAAATTAAGATTTAACTTACTATCTGTTTCTTAATTTCACTTTAACCATACTAAACACAAATGTCACAAGTCCTTGTAAAAATTGTTATGACAGGATCACTGAAATAATAATTCAAGTTATTTATTATTTTAAATATTTTACAGTAGTAATTTATAATGAAATAAATAAAGGAGAAGCAGGAAATAGAAGGAATGTACCTGAAAAGCAACATAAGATTATGAAATAAAGATATACATGTGTCTAATATATTGTGCATTTCTTCTCCCCAGCATTAAATCAGTAACTTTTTTTTTGCTTTGGGAATGCAGTAAAATCTGGTATCTTGTAAAACATGATGTTACCACCCCCATTAGTGCTGAGCCATCATTTTGTTCAGTGCTGAATATTTGTACGCTATGTGTTGATAAATCATGTGAATGTAATGCAAAAATCTATGCAATTATTTCACTGATAAGGGACATAGAGGTGATTCACTGCACCTAAAAATTGCAAGGCTGACAGAATATTGTGAAGTCCCTGCAGCCTTTTGCATAAGAGATGACAAACTGTAATCTCACAAAAGCTGAAAAATACTGTCTTTCCACACAGAATCTTGACACACTTCCAAGATCTCCTTATTTAATATTTCAGGTAAAAGAGTCGTACAACAATCATCTAGTCCAACTACCTGACAGCTTCAGGGCTCCCAAAAGTTAAAGAACATTATTAAAAGAATTGTCCCAATACTTCTTACATACTGACAGGCTTGGAGCATACGACAGCCTCTCGAGGAAGCCTGTTCCAGTGTTTGACCACCCACGTGGTAAAGAAATGCTTCCTAATGTCGAGTCTGAACCTCTTCTGGCACAGCTTTGAACCATTCCCATGAGTCTTACCACTGAATACCAAGAGAAAAGCTCAGCATCTCCCTCTCCACTTCCCCTGCTCAGGAAGCTGCAGAGAGCAATGAGGTCACCCTTCAGCCTCCTTTTCTCCAAACTAGACAAACCCAGAGTTCTCAGCTGCTCCTCACAGGACATTCCTCCCAGCCTTTTCATCAGATTTGTTGCCCTCCTCTGGACACATTCAAGTAACTTCACATCCTTCTAAATTGTGTGGCCTCGAACTGCACATGGTGTTCAAGGTGAGGCTGCATCACCACTGAATATAGTGGGATAATCATGTTTTTTGACCGTCTGGTTGTGCTGATCTACACTGATCAACAGCCTCTGCATTTCTTTTAGAGTTCTAGCATAATCTTCCTATCAAACACTCCCAGAAATCACTGCATTAGCCTAAAACTACAGGTACAATTAAGAAAAGGTGGTTTGGGACAGCCTGGCTGGAACCTGTGCCAACAGACTAGTGAAGTATGCCAAAATAAATGCTCTTCCTAGCTCACTGATTTCAACAGTAATGATTATCTTGGTTACCTGCTTTGTCCGTACAGATCTCCAAATGAAAAGTAAAGACTTAGCTCCTCAAGGTCTAATAGTTTTCTTGCAAGCAAGAAAATCTACAGGTAGTACTGAAAAGCAGTAAGATTTCAAATATTGAGCTGTAAAACTTCTAGCATTGTGTTTTGTTTTAGATCTCTTTCCATGTTAAAAAACAAACCAAACCAACCAAACAAAAAACCAAACCAATCAAACAAACCAAAATAAACCCTCATCTTTGAAATCTAGCAATACATAACAGGAACATATTTCCATATAAAAAAGCTGCCACCTTTTAGAAACTGCCTTTTAGAAACCAGAGCCATACTGGTTCACGTGTGCTCTTTTTTTTTCTCCCATGCAAATATATGTAAGCGGTAAATACAAGTTCACAGAATATAAGTCTTTCTGAATGACTTTTGCATAATACTTTGTGCTATAATGAGACACAGCAATTCACCTATCAATGACGTAGAAGTTGTCACCATCATCTCCTTGATCAATAACATGTTCCCCTCCTTCAACCAGCTTTTCAAACATCGCATCCAACACCTGAGACATCTGTTCCTGTTTAAAAGAACACAAAGACAAGAAATTATCATCTGCTTTTAAACTTTACTCTTCAAATTAACTAATTGGCCAGCTTCCCAATATGCAGATAAAAAATGTTAATGGGTGGAAAATATTCATGCTACAGAAATGTGTGGATCAACAGAAAGACAGTTTCATTTAGTATTCAGTGTTATCTTTTTCCTCTTCCACTGTTCAGAGCGCAGCTTCCCTTCTTGTCCTTGCGAGTAATGAAATAGATCTTCCCTACTCATGACCATCCAGAGAGAATTCTCAACTGAGTAATGTTATACCATTGAAAGAAAAAAGTGTATCTCTTATTGAATATGATAAACTTACCTGATTTTGTCTTCACAATTATCTCACAAAATTTAAAGTTTAAAAATTATTCAAAAATCTAAATTATATAATGCCTGCAGAATGTGGGGCCAGATGTAATAATAAAGGTCAGCAGTGCTTTGGTTAAGTATGTAAATGCTGGACTCATTGGGAAGTAGAAATTTACACACAGTTATAAAACTACTTTGTTAATTTGAATGGAATACAAATGTTTAGAGAGAAATGTTAAAAGACAACAACATGTGATCATCTGAATTATACCTGTCTAATAACAAAACCAAATCACTAATTACATAATCTGTGTTGTTTGGTGTAAATTTGCTAAAACTTGACTATTCACATCTAAAAAAACCAAACACAGCTCATTGCAGATTAACAACGTGGCTTCTAAAAAGATAATTTAAAAATTTAAATTTTATTTTCAGTTTATCCCACAATATACCTAAAATTCTACCAATAACCACAAAATCATACTTTACTTGTTGAAACTTATTAAGTATGTACCATACTGGAAAGAGCAGTTTCTAGCGAAAACCATGGTAAAAGAAAAGCTTGTAGATTTGCAATGCTTCAATTCATAGCCTTTGCAGTCACTGAAAGATGGATGGCATTTCCCTTTCTGGAGACAACCAGCCTAAGCCAGTCCTGTAGAGTCTTTGTGCAGCCCATGGACAGAGATAACCATATAAGATAGTTCAGAATGAATTTCATTCTTGTGCTGTTGAATTTCTTCACTTACTGAAAGCTTTTAAAAATTTTAGCAGTACCATGTTATCCAAGTCTTTTTGAAAAATGGAAGCTAAATAAAATTTTACTTCACAGAGTTCACTGTGTGTGGGCACAAAGAACAATGGAATGGCAGCATCCATCCTTTGTACAGCTGATCATGGTAAAGTACAGTAAGACATCATGCAGCCCTCCTAGGCCAGCAAAGAATCATTTAACTATGTCTCTATTTAGCTGGTACCTTTGTTAGTATAGACAGGTATGTATTTGCAAAAAGAAGGATCATTGTAGGTATCAGTGAATGTGTTATAGTCCATTTCAGAGAAAGAGAAAAAAGTGTGTGTGGGTGCCATTGGGGGAGACTGAAAATTAGGGGCAGGACTTGCCTTTTAAAAACTTTCATGCTTAAATTAATAGGTAATATTACTTCATTTTTTACAGTCCTCCCTATGTGAACTAAAAGAAACTCCTACAGAATCTGCAAAACTGACCTAATCAGTTAGTTGCCTGAAGCATTTGAAGCAGCACCTTCCCTTTCTCTTGCTTTACATCTGAGTTTTCAAAGTGGCTCTCCAACCAACAGCCCTTGGCTGCCATTTGAAAACAAGTAAGAATATACAGAATGCTCCACACTTTATGGAGACTAGAGGTCATATGTAATCCTCTAAATGCAAGCAACGCAAGAAAAATGCATTATATGAGCCTCAATCCTTGGAAATTAAAATACTTTTAAAAAGATGGTTATTTGAGGTACTGGAGGAATAATACATACAGTTAAAATCTTTATGCAGTGTGCTTCATCTCAGATTTCTGATTAAAATATTTTGAATCTCATAATTATGAATAAAGTTCGCTAAACTACAACTTCTCCTGAATGTAGAATTCAGAGTACAGAGTAGAATTCAGCAATACAGCTGCCTTTTAAAAATGTTTTATACACTTGGAGGTATTTAATAAGTTTGAGAACAGTCCATTATCTGCTGAAGCACTGCACATGTATTTTAACTTTCTAAATAAATTCCAACTAACTTAAAGACAAGTGGTCCCTTTTCTAAAACTTTCTATTTAAAACTAAACCAGAGTAGACTGCAATAACCAAACCAGGAACACGGTCTTTGCTTTTACCATGAGAATTACACAACCTGCTTGCCCAGTTTGCTCAATGTGAATCCTCTTGAATCTCTGCCAGACTGAGGCTCAATTTACTGGCACCCTCTGTGATAAAGATGGGCAATTTTAGATTTAAAAAGCAGATTTGTTTCATAAACAGAATTAATTCTGGTATTTTGGAAAACGGTGCAATCTAAACTCTTTTCTTCCTTAAAGAAGTTCTATCTTCAAAAATATATATCAAATGAAAACAAGATGAAGTTTTTTATCAGTGTTTGTAAAGATACTATACGTAATGTTATGGTAATCTGTTAATTTATATTCTAAAGACTGATACTTTAAAAACAGGGTAATTTTTTAAAAAGAAATACAAGAATCTGAAGTATTAAATATGTATGTTGTGCAACCTTTGTGACCTCTGCTAAAATTTCACTATCTTAATACAGCATCAGCCAACATAATATATAACCTCTCACTCACCTAAAGTGGAGATGACATGGTTTTCTTCCCTCTCTTAGATGAAGATGGTACCTACCCTAGTTTTATGCCAACTTAACTATGCATTGAACTGTGCTAGTGAAGTTCTTTTGCATATTTACGTGCACTCCAACTGGTCATTGACAAAGAGATCAACACGGCCTCCTTGTCTCCTCTTCCTGTCCTTCCTCAAGAGCCTGTATCCTTCCATTCCAACACTCCAGTCACAGGAGTTGTCCCATCATGTTTCTGTGATGTCAGTAAGGTCACAGCCCTGCATAAATAAAGTGTGTGCAAGCCTACTGTATTGCCATTCCATAGCTGAAATGTACAGAATTGTGTGCATGTTTACAATCAGTTATAAAAGACATGATGAGATCCAGAAGAACAAAGCCCCAGACAGGAATGACAACTGCTTTACCAAGAACATCCCCCTGGAACAGTGTGTGATCCCATCCCTCCTGCCAGGTCAAGTGAAAAATTGTAACTAAATACTTGCTCTCCTGTCTTTGTATCACACAAAGCACTGTCCTCCAGATGCATGTTGTTTTATCTGAAATAGTACATTAACCTCAATTTCTCTCCAGTCAACAAAACAAACATAACACTCACATCTCAGGATAATTCCTTGAAAAAAATTAGTCAGTGAGATAACGGACATTAAGTATAGTTTAAACTACATTTTATTTAGTATAAAACTTTCACAGATTAAAAATCCAGTCACTTGTATGTCCTTGCAAGATAGATTTTGATTCATTCAGGAGAGCTGGTAGACCATGGCATGTCCTTCCCAAATGTCAAAGGCTCTTTTAACTGCCAAACTATCAAGTGCTTTCCTACTGCTGTGCCAGGTACATGTCTTCTTAATATCAATTTATAAATTTACTGTGAGCTGTTTTGTAAAGGAAAAAGGACAAAGTTCTCCGCACTAAACTCAAACACTGGGGCTTCCAAGAAGCACTGATGTTTAAACTGTTGATATAAACATTTGTTGTTTGACAAAGTGCTACCTGAATCAATGAAGACACTGTAGATAAAATGGAAAGTAGGATATAATCATCACTGGTAGTCATGACAATGACAAATATAGAAAGTAAGTTCTGAAAATTTTCCTTCCCCACTATTTAAGAAAAGGAATTTGAGATATAGAAGGCACAGCTACATTTCTACAATTAAAATGACATGGTGTCTAACAGCAAACCAACACAATCTTAATCTGGCATTTGACAGGAGTCAGTAAAATCCAGATATCAAGATGGGTGCAACAAATCTCTAAAGTAATGGATAGTATGCTGGAATTATATATGCTTGGAAATCCCCAAAAAGAAGGATGAGTGTGCTGCTGGAGTGCTCCTTGGTACACAGGAAATCTCAGTTAATTTCCCTTTTAGATCCAAGACATCCTGCACAATTAAGTGGGCATAAGATTGCCTTGCACTTTAGTAAAACAGTAGCAACAAGACTTGCCTATCTCATATGACTTGTAAAAATTATAATGTTGAGACACAATCATAAAACTACCATGAAAACAAAGTGAATCCACACTTCTATTGTCCCTGAGCTCATAAACCACTTCATGCTTTCCTCCTACAACCATTCTACTAAAATGAGCCCCAGTTAAAATGGCATCCTGCTAGCCACCACATCCTCATTATGTGCAATACAAAATATCAACGAATTAATATTCAACATGATATTAGGAAGTCAATGAAGCAGACAGAATACCAAAATAGGGAGCAAGAGATGGGGAGGGTGAGGGGAGTGGGGGGAAGAGAGAGAGAAAATGTTGGTAAAACAGGCAAGGAAATCATGGGAAGAAAAAGACTTCTTAATCAACAAGTCAGGACCTTGTAGAGGAAGAGTAGATCACAGAATTCATGTCTACAGCTCTCTGCATTTGTTTTTCACAACAAAACCATGTATATACACTCCTCAGAACTCTGATATAAATGTCAGCAGCAATATTGATCCAATTCAAAATATTTAGTTCCCTTGTGTAATATCCACTTGTAAACTAATTAAAAGGCATTTATTTATTCAATATCAAAGAATCTACTTTGTATTTCCATGTATAATCAATATTTTCAAGCGATAATATTTTTCTTGAGACTATACCTTGACTTTTCTCCACATGTGTTAAATTAGTATTCTGCCTCTCAAATATCATGCACATGCCCATCAGTCAGGCTCAGTAACACATTTCATACTTTGTGACTAGCCCTCTGAGCTAACTGACTGATTCTTTTTAGCAGTTGGTTAAAAAAAATTAAAAACAGCAGAAATAATTCAGAGTTGCAAATAGTTTCCAAAATTCTTAAGCCAAATATGAAGGTACCTTACATTGTGCCATTCTTTTGCAGAACATCTTCAACAGCTGATTAGAGAATCACAGAATAAGTTAGGTTGGAAAAGACCTCTAAGATGATTGAGTCTAACCATTACCCAGCACTACCAAGTCCACCACTAAACCATGTCCCCAAGGACTACATCTACATGTCTTTTAAATACCTCCAGGGATGGTGATTCCATCACTTTCCTGGACAGCCTCTTCAAACGCCTTGACAACCCTTTTGGTGAAGATCTTCTGTTAGTAGTTACAAGGAATGCTTTGGCCTTCAGTATAAGAATCCACTAGTCATAAAACAGTTACATTATGCTCTCTTTCATCTTCCTTCAAGTTAATCAATTCTAATTGATTAATCAATATTTGTGCTCTCTTATACTAATTCCCCAGGTATATGAGTGGCAATATGCCCAGAAATTGCTACTGTTTATTTGTGAACAATATGTATAATTTATTACCTTTTGTAAAAGGGTCAAGACCTATTTTAAATATTCTCTACAAGCATTAGCAGGGCAAAGCTCTCCAACATAAAATTTCCCTGAAAGAGAATAGATGATTTAACGTTGCTTCTGAATTTTTGCAAAAGACAGGATTCAAACTTTAAGTGCAAGGGCGTGGCACAGATTTGATGGTACCAGTCCACTGAGCCACGTTGTTACTCTGATAAAAGGCTCCTCGGGTTTTTTAACTGCTGCCCTAGTGGCCATAAAAGCCAAACCAAATAGCCTGTTGGTAATCATCCCAGCAAATTTTCCTCTTCAGAGACAAACCCAACAGAACAACAACTCTGAACTGCATTGTAAAAAGGAAGAGTAGAAGGTTGCCTTGGACACTAGATGAGCTGCTGCTCCTGGTGACAAAACAGTTGTTAGGCTGAACAGAGAGAAATTTCAGTAATAGCGACTTAGGGCTTGTCCTAGTGGCTCAAGACATTTGTTCACCATCTTGTTTTCTCCTTGCTGGCTTACACTAAGTGGAAGTGGAGGGGAAAGTGGGCATGCAGCTTTGCATTCCACTGCTAGTAATCTCCAGCATCTGGAGCACAAAGGAGGTTGTTGGGTAACATGCTCTGTGCATGCAGGCAGAATAAGCAGCCTGGCACACCATGGCAAACGTAGGAAAACAAAAGTAATATGGATTCTGGCAATGGGGTAGCAGGCAACTGAGAAGAACAATAAATAATATTATGGTCTAAGAGAAGGAGGTTTTTCTGGGAAGAAGAACAGGAAGAGATGCTTTAGAAGAGGAATGAGTTAATCTAATATAGGTTACATTAACAGCATGAGGAGAAGAATACAAACATCTGAATAGACCTTCCTCTTCTAATTCACTCATCCACATGGTTCTGCTCCTAGAATTTCTCAATTCTTTTCTGATATGGTCCTCTAAAACTAGCCAAACACCTCTGCACAACCTTTTTCCCCCATCTTGTTGCAAATGCATGTTTCAATCAATATTTTTCTCTTCAAGTAATTTTTTCAATACTGTTATACACTAGCTAAAACTGATACTGAGTAACAGCAACTAGATGGGAAGGCAAAAAGATTGCTAACATTGCTTTAGGGAATTTAAAAGAGCTGGCCTTTAAAATATAAGTGCGGCTCAAGGAAATGTACCAGAACTGCTGTTCCTTTACACTACTATATTTTCAACCAAAGCCAATATGTGAACTATTGATATTTATAAATATTTCTGTGTAAGTTTACCTGTCTGATATTCAAAAAGTGCTATAGGTAAATGCAGGCTCAAGACAGTGTTGTGTGTAGCTGTCTCAAAGTCTGAAGGTTATCTTTTTCTCCTCTCTCTCATTTAGCCTCATGTTCAAACGTTTCTGCTGTTCTTTAATTTTATGTGATGGCTCTTGTCTGTTCAGATAATACCCTTATCTTATCCTTCCATTCAAATTACAATACAGTCTGTGAGGGTGGGATGAAGTTTTAAGAAAATGTGGACTCCAGTGAGCATCATGTACTGAACACAATTCTGATCATGCTGTAGGACATTGTTATTCTGTATTTGAGAATGGTGTTTGACACCCTGCTAAAAGGCCATCAGGGAAAAGCCATTAAGTGCTTTACATTGTCTCTACCTCCATAACTGATCTCTGAAACAATGAATTTGATACACAGAACTATAGCAGAAAGAGGCTGAAGTTCAATGCAAGGAAAAAAAACCGCAACAGTGGGAGTGGGAGATGCTATCAATACAAAGCTTGACTTTTGTTCCAGAGACTTGAGCTTTAGCAGCTGAAGATGTTATCTCTCTCTGAGATGAAGGAGGTTTTTGCTAATACACCACTCTGCAAACTGCAGCAGCTCTCATGCTGCAGGGTGGAGAAGCAGAGGTGAGGAAGAGAGCTGGCATAAGAACATTTAAATTACTGCAACTACAGTGGCAGAGCCCTTGAGTCACTGCATAGAAGGAGAACAAGAAGGAGGAGTGGGAGAAGTCCCCCGAGGACTACAGATCCCGGCTCCACGCCAGACTTAAGAAGGCTATATTTTAATACCCTTGCTGTCTTCAGAGCTCAGTAGTTTTCCAATGTCTTTTATGAGTAAAATTATTATAATGAAAAACTCTTCTACAAAAATTATCTTATTCCACTTCCCAGAATGCTGTCTGTAAAGAATTTCAAGCAGGAGGAAGTGTTCTTAATCCGCTGGACAACCTGAGCCAAGGTGGGTGAACAAGACTTGGGAGATCCCAGGAGCAGATTTCAAGGCTTTGGATTGCAGAGATCCACAGGGGATCTAAGGAAGCTAAGAAGTCTTCTGCTAAACGCCTGGAACAGGCTATGGGAACTCTTAGCAATTACAAGTAACTGATTCAGAAGCAAAACCTAAAAAAAAAATGTTCATAACATCAGTGTTGAGACAGCAAGCACAGTCCCGAGAAGACCCTCCCAAACAGGAAGTAACCCCTCAATATTTCTTGGAAGAATCCATCCCTGGAAAAAGTCCGTCAAGTGCCCACAGTGGACATTGTGTCTACACAATGTTACAATATAGCTGATTTGATGCCAACAGATCCCTATCCTGCAGACCAAGTGGTTGATGACTATTTAGACAGAAGATCTCATTCTTGCTATAAGGGCAAGCAGATCCCATCCAGAGGATAGATACTGTAAGCACTATTAACATCACAGCAGGTTCTAGGAGTACATGATAATCCACTGGGTCACAGGGCTCGTAAGAGAGAGGTGCTCAGAGACTAAGCAAGAGGGGCCATTGGCAGACTAATGTATGATGGTCCAGCCAAGTGGAAGCCAGGACACAGAAACAATAAGGAAAATATATAACAAAGCAATTTCACATCCAGAGCAGACGTCCACAAACAACTTTGTATCCCTGAAGCTATTCAGAAAAATAATTCCGGAGTAGAAGGGGTATCATGCATGACTTCAGCATGAACAAGTATAGTGGAACAGCTGATTAACTACCTATTAAATAGATAGCATGATGGAATTAGGAAATCTTCTGTGTTAGGATCCCTAGTGTCCCAACAATGCACATGTATTATTAGCACCCGTGTTTAGACTTCTGATGCCCTCCTATAATGCTAACTCCAGGGTTCTGCAAAGCTGGGAGTCTGTGGCTCACTGCCCTCCTCAGGGCTTCTCTGGGAAGAGGTACCTAGGGTCAGGGCTCAGCCTTCATGCAGACAGAATCAGGAGCTGGAAACCTGCAGCACAGATTAATGTGATTCTCTGTAAGAGCACCTGATTTCCAAACAGAGTTGCAGATTGGCCTTTCCATTAGCTCCTTCTTGAATCAAATTTTAAACTTTCTGTTCTAATACTTAAAACTCTACATAATTATTTTCATTTCCCCCATGCTCCCTCCCCTGACAGCATCAAATCAATTCCTTTGAGAAAGCATTTGGTGTGCTGTGAGTCATCCCAACCTCAGTATGCATGTTTTGATTGATATAATCACCTTTTCCCTTAAACAATCCTGTGCCTTTTTTTTGGTAGCATTATCACCTTTGTCTGATCCAGATCACACATTCAGTTCATTTAAGCTTTCATAACAGCGCATAGTTATTCTTATAGGCAACAGAAGGAAATTATTTGCATAGAATAATGTTATCTGAAGCTTTTTTATGCTATCTGCATTAAGTGAAATAATAATGTAAACACTTCGCTGTTGCCTTTCTCTTTCCCCCTATTTTATAACTCGCTTGTTCAATTACATCCAGACTTAAACTGTAGGCTTTAGGTGTAATTTTCTGTTTTGAGGGAGCACTCAGCACCTTTTGGATACTAAAAAGTAACTAGCAGAGACAACTTAAACATTCCAGTTAACTGATGCATTTATACACATCAATGTACAGCAAGATTTAAAATAAGAAAATACAACATTTTACAATCATAATAATGCATAGATTCATATTAATGTACTTCAAGATTATCATCTATGGTGGTGAACAGAAGACTATATGATGTATCAATGATAAAAATGTAATTTCTGGAATTTATGAAACAGTCAAGAAAGCATATGTAAGAGCTTATAAAAGTAAAATCTGTAAATTTCTGTTCAAAAGCTCGAGAATTAATTCTTAGCAGCACTGCTAAATGCTGTTCATTACAAAGAATTTCTTACCGGGTCTAGGTTCTTAAAAAGAAGAATGTCCTTGCACGCCTCCTGCAGTCTGTTTCTTTGATCATCTGTTTTGGGGTGAATAATCTGAGGGATGTAAGACAAAAACTCTTAAGGTGGTTATCATATAGCAGCACTAGCTGAAGGATTGAGCTAATTCAGCTATGCATTTTACACAATATTTTGGCCATGCTTCATAACACTTTCATTTCAGAACCTTCAGGATTTGAATAAACACTCAATGATAACATGGTATCACCACACCATCAGCAAATGTGACACTGCTGTATTTAAGTTTACAAGATCTTTACACCTGTAGAATCCATTTCATTTCTGCAAGCCATTCTGGATACTTTTATCTACACTATAGTTACATAAACATTACTCTACTACTCTCCAATCGTATTTGGGACATGTATATTTTATAAAAAGCACCACTGTTATATCATTTGCCATGACTACTTCCTAAAGAGTGTTTTGTGAAATAGTATGTGTGTAAAACTCATATCAGAAATTTCACAGAGTAAACAACAGACTTGACACTATCTGAGCGAGCCAGAGATTTACTAAATTACCAATGAGCAGTTCATGTGAGTATCAATCAAGTTGCTCAACTCATATGCTTCAAAAGATATGCTAAGTATAGCTGTGATAGGGTGGGGTAACCTTTTTGACAGTGTTACAAACCAGAAATTAGGTAGAACATAAACAATTAAACTTCTCTTGAAAGTCATGCTATTTCATCTTAAAAGCTAAATAAATGTGTTTCAAAGGGTGACACAAATAAAAGAAATAAACACAGTTCATTAGTTATTGCATTGTACACCTAAAAATCTTAGCAATTTTATAGTTTACCTTTTTCTGCCTTATGAAAAATACTAGAATATTGAGGAAACTACTGCAAGATTGTGAGGACACCAAATAAGTTTTTTAAGGAGCAGGTGCTCTCTACATAAATATAATTGCACAAAAATGTTTCCTTAACCACATATCACATGTTTGGTAATTTAGAATAATACATCAGGTCCTATATGGGTAACTATAATCAGAATTTTTAAATGTTCCTTTAACACAAAAACCCAAGAGCTTACTAAAGTATACTATAATAAGGATGCTTTTGGAAAGGAATGATAATGCTAGTTGCATTTTTCTTCCTAAATTTGATGCCCAAGACTTGAAAAAGTAAGTATTTGTCTCTAAGCATTAAGTACCCTAGATTCTGCGTCGTCCTCTTCCTCATCAGGATTATAAGCTTCTGCACACACTGAAATAAAAAAAAAGTACAATCTTAATTCAAATTACAATACTGTTTCACAAGATTTACAGAACAGAAAATGCATTGTGTGGCACAGGAATAATATGCAGTAATGTAATACACTCAATAGAGAAGATACAGCCAAGAGGGTCCATAGCAGCTCAACTCCAAACTGCGCGTGAAACAAAGCTACATTTGTATAATTTCTGGACATGTTTTCCCTGGTTTGAAAGACCTCTAATATAAGTTTCTCACCTAACCTCTTCTAAATGATCTTACCTTACTATCAGAATTTTTTTCTGATGTCTAAGTTAATTATTTCATGTTAGAATTCAAGCTATCCATATAGGATGGAGAGATTACATAACTCCATCTGTGTAGGTTCAAGGTGGTTTGGGGTGTGTTTCTTTGATTGGTTGGCTGGCTCAAGTTATTTTACTGGGAGTTTTTTGCATACTTGAAAACTTTTCACTCCTTCCTACCTTTCACTTTTTAGGTTAAATAATTCTGGTTCTTGAGGTTTTTTCCTTACAAGGCACGTTTTTCACCTCTCTAACTCTCCTTATTGCCATTCCCCAAACTCCCTCCAGTTAGCCCTCTTCATTGAAATGTGATGCTCAAATCTAGACCCAGTATTTGAACAGAGCAGAGCACTGAGTATAACACATAAATTACTCTGCGTATTTTGCAGATTGTATGACTATTTCATCCATCACGCCTTCCTTACAACAGGTTGATTACATTTACTTATGTAATATTTATGACATATATAATTTTCAAAACTTAAGCACTGCTTAACCATCTGTCCTGTGCCTGTATAAGGCTGTTCTGTCCAAGTGCAGTACCATGCACTTAGGCTTGTTAAATATTACCTTATTTTCAAAGCCATTTCAAGATCATTTTCAATTCTAATCCTGTTACCTGGCATCCTTCCAATCCCTTCTCAACTTTGTGATAACTGCAACTTTAAAAAGCATATTCTCTAAAACATAATCCAGATTATTACTGAAAAAACAGAATAGTGTCTAAAAAAAACTCTTGCGGAGTATGGACGAGTGAAACAGCAGTAGCTGCTTGGGGTTTACCTTATCCAACCAGTTTTGCAGCTATATCCCATGCAACTTACACTGACACACTGCTTCACATTCCTTAGCTTGTTTATAAGGGCAGTCTTGTAAAACAGCATTCAGAAGTTTCTTAAAATGAAAATGTAGGACACTTGCTCCTTTTCTTTTATCCACAAGTTTTAATCTCTTGTTACAGGGTATTAGATAGTTCCAACAAATCCATGCTGATTGCTATCTGTTAACTTGCTCCAGGCATTTACAAAATGAATATTTGTCTGTAATTTTTCTAGGAACAAAATGATCTGTAAACCTATGATAGGCATATTCTCTCCATAGCTCCCCCATCCTTTTAAAAATGAGGTTTTCTATTTTTCTGGGAGGGTTTTCACATTTATTTTTCTTCTTCAGATTCTTAATGGCTATTGCTAACAGGGTTGAGACTAATTTAGACAATTCTTCCAGTTTCCACGTACAGTGTGTCTGAGGCACAGCTATTATTCCCCATACTTCCTATATTATTATACAAACAACTTATGAAGTAGTGACCTGGTAGATGCATTAACCTCCTCATTACCATACCCAATTAAGATGATTTCATGGTAAAGCATATCATCACATGTATTATACACAGTCCCACAGGAAGTCCTGGTCCTCACTGTATCATGCACTCAGCTAAAATGTCACCTTTATAAAACTTGACATCTTCAAAAACTTGGAGAAATTTGACAGAAGTCCCTCTGGAACTGACTGAAAGATTCTTATGCAGTTTACTAGGAACTGGATTTGGTCCCAAATAATTACAAATGCCCACAAAAGGAAGTCTGCAATCTCTTGAACAACAATAGTACTTCACTTCTACATAAACAAAATTCCTACCAACTATTTAATGGTACTATAGTTACTACAGTCTTGTCAGAAATAAACTTTCGGGGATTTTATTTAAATAGCAACAATAATAACATGCCAAGTAAGCCCCATATAAGCACCAAGTAAGCACCTTTGTTTCAGCTGGTATCAGGCTCTGTGCCCTAGTGCACATATGTGTACATGGGAGCCAACAAATCTGTGTCATAGTACAGTGTGCTGCTGGGTGTATGAATAGTCTGTCTCAACCTGATGTACAGGTACATCCTTACCTCTGATAAAACCTCTACATCAAAAAAGTTATACAAACCAGGAATTTAATTTAGTAGCTTTGATATTGTTATCCCAGAACTGACAGGTTTCAGAAGGCCTGGCTAAACACTTAACAGTCTTACAGACCACACAAAGGAAACCAAATTTAGCCTCATCCATGCCCATCCTGATTCATCTTATCAGGCCCTTTCACATAGCCTGAAGCAGGATCAGTCCAGAAACGGAGTGTGTTCCTGAGCTATTCTGTGGTAGTTTGTGTATCTGCTCTAAGGTCACTCTTCTCTGCTAGCAACTCATTTCAGTCAATCTCATTAGCTACTATCAGCAGGTGCCTTCATTAAATATTTCTTCTCTATCACTGGTTACAGACAATATATTTAAGAACTAATTGCAGTTTCTCATGCTAGTGCCCATATGCCTGAATTCTAAAAGGATTTCTTTTTATCATCTGTGATAAAAAACTTAACACTTCTGGTTACAAATCTGTTTTTAATTTTGCCCTGGCTTATCTTTTTGCAATAATCAGGGATGCATCTTTCATTAGAGTCATAACTTAAAAATTATACCAATGCTGTGGATCTGCTGTTTTACAGCATTTCCTTTCCTTCATTGCTTATTTCAGTAACATTAATTTCTAAGTGCATGCCACTAGATGTCTCATGGAAAAGCTTGATACATTTTATTTTGTTTCTTAAAATACAGCCTCTGACATTATTATGGTGCACTGAATTTCATGACATGAACACTGGGGTTTGGCACACAAGAATCCCACTGACATAAACCATCTAAAGCTAAGTGAGATGCCTCTTAGGTAAACATCCACATCTGCACAAGTCATCTGGATTCCAACTACAATGGAGTCAATGCAGAGAAACAGGCACGTTTACGAACAGATTTATATGATCTGTATTACATGTCTGGATTAGATGAGATTAATTAAAAATGTGACTAATTGGCTGAGATAAATACTATTCCTCTTGAGATGAGTCCTAGTAGTTACAACAAGCTGCAAGACTGGTTTTCCCCACTTCTCCGTTTAGCATATATTTCCTGTAAAACAAAGAATTTCATCATATGATGATGCTGAAAGGTTGTTCATGTGATAGCACACCTTCTGTATTTATTTTGTATATTCTGTGGTCCCCATCTCTTTTGTCTAAGCCTTGACTGGCACCACAGACATTAATGATTCTGAATCATTGCATTGCTGGTGGCTGCAATACTCACTGTGTTCAGTATTTTATTTTTCTACCTCTCTAGCTCATTCCACGCTCCCAACAGTACCTGGTGACTTTATCACACTCAAATGTCCTGCCACATTTTGCTACAAGTCACTGCTGAATGCAATACTCACATCATTGCTCAAAAAGCAGTCCTAATACTGTTCTTCGGAACCTATTTTATCCCATGCAGAATTATGGCATTAACAAATAGTGATACAAACACTGTACATATTTCTCCACTGGTTGCTAAGCTCAACTAAGTGAAATTATTTTTATTTGCTTTTTCCAGGTGAGGGTTACATTTCACATATATCCATCCAAGATGGATATAAACACAAACAAGCCCAAATACATCAACGCAAAGCATTTGTAGGAAAAAATCTGATCTGTCAAAAGGCAGTGCATTATGAAAATACACATGCACTGAAATCTGCACACAGCTCAAGATGGATTGCTTTGTCAGCAAGAAGAGGTAAGCTTTTAGAATTTCTAACTCATCACTCCAAGTGACGAGTGGTTTTCAGCTGGTAAATATGTGTTATATTCAAAATCAGCAACACAGTCACTTCAGACATGAATGAATTCTAAAATGAAAATTAACATGCAGTTAGTAATTGTGAGATCACAAAACATGTTAGTCATGCTCACTCAATTGCCTTGATGCATCAGGAAATAAGGTTATCAATATATAAATGAACGAAAATTCACATATAATTACTGAATATTTTATTATACTCAAAACATGGGAGGAAAAATAGTCAATATGTGTGTACCCTTTCCAAAGTACAGAACCTCTGAGTCGTAAAGCATATTAGAAAGAATTTCTCAAGAGAAGAAGAGCTGTGGAAATATTTTTTCCTCCCATTCAGGGCAAATCAAGACCACAGTTTTGCCAGCATGACTATCAGGGTGGAGCATGAAAATAGACCACCTCTACCTGCTGTAGCTACACCAGCATGTCTTACATCCCTACAAACATCCCTAACTATGACAGCTATGCCCATCCCCTCATACAGCAAAAACGCCACTTCTGTTTAACTCTATGAGAATTGCTAAGGTGACTTAATGGCAGTGTGAGATTTTTTTCTAGTTTGTCAGGATTTACTTCTCCTGTATGAGAAACACGGTGCACAGAGACTCCTTGCACGGCAGATAATAGTTTCAAACTAGACTAGACAAATACTACTGGATCTCCAAAGTTTCTGTGTCAGAAACCCATTTTTTTAACATCTCACCAGTTCCTACCACTACAGGAGGAACTAGGAAGAGAGCCCCAGCCCCCAAAATCCCAATTCCATAATTAGTTTTTAAACAAATTAGTATTTAAACAAAAGCAACCCTCTGGGGTGATGGCAATGAGAAATAACCAGTTGTAGTCTCTGATGATTGCAAGTACCATATTATTTCTATTTTCCTGGTTTTGACTGGACCATATGGAAGATGAAATTGAAGAGCTGTAAGTAAACATAAGGACTGAAGAACATCCCAGAGAAAGGAGATCAACTTTCTCCTCTATCTGAGCATACAATAAGATGAGGTATAATTTATCTGATTCCACATATGATATAATAAGGCAATACCAACTGACTCTGCTGCTGAGACCCACCATTTGTGCAAAACTCCGGACATATTTCAAGAAGTTTACTTTAAATACAAGCTCATTTGGAACAAATCAGGATCGGTGGGGCTATCATTTCCCATGATACTGTCAGAAAGAAGGAGCCTACTCCTGATGGGGTCACTATACTGAAACTTTATCCAGGCATAATTAGGTGAATACACAGAATGCCTAATATTTTGCAATTCTGTGTCATTATTCTTTTAGACATAGAACATTTACATCACAAACATTACCCATATTGGAATAAAAGTATTCATACTCAGAAAAAAAAGGTCTGGCAAACACAGAGACATGCATATTCTAGAGATTTCCTCACATGCAATAAACTAAAATTGAAGAAATTCCCCTCCAATCTACCAGACTTAGGGGGTAACAACTTTTGAGTGGTCGACTACCTAGCACAAATCACTAAGTGCTCAGAACACCAGCCTAAAAATCCAGAGCTGGATAAAATCCAGGCAGCTTGTTTCTTCTTAATTATCAGGAAGGTGGTCTTCAGTTCATTAGGCAGGAATTGATTGAATCAGAGTCTTGGGAGCACTGCCAAGGCAGTCTGTTCCAGGATCGGCTGCTCATGCAGGACAGTTCCACTCTTGCTTTCAGTGCACAGACTCAAATTCTCCAAAGACTGCCTCATAGTCATAGCCATGAACACCCACCAAGCACCAGGCTTGTGCTCAGCGCTATGCAGCTCTGTGGCAAAACCTTTGCCAGACCTGGAAGACCTTGCTCAGGCTGCACTACATGCTTGAAAGAAATCAAAAGACTCACACAACCAACTTTTCTACAGCATTTTCTCTTGGCCATCTGCTACCAATGCTATTTCTAATGAGCAGAACCACAAGCTATTTCCTTCAGCATTTCAAAATAACATGAAGTGTCTAATATAATACGTAGCATCTTGAATGAGGTCCATGCCAATAGTGAGTCACAAAGCCTCCCAAGGATTCTCTGTTCAAAAGTCCACATGGGTTTATTCATATTTCACCAATCCTCTCAACAAAGCAGGAATTCCATCAAGATGGTACTGATCACTATGAAAGCCCATTTGAAGAAACATGACAGCCCACACAAGACATTTTTTGATAACTATCCCTGTTAAGTTATTCTTGTGTGGGCAACCTTTGCACAAGTTCCCTAAAATTATCTGGTATGTAAAAGTGAAAATTCAGATGTATTAGACAACAGTACCTTTTTCTACTTCAGAGTCCAAAGCACTCTGCATCACAGGTAGCACGCTCACTGCTGGGTCAAAGATGCACACTCTGCCCTGAAATCATAGGGGTTTGAATCACTAAACAGGTTCCTTCACAGAAACCGTCTATTCAAACTTCAGCACAAGAAGCTAAAAGACTTTCCTATTTTTAAATAGGGCAGCAGAAAGGACCTTTAACAGAATTTCCCTAAGGACTTGCATAGTACTCAGTCCTCTTTCTAGTACTATTTCAGTTCTTTCCATAATCATGTAATTTGTCAAGATGGAGCTAAAAAAAACCAGCCAGGCTTCTGGCTGATGGTAGGAGACAGTTTCACTTGGCATCTCAGGACGTGCTTGATTTCATCTGTCTGGCTGGTGAAAACCAGCACAAACACACATTACAGTGTCCAGAACACTGCAGGTAGTTATTAAACAATAAAATAATTAGAAAAGTAAGATGTACTTCCACTAGAAAAGTTTGCCAGTATACACCATGGACTATAGTACTTTATAAGCTTTCCCAATATAGCATATGGAGTAGCAAAACATATAGCAACATATTGTACTCCGATGTTGACTCGTATAACCTTCTGTTCCCATTCTCATACAAGTCCCAGCAGTTCACAGTGCTACAGTGTGTTATTTGGGATGCAGCTAAAATATGCATAAATATTTGACAAACTCTGAGCAGACACAGAGCTCTTTGCATACATTTCAACTTTATATTTGCTAATACTACAGAATAGAAACAGAAATGCACCCAGCTCTTCCTGCCATATTTAGCACTTCATAGACATCAATTGCAGGTATTTTTTCTTATTGAACAGTCAGCATTAGAATGATATCAGTGTCTACATTATTTTCCCACCAGAAAAGTCATGCCTTACTTACAATGTGAGCAAATATAAAATGCAGCTATTAAGAAAACATATTCTGAACAATGAAACGTAATCTTTTTGCTATTTTGTAACCCATTTCAAGTGGGTTAAAAATGAAAACTGTGTGCAGAAAGAAACCAATTTACAAACCTAGCAAGGTAAAACATTAAGTTATCAATAGAGCAGAACAAAAGAATAGAAAATGGGGAAAAAAAGTACAAGTAGAGAGAAAAGTCAGAGAAGGAAGTACTCAAATTCTGGCGTTATGAGAAGACATTGATGGACAAATGCAAGAATAAGTAAGACATAGGACATTGTGGGTAGAAAGAACTAGGAATTATTGGGGGAAAAAAAAAATCTAAAATCATAGAAGTAATTTAAATTTATCTGGACAGGTTTTGGTAGTTGGGGGGGCCTGCAGAGGTGGCTTCTGTGAGAAGCTGCCAGAAGCTTTCCCATGTCTGGATGGAGCCAGTGCCAGCTGGCTACAAGATGGACCCACCACCAGCCAAGGCTGAGCCCATAGGCGACAGTGGTACCACCTCTGGGATAATGGATTTAAGAAGGGGAAAGAACCTACTGTGAAACAGCAGCCAGAAGAGAGGAGTGAAAATACATGAGAAAATCTGTGTTACAGATCTGCAAAGAGTTATGAAACAAAAAGGTGGTGGTTGTTTTAAGGAACCACATATTATGGTTTTTATACGGTGTTGTTCAAAGACTAACACAAGATCTTGATATGTGTGGTTGTTTGAAAAACCTTTTCTCTGAGGTAGTAATGAAGAATGGTTTGCCCCACTGATAATATTGGACCAATCAATAGTCCACGTGCGCTCTATGGAAATTACATGCCCACAGAAACGGAAGAGAAGGTGGTGAAGATAGTTTAGTAGGTAGGTAGCCATGATCTGAGGAGGTAGGGGGCCAGTGAGCCCCTCTGGGGGCCAAGGGCCCCCAGCCCTCAGCTGAGGCTACGGGAGACTCGGTATAGTGTCAAAGCTGGACCAGGTCCCGTAATCAGGAGCTGGAAGAGTTTCCTTACTGGCAGCAGCAGCAGAAGACACTGGAAGTTGCAGCGGAGCAGCCCTGAACAGAGACAACGGTGGCTAAAAGGCAAAAGATAGCCAGTAGCAATGACATAACGTGAGGCCGGCTGAAAGACACAGAGATGTTCCTGCAGGAGGGAGAGCTGGCAACAAAACAGAGGTAAACTCAACAGAGCTGGTTTGGGGTAAGACTGTATTATTTTCCCAAAACCAGAGACTTTCTGAAGAGGAGGGGTGGACTTCCAAACCCTTAGGGAGTCCTGAAATACAGCAGCAGCTAGAGAGAGGGAGAAAGGAGCTGAAAACCCGGAGTTTGTCCTGAGAGCTGAGCCAGGACGGAGTGCAAAGGAGGTGGCCGTGCCCTCTGCTGCTGCTGTTGCTGTTTCTATCAAGCTGTCGAGCTGGGACAGAGCAAAAGAGCGTTGGTAAGACTGAACTGAAAGCTGCCTTCAATGTTCTAACCCAAGAGGAGTGAAGATCTACAAGGAAATCCTTGTAGATCTGAAGGCTCGGGCTCGGGGTTGAAATTTCCACAAAGTAAGAACAAAATCCTGACTGCCATACGTAAATCTGCTGCCTCAGGAAAATGAAGGACACTAACCAGTGCCACAAAAACTGAAATGAAGGAACTGTGGCCTGAGAAGTGATAGAAAGACTTTTCTCTTTTCTTCTTGGACTTTTATTGAAGAAGAGGAGAAATTTAATTTAATGTAAATATATATGTGGGTGTAAATAAACCTTTGTAAATATTTTCCCCTTCCCCAATAACGAATGGTTGTATTTTGTCTGAAAACTCTCCACATGGGGTGAAAAAGATACCAAGTCCATACCATCACTAAACCCTCTCACAGGGGCTTGAACTTAAAAATTAGATCCTTGGGAGTTTCAAACTACCACAATATGCTATAGGAAGGATATAGTGAGGGAAAAAAAATTATTAGGAGTGACGCACAAGGAAAATAATTACTGGTGACTGGACATGTAAAGATATGAGAAGATTTATGAAAGTAGAAAAAAATTAGATTAAGGGCAGGCAACAGAAGGTGACTTCTAAGATAAAGACTCATGCAAAGAGGGACTGTAGGGAGAGTAGAGACAAGGTCAAAACTATTGACTCTGACAAGCTTGTCTCAGTGTCCTGCCAGCAGACTGAACTAATTTGACCAAGACAAGGTGAAAAACCTGCCAATAGCAGGTATCACAGTATGATAGTATGGTATATAGCACGATTGATATAGTCTGATCAATCATCCAGCAAAATGGGGAAGGTAGAGATAATACCAAATCTAGAATACTCCTATGAACCTCTGGGATGATATCTAAGGCATAAATGCAAGAGTTCCTCAGAGGCACATGCCAAAGCCTGTGATCCCACATACAGGGTAGACTTGGTTTAGGCAGCTAAGGGAGTGCAAAATTCAATCTCTAACAGGTTTCACAGAATACCCTGCATCTATATGGCATTCAGAACAGCAAGCTGAGAATAGGCATCCAAAAGAGAGGTCGAATTATCCTTTTAAAAGAATGGTTGCTTAGCAAAGTTACCTTTGGTTTTCACAGCTATGGGACCAAGGGAAGGAAGCTTGAATCTACATTTCCCATTTTCCAGAACTGCCCTACATTCTACATTACAAAGTACTCTGTAAGGAGATGCTCCTCAGTCCTCCTTGGCCCAGGCTGCTAGGCAAAATGAAACGAGGGAATAAGCTAATGGAACTTGTCTCCTGGAATTTTATTGTGTTGATTTTAGGTGGCTTTGGTCAAATGGGTAAGTCATGCTCACATAATCCTCTATAAGAAATATGATAAACCAAACTTACTAAACAGGTTCCAGATATAACAGGAAGACAGGTAGACAAAAACATTATGGAAAATATTTCTGCCAAGTTTTGAAATGGTTGATTTTGAACATCTGTTTTCTCAACAATTCCAGAAAATTAATTTAAGACTTTTTGCTGACAGGATTCTTTTCAGAGAGACAAAGGAAGTTCAGAAGACAAATCAAAACTATAAAATAATATATATGCTGGTTTACTTTTTTGTAGTCAAAATATAAACTGTTGTTATGAAGTAACACTAGTAACTACATACTGAGGTAAGAAAGCAAGCACCCACATAGCAATCAGTACATGCTCACCTGCATTTGTAATAATGCAGACAACTATAACAAGCCAAAAGATGGCCTACAAATATTATAATTTCAAGAACAGGGACTGTAATAATCCTGAGAACACAGATTACCACATTTATATTCCTTAATAATACAAGTTGTCCATGACTGTGTGACTACTTATCAATCAGAACAAGAAAGAAGGCATTGAGGTCTCACAGAAGTGATCTTTTCCTAAAAGGTAAGACACCTCAAGCCTCTACTCCTTCAGCTAACAACCTGTCACTACTTGAAACTATATTTCTCTGGAAGTCCTTAGTCAATGGTAAATACAGACAGTGCACTCTAATGACTAAAATGAACTAAATACTACTGTATTCAAAAGACTAAATGGATCTAAACACACACTGATCAATCTTTTTCCTGCATACTGTAAAGCCAGATTTATTTCTTTTTCTATCTATAGAGATTGCAGACATTCACAGTGCTGCTTCATTCCCTTGTTTTCTACTATTACAGGAAGACTCAAAAAGGCTGGCTGAGGTGTCACCAACACACATAGGATGCTCCAAGATATATTATGCTGGTCACCACCACTTAACTCCATTTTCTCAGTACCTATTTAAAACCACATTGCACTTGAAGAAAAGATGAACCCAGGAAAAACTAACATATGTATGTAGGAGTTCACTGACGAACACAATATGACCTCAAACAGCATCAGACTCGCAAGAGACAGTTGGTTTCAATTTCCCAGTCTACTCCATACCTAAATGACTGTGATGACAAAAGCATCCTTGTCCACCTGCAGCTGACCAAGAAAGATAGTGCTTTTTTCAATAGAAGAAGAAAGGACTAAACTGCATGAATGGCCTCCTCACTTCAGCAACAAATCTCTAATAATTACATCACATTATCTTGGAAAAAGCTGACCACATCTCCACAAATACTTTGCTGCTATATTCCCGTCCCTGTTCCAGTATTCTCCACTTTCTGCAGAGTTCCTCGTTTTACACAAACCTCAACCCCTAGTCTCTTGCCTTAATACACAGGATCTCCACTGGGACCAGCTCTTGCATTCCCCTGCACAACCACGGCCTTGCACCGTTTCAGCAGAAAAGGAAACTGTCAGATAACAGAAGAAAGCTCACGAATGCACATACAGGCAAAATTCTCAGCAATTGAATCCACATCAGAACAAAAGTGGACTTGCCATTTTGAAAATGAAACATAAAATTCTAAGCTAGTTTCCTTTGGTCAACCCTGCATGCAAAACAGATCCACACATGAATTATTCTTACTGAATGGAAGGAAGGAAAGATTTTTATTTCTATTTTTACTTCATGAGAGGAGAGATAATAACACATATCTCCTCTGTAAACTAAAATTAATTCCTTTAAATTTGGAGGGGGGGGGATAAAAACCCTAATGTGAGCCAGATACATCACATTTACTGAAACCAATATCCTAGGAAAACATGTATCCCAGGTAACCACTTTTCAGAACAGCTCCTAGAGTTACAGCACAAATTAAACAAAGAGTTAACATCTCACTTTGCCAGGTGCTAGAATTCAGGCTTACAGTGAAGTCTTTTTCTCCCAGAAAATGAAGTACCTACAGCTGCTTTTCAGCAACAACTCTGTTAAATATCAAAGAATAAATGAACCCTTAGGGTGAGACAAAGTGACATCTAGCTTCTTTAGCCAAAACAGTTATTTGTAACAGAATGTTCTTTTAGGGATCAAATTTAGAGGGAATGATCAAGGCCATAGAGAAAGATGAAGGAACCCCAAGGAAATTATATACCTTTATAAATGCCCTGTGTCTAAGTAGCAGTGCTAAAGAACCTCTTGATTTAATTTGTATACAGTCCCTTGAGACTTCTAGAAAGTTCAGGTTTAATGATCAAATAATCATTTCATATAAAAGTTACCAAGATAACAGCACAGCTAGGAGATGACAAAAATATCCTTGTTGAATGAACCAGACTGCTCAGTACGCACTGCTGGTATGCTAAATAAAGCTATTCTAATTCTAAAGAAAGAGAAAACAATAAAAAGCGATAAAAATTAAAAGTGCTGCAAGTAAACAGTTCCAGGTTTGGACTGCTGTAATAAATGAATTTGAAGGTACTACACCTGGTGTAACCATTTACATATCAACATGGGGTTTTTTGCACTCTCAGGGGCCTTTTAGTGCACAACCAGTAAAGCAAAGGTAACATTATTTACAACCAGTTGAAGCTCTCAAAGTTGCACAATACACACAAGCCAGTGTATAGATCACTCAAGTCTGGTGAACAATTTTCATCTTAGATTACACTCAGAAGAAGCACGTGCACCCAAACATCTCTCATTCTCCTCCTGAGCCCTGCAACAGCACAGCCTGGAAATCCCCTGCTCAGGGAGCTGCTCCCCTGGAATGGCCCTGGAGGTCCTGGTGGGCAGCTGCTGACCACGAGCCAGCAGTGCCCCAGCAGCAAGGAGGACCAGCTGCCTCCTGGGCTACAGGAACAGGACAAGTGATCATCCCTCTACTTACTAGACCACATCTGCAATACTGGATCCAATTTGGGGGCCTCCAATAAAGGAAAGACACTAAGAAATTGTAACGAGCTCAGCAGAGGGTCGCCAGGATGGTCAAGCACTTGCTATGCAACCAGAGTCTGAGGGAGATGGGTTTGCTCAGTCTGGAGAAGAGACAACTTTGCAGTGTCTGACAGTAGCCTGGTAGTACCTATGGGGAGGTCTCTAATTCTCTGCACACTGGTGCATAGTGGAAAGATGATTGGCAAAGGCATGAGTTGAAAAAAAGAGAGTTTCAGGCTGGATACATGTGAAATTTTCATCATGAGGCCAGTTTGGTGGTGGAGCTGGTTGCCCAGAGAGGTTGTGCAGTCTCTCTCAGTCCTTGGAAGTTTTCAAGAACCAGCCCTCTTTGACCTGGACTGATTTAAAAACTGGCCTGCTTTGATCTGGAGGTTGGACCAGAGACTTCCTAAGGTCCCTTCCAACCTGAATTATTCTAGCATCCAGAAGAATTTCCATCATTGGGAAATTATCTTTTTTGACTTTGAGTCCACAAGTATTATCTGTAGTTTCAAGTCATTTCCCTGATGCCATCAATTACCTGGCAAAAGCTACCTTAGCAGTTATCCAAACTAGCAACTACAGGAACCACTTTAGAGCATGTCACAGTGAAGCTCAAGGCTCTCTGGTCATCACTAACTGAAGGACACATTTGATGTCACTGTTCTTGAAGACAGGCAAAAAAACTGCACACATTTCCTGTCAGATTTTGGCCTCATCCTGTCACATGGAAAGTGTTGCAGAACCTAGAGAATAGTGACCTGCTTGCTGTGTAGATTTATCAGACTACAGTGAAACCAGAACTGGAAGTAAAATCTAGTGTGAAATATCAGAAAAATTCAGCACACCACTTGTCACAGGAGACATTGAAACTGTGTAGCTGACCAGAAGGTAAACCATAAGATTCCCAGTTACTATAAACAAGAATTTCATGTTCTAAAGTCAACAACTGATGATACAAGGCTTGATTTCCAAATGCTTGCCTTCAGAACCAGATGCACAAAGCAAAATCAATAATGTGAAGAAACTGAAAAGTCTGAATAATAATGGGATGTACAGAAGCATGATCATTAAAATATGGAAATAATATTTCCAAATGTTTAACATGAGCAGCATCTACCTTCAGCATGCTGGTGGAAACTGCAGGAACTGTAGAGAGCCAAATGCATAAAAGACAAAAATGGTATCGATTTTAGCTCAGAGCACATTACTGATGTTTATGTCCCAATGCTCCTAATATTAGAGGGACCAAAGTTCAATACTGTTTTAAGGTAAAGAAACTTCTTTTTCTGTGTAGGTCATTTGGAATTATTATTTTCACAGAATCACAGAATCAATAAGGTTGGAAAAGACTTCTGAGATCAAGTCCAACACTTCACTGATCACCACCACCTTGTCAACTAGACCATGGCACTATTGAACACCTCCAGGGATGGTGACTCCACCTCCCTAGGCAGTCTGTTCCAATGTTTAACAACTCTTTCTGGGAATAAATTCCTCCTGATGTCCAACCTCAACCTTCCCAGCACAGCTTAAGACTATGTCCTCTTGTCCTGTCACTGGCTGCCTGGGAGAAGAGACCCACCCCCACCTGGATACAACCTCCTGTCAGGCAGGTGTAGAAAGTGATAAGGTCACTCCTGAGCCTCCTTTTCTCCAGGCTAAACAACCCCAGCCCCCTCAGCCACTTCTCATAGGATTTACCCTCTAAAACCTTCACCAGCTTTGTTGCCCTTCCCTGGATATGCTCCAGTACCTCAATGTATTTCTTGTAGTGAGGGGCCCAGAACTGAACACAGGAGTCAAGGTGGGTCCTCACCAGTGCTGAGTACAGGGGAATGATCACCTCCCTGGTCCTGCTGGCCACACTATTCCTGATACAGGCCAGCGTGCCACTGGCCTTCTTGGCCACCTGGGCACACTGCTGGCTCATGTTCAGCTGGCTGTTGATCAGCATCCCATTTCCACTGGCCAATTTTCCATAAGCTGCCATCTTTCAGAACAAAGAGTCTGATAAATTGCAAGTTAGAATCACAATGATGAAAAGAAACACACACTTTTTGTTGTTTGTTTTTCAGATGGCCGGGCATTTAACATCAGCAGGAATGAACAAACTATGTCAGAGCACAGAAAGTCCACATTCAAAAAACTATGATTTTTCTTCAGCAATTCTACAGACAGTAAAATGGCAAAAGATGGCATTTCTCCCAAAAAAGTCAACAGATTTCAGAATGACCTTATTACTGGAGAGCAACACCAGACCTGCAGAAAACTGATATAAAATACCCATGGGGTCTCCATATGTTTCAATTACAGAAATCTTAAGCTAACCTTCCACTCACCTGAACATAATCTGACAAGAACATTGGCCAATGTAGTACATTAAACACTCTCCTTTCCAGCATGAGGTGGAGAACACCCAGTCAGAGCCACCGTCTCCAGAGAACACAGGGGGAAAAAAATGGCTGAGGTCACACTCTGAAGTGAGATAGAAATGTCTGCCTACTTAGCAATTCAGCAGTAGACCTGAGGCATCCAATACTAGTGCTGGTTGAATTAAAACCAGAAAAGACTGAGTCCTCAGTATTTGCACCAAGAATGCAAAAATCCAACAGTAAGTGACCATTATGTCCCTCAAAATACCCACAGCTGCTTTTCTCCCTTCTAAAATAAGATGCATTTCCAAATGACCACCACCACCAACCACAGAAATGCCCAAGAGAACATTAATTTACATATCCACATTCACATCCTGAGGACTATCACAGCTCTGAGGTTGTTAAGGTATCAATGTTGAGGCTCAGAGAACCATAGTACTACAACAAGTTAAACTCACTTTCCTGAACTTTATTGAACAAAGTGCTGTGTGTTCCTACTGAGAACAAAGTGTCACTTCCACAGAGGTACCCCCCAAGCAGTACCAAGGGATCTGACAGAGCTGTAAATCACACAGTTGCTGAACTGGAGAAAGATGATATATGCTTAAGGTATAATATTTGGTAAGCCAATATATATATAAATAAGCAAATAAGCCTTTTATATATATATCAGTGCTATGAAGTCAGTGGCAACATGCAAGCTTCATCCATGTCACAAGACTTAGTGGAAACTCCATGGGCCTCACTAGTCTCTTCTTAATCAAGACGAGTCTGGAGAAAGATACCTCCTTGAGGAGTCATCTTAGGAACTGCATCCCAACCAGTTTGGGCCCAGAGGTGCACAAAGCAGCGCTTGTCCCTTGGAGTGACCAAGAGGTTCACCAAAACCTCAGACACCTGAACCAGGTGAGGCCTTTGTGGCTTTCTCAGCTCCACTGCTGTGCAACACAGGTACCAGATCTCTTCCCTAGCTGAATTTAAAAGAACAGCAAATAGAGCACTTATCAGGAACACACCACTTTCTAAGCAATAAAAATACTTCTATGGATCAGAGATGGAATTCAAACCTCTCAAGTTCCACAGCAATAGACAAATTATAAAGACATTACTGCTTTAAACAAAGAGAACAGGATCTACCACGCAGAAGAAAATCTGTCTAAGCAGAAAGCGGTTCATCTCTGCTGTCACCACTGAAAATCTAATGACTTAGAAAAGGCACAGTGTAAGAAGGAAGATAAGATTCAGTGAGCTGTTAATGAAACAAAATTTTAAGATCTTCCTGATCATATAAACCCATTCATAACTTGTCAGTATACTACACTGACCTTTGAAAATTATAAATTTAAAAATATCAGTCAAGCCTTCATAGAAAAATGTATAAATATTACCACAGGTTTCAGTGGGCACAGGAGAAGACTCTCAGAATAATTTTAAGGCCCTCATGAAGTTAAATATCATTAACATAATACACCTGTAAGGATGAAGGTAATGACAGTAGGACTATTAAAGAATTAGAGACACCAAGTAAAAGCACTTTACAGACAGCATGGGTAGCCCATTGTACACAGAGAATGGCACATATACCATGGAGAGAGCCTCTGCTCCCTCATGCTGGTGTGTCTGTCCCCTGTAGTCCCCAGCCATTCCTTATATCTACAATAATATATAAAATGAATAGGCATAATGGGGTCCTTCAAGACCTGAAAGAAGATGGGAGCACATGGTTCTGGGTCTCCACTCCCTTACCCAGGTACCACCCAACAACTCCGTCACCTTAAGTTCTCCATTGTGAAGAACAATCTTCTGAAGTTTAAAGACCATAAAGATGTGGTACAAAATGCTTATGTTTAACAGAGTTTCAAGAAGGTAGGGGATCTTAGCTAAATGGATTACAACTACAGACTTTTGTTCCAATCTGTTTTGTAATGTTTATCACTGTAACAATATATTGCGATACGCACAAAAGAAATAGCGTGAATAAGATTGGATTTCTGAAAGAAGAAAATATCGGAAGACATGAAAGTAAAAAGAATCCTCAAAAGCCTAAAAGTTTTCTAGTGTCTAGTGTGGTTGTGTGCAAAAGGAAATTATAATTCTAACCTATATTTCCCAGTATGCACGTCAGAAGGTAAAGAGATACAGCAGACAGTTCCCAAAATATGTCTGTGTTGTACCAACTAAAGAATCAATGACTCAACTTGAAAACAAAATTGTAAGTCTTCACTGGACACAATCCTCCACAAAAATAAGAGGACAACATGGAGCAAACAGTAATGCCAATCCCATTTCAAAATAAAAACAGAACGCAAAATAAAAACATAGGTTTTTATTTTTAAAAACCCCCAAAGTTCTGATACTAAACATTTGTTTATTAGGGAAAGAAGCGTACATGCATATCCCTGATGGCTGGTAACAATTTGCATCTATTTATCCAGCCAGCCCAGTGTTACATTATTCCCTTCTCTTAAGCCACTTACCTATGCTCTACCCACTTGCCTCAGTGTGCAATTTCATAACCTAATCATTAAAGTGTGTTGATTTTATCTTAGGAAGGAAGGACCATGGTAGTTTTAACTTTGCAGTCAGTAAACCAACACAAGGAAGAAAAATGGAGAGGTTTCATTAAAAAGGAGTATTCATTAAAAATGGCAACATGGGGATGTAAATGCAGAGTTCCTGCTGGCACCACTTGTATGATAAATGCACTAAGAAATCCAGTCGCTGGGTGTGATTGCAACCAGCCTATAAATAGACACAATACTAATTGCTCATATAAATAATGTCTTTGCAAATGATCCCTCAGTCATATAGTGTTCTGATTAAAGAGCCCTGTATGAAAAGTGTGAACTGAATAGAAATGCCCCTGAAATTTGCTTCCTCTTTTGGACAATAAACCACTTGCAACCTCAGCCTCCAGGCAACCGAGTACCTTCATTTTCATTGAAATCAATGGGACATACTTAGCACTTTTTAAAAATAAGGTCTAGTCCTGAATACAAAGGTTTAGTAACTTTTCTGATAGAAAACGTAATTCACAATCAGTCAGTTTTAACTTTTGGTAAACAAGTTTATTTTCTACTGAATAATTCAAACTTAATGCAAAGCTTTTAACGACAGATTTTAAAGCTATTTTGTCACATATGCAGTCATTAAACTAAAAATCACCTAACACTGAAACTGATTTTGCTTCAGCCTTGAAAATGTTGCAAATATTGAAAGAATGACATTATGAGCAGAGGTGAACCACAAAATATTATATCCTAAAAATTATCTCCCAGAAATGTATAGGTATGTCAGATATATGGCTATCATTGGCATTTTTCAGTAACCAAAATTATGTAAGTCCAGTTGCTTAAAGAATCACAGAATTATTAAGGCTGGAAAAGACCTCCAAGATCATCAAGTCCAACCATTGACCGAATTCCACCATGCCCACTAAACACATCACAATGTGCCACGTCTACTCATTTTTTGAACACTTTCAGGGATAGTGACTCAACCACTTCCCTGAGCAGCCTGTTCCAATGCTTAACCACTCTTTCAGTGAAGAAATTTTTCCTAATATCCAATCTAAACCTTCCCACTGCAACCTGAGACCATTTTCTCTTGTCCTGTCACCTGTTACCTGGGAGAAGAGCCCAACCCCCACCGTGCCACAGCCTTCTTTTCTCCAGGCTAAACAACACTAGTTCCCTCAGGTGCTCCAATCCTTCCACCAGCTTTGCTGACTTTCTCTGGACATGCTTCAGCACCTCAATGTCCTTCTTGTAGTGAGGGGACCAAAACTGAACACTGGTGCAGCCTCGTCGATGCTGAGTACAGGAGGAAAGAGCTGTTTAATAGAATAAAAACATTCTGTAACTCGATGAACTTCTACTTTTTGGGAAATCTAAGGCTGGCACATTCACTCTACAAAAAATGCAAGTCAAACCAAGCATTTCAAACAAGCAAAGAAGTGTGCACACACAGCCACAAAAATGGCATGATTTACTATTAAACAGATAGAAGAGAAGCAAAAGCTGTGTGTGAGCCCATGGATTTGAGCATGCACACACGTATTAGTCCTCTCTCTTCTTCATACACTCTCTTCCATCCCCAGACACATTCTATAGTATTTAGAGACTGCCATGGGCTGACCATCAACCCAGACCAAGACCTCTCTGCTCCATGTATGCTCTGATGCTAGATGGGCAGAAGGTCACTATTCTGAAAATCTAAAACAAAGTAATTTTTTTTATTTTCTTTTCCCCTTGAGGCCAATATTTTAGTCCATTCCAGGCACATCATTCACAATTGTTTAGAGTAATTACACAGATTATTTAATTTCTAACTCTTTATTTATTCAAGACACCGAGATACCATTTATATGTTCCAAGATGTCATGACCAGCTGAATGTCCTTGTGAATTCAATTAAGTGCTTTACGTACAAATTTGTCAGCACAGCTTTTTGGGTTTTGTCAGGTGACAGTAACATGGGGTCAGAGCATTTACAGGAATGAACTCATTCCTGTTACTTTTAATCTACAGTTTCTTGACCATTATACAGTCAAGTTCTGTGCAGAAGGTTTTAAGCAACTGGCATCCAGAGTCAGGTGTGAGGACACCATGAGCTGAACGCATCAGCAAGCACAGAGTATTAGCGTAGCAATATACACGGTTAACACCTCTGTCAGATGGCAGCAAACCAGCCTCTAATAGCAGGCAGTCTTTGTCTCCTTTATGCAGCACAGCTTTTATGTCATCATGCATTTTAATCTTCTTTCCCTTTTAAGACCAGGTTCTCTGCAGAGATGGGAATGTGCACAGTGCAGGCAATGAGGATGTCTCACACCCAACAAGCACTGCTGCTGGGCACTTGGTGGTAGGCGTACCACAAAGAATTTGAAATCCCATTTAATGTGTTCTTTTTGACTGCATCAAACATAGGCTTCCTACTCCTCTCTTACAGGCCCTTATTAATCTGTTGTATCAGCTACTGTCACATTGTGTTACTCCTCCCTGTCTCTGCTTTGCTACTGTGACAGCTGCGTGACCACAGTTCTACAACAGTCCTTTAAGTATTTTTCCTCACCATGTTTTATACATGGATTGTGCTTCTTGAGATCCGTAAAAATTGTACCACTTTCCCACTTCCCTCATTCTTGCAGAAAACCAATTTCCTGGATGGCATATGAAAGAAACCAACTGGGTTGGTCTAATGAGCCCCATACATATTAGGATGAAGTATGGGGCACTCCATAGTTGTCCTTCCTACATGGTTTGTCTTGTACAGGTAAAAAATTCAATTAGCAGAATGTACAGTCTTCATCAATGTGCAATAACATATTGATGTTGTTGGGTACTACTGAACCACAACGACAATTTAGATTCTGCTCTGTAATGACTCATGGACAAACTGATCCCAGGAACACATCTTAGGAAGACCTTTTAGATCAGGATCTCATCTTTTTCAGTGCAATTATGCCACACAGTTGGCGTAAGTATTTCTTTTCTTCTTGTTTAGTAGTCTTGCATTTGAAGCATTCCTTTCCACTAACCATGAGAAAACGTGATTGATTCTGTGATGCACCTAAAAATCCTATAGAACAGTGGGTAAAGATTACATAGGGAGATATTTTTGCTGGTTTTTATAAATATATACACATTTTTGTCTGCTGATGGCTGATTCTTTGACTTCCTCTATTTGAGCCTAAATTCCAATTTGGTGATGGCTGACATTCCCCAGGAACTTATTCCCAAATGGATAGCACAAATTGGGTGGTTCATTTAAAATAAAGAATAAGATTAGTGTTTAACCTCTGAGTAAAGAAAATGTCTGAAAAAATGAAATTGTGCCCTGCATAATTTTTTGTATTAGTATATTAGTATGATATGAGTTTTTAGTATACATAGTATATTACTATGATGGGACAGACAAAAAATTGAACAAAAGAGTAGGGGTACTTGGCTCTGGATCTACCAGAATAGGTATGAAAGTAGTTCTCAAACCAATACTAACAGGAGAAAAAGAAACAAGGATGTCTCTTTCTCTTGCTCAGCGGCAAGAATATGAGGGAGTGGAAAGTAATTGTTTAGGACTCCTCCCTCTCAGTGTTTTAAGTCCCTAGCTCACAGAGCACAGTTCTGCTCCAATCTGAAGCTGTATTTCCAAAACACTGGATAAAGGCTGATAAGTAGGTGTTGAATTTGTGCCTTATAAGATACACTCATCACTTACTAGACTGCACGCACGGGAATTTTAAGGGTATAAACTCCCAATTTTGTTGCAGTGCATAGCTGATGTTCAGTGTGAAAGATGGTTTCAAAGGCTGCCTGAAGCTTTAAGATTAGGCTGATGTGGGGGTCCCTCTTCTGTGACTGGTTATTTGAAACTGAATCTCTACATTTTCATTACTTCCTTGCATACGAAAAGGGAAAAGAGTTAGTGTTACCATGCAATCTCACGTTTAACAAGAAAACTAAACAAGGCTTTAACATTTCCACTTAATATTTCCTGTGACAAGTTCATTTGTCTTGATTTTCTCATGAAGTTCTGTTACCTATTCTATGTAATAAATACATACAATTTTCTTCATGAGTGGGTTGTGGCATGTAGTAATTTTTCATTCTGGCATGCTCATAACAATTCTTCACAATAATTGTAAAGACACCAGAAATCAATCTTTCTCACTTTCACACAAAACAGTGACTTAGGACAAGAACAGGAATTATTCACCTTCTTGTTATAGCTTAAAAACAAAACCCTTAAAGATACATTGCATTAATACAGCAAAATTTTATTATTTTAAAATTTTGTTTTACTCTAAAGAAGAAAAGGGTTTTAATTTGGGTGAGAGAGTTATAAGGAAGAAAAATAATTATAGTATTTATTCAGAGAAATTTCTGAAACAAACTCAGGAGAGACTTTCAAGTTCATGCTCAGTTCTTCAACAATTTTCTTGCAAATTTTATACTAGAAAGCTACGTATTCTCTGCTTTACACACACATGAACACCACCGCCATACAATGGCCAGGTTCTTCTCCATTTGCCATGTAATCAAGCACCATGGGTGGGAGCAGGACTCTTCCTGACTCGGTCAATGTAAAAATTGAACCAGAAGAGAGATCCTGAGTCCAAAATCTATTAAGGAGATTCCTTAACAGAAAGCTAATAATCAAATGGGACAAGTGGCAGCACAAGTTGTGCATGCAGAATGTCTTTAGTCCCTTACTGCAATATGCTCTGCAATGCTCCGCTGTCATTTCATGCTGCTGCAACACAACTATGCACAGTACAAACACAGTTTTATTCATGCACTGCTCTGCCTCAGCTGTTTGTATGCAACGGTCACTCAACCATCTCCATTACTTTCTATCTATAACAGCAAACCAAATAAAACTAATGCACAAAGAGTGATGAGTTAGGATCCACAAGTGTTAAACACTGCATATAAAAATGGTATAATATAGCATTAGTGACTTGCCTAGCAGTTCTAAGGAACTCAATTTGGAAGAGCATACATACACACTAGATTTAAAAATTAGATCTCCAGTGAGTTTTCAAGAGCAAAGACTTTTCACACATTTATGTAGAAGAAAGAAAATCTGAAATGCCAAAGCAGGCATTGCTTACTGTTGAAGAAAGTAAATCTGGTTCTACGATAGCAACAAAACTATTACTGTGAAGTACCAATGCTTGGCTAGTAAAGATGTCCAACAGAGAAGCATAAATGGCTTTGGAGGCACTTACAGGACCTACTGAAGAAAGACTACAAATACTGATTACAGAAACCTTTATCCTATATTTCTTACCATGCTACAGACTTTCTGTATCCTCTAAACTAGACACTGAAGAAGAGGATCTCAGAGATATATGGTAAAGCCATGAAACAAAGACACTGTGGAACTGGATTACGTGGTAGCAGGAGGATGGGTGCGGGAAACAGTGAGCATTTGAAGGCAAGAAAGCCTTGGGCTTGCACTTTGACAAAGGACATTTTGTTTAAACAACTGAGAAGTACACTCTGCAGCTCAAGGCATCGCTTCCTATGAAACACCCAGAACTGACATGGAGCGTTTTAGTAAGCAAAACATTACACTGCTGTTAATTTTATACAAGGTGCATAAATGGCATCTAGTGTTTTAAACAACATAGTATTTAGCAAAGATAATTAAATATATAATTTCCTCCTTTCTTTCCACAGTATTTAAAAGAAGCAGTACTTGCCAAATACTAAGCCAAACTTGAAAGTCAAAGGCCAAACCACTTGTATTATGGTGTTCTACAAGAAAATTTGCTAAGCAAAATGTTCCACAAATACCGTTATTCCATTTTGAACAACTCACTATGTAAAACATGCCTCATCTTACTCATCTTTTATCCTTCAGAAGAAATCTTCTGTAACACAGAAGTCAAACTACATGAAATCACAGATGGAATGGAATTGTTTCGGAAAACTGGTAAGCAGATACTACGGCCTACAGATTCATGCTCTATCACTTTACAGTGGAGGGCGCATACCTCCTTCACTTAAACACAAATGCTGAAGAACAATATAGCACAGCAACCAAACTGGAGCTTATCACAGATGCAGATATGGAAATATTTCAGAGAAGAAACATCAGAACTATTAAATAATAACTATCAATACTCGCCAGCTCCAAAATAATGTTAAAATCCTTCATCTTTCTTTCAGTAATGAGCATCCGCACTCACTCAAAAAAATAACAATTATTTTGTTTCAAAATCATGAGTTATGAGCATCCTGATAAAAGTATTGGAAGACTATCAGCTTATGCGACCATGTTTAGATTCTGGGGTGTTATTGGGATCTCTGAGGTTATCAATAGTGAAGGTTAAAACAGAAGCAAGTTAAAACAGAAAATACAGTATGACCTACAGGTTGAACACAGGAAGAATTTGTTGTGCATCCAATGTTAGGTAGAGACCAGAGAGGAACTATTAATCTGAAAAACCTAGCTATAAAATCAAGAGAAATTCAAATACAGGGAACAATGTATTTTATATCAACTAGTTCATATCACTTACTGCAACCTGAGAGCATCCATGAAGAAATCTTAGTAGATTTATTCAACAGTCATTGACATGTGCAAACTACCACTTGCAGATAAATAACAGCCATATTTATTGTTATTAGTATGAACATTTGGCCTTATTTTTGATAAATTGATAAAAAGTCTGTTTTTCTGAAAAACATGTTTTTTCTGGAATTTATTCACTATTATTTAGTTACATAGCAAGATGACAATCTTTTCTTTGACTATAACACATTTGTTTGGTCATGAAACAAATATTAGATCCTGCATTAAAGCATTCTAAGTACAAGAATGTCAAATACTAGTCTGTCTGAACTAAGAGGGGAAAAAAAAAACTTGAGCTCCTTAGACAGACCTCCTCTCCTCACGCAGGAGACTGCTGACCTGAGTACCCAAGAAAGCAGAAGGAGCCAGGCCTCCAGCATGGTCCCTGGCACAGTCCCAAACAGGACTGTTCCCAAACAGTGGCATGGCTGAGGCCAACACTGCTGGCTGCAGGAAGGACTTAGCATATAAACACAAGCTCTACTGTGGCACTTTCCCATACTCATCTTATTTACAAGTTATTCACATAAAATGAGTTTAAAGGAATTGGTCCATCAGTCTAACTACTCGATACCTTGCTAGCTCTTCCTCAACTGTGTGGGCAACAGTCCATTAAGATGAATTTGATTCATATTTCAATACCAATCTCTGGTTTATGTTTCATATATCTGAAACAAGATAAGCCTAAGTAACTGAAAAAACTACAATGATTAATTTTATTGATACAAAAACACATGCAGAATACTTTCCAAAGATAATACTAAAACAGCAGGAAAATCCACAATTTCCCATAAAGGGGCATATACAGTAATTCATGAACTCAAAACACATTTATAACTCTCCTATTTTCTAAAGAGGTTGCAATCTCACTTTTCCAGCTTGTGCAATTTAAAAATAATTACTCTGTACATTTTAGTTTATAAAATGCAGTCAAGAAATTGCAAGGAGATTTAAACAAACACAGAAATGAAACACAGATGAAACCTCAATAGTCAGCTAACCCATCTATCTAAATCATCTATGCACTGCCGCAGTATGAACTACACCTCTATTCCTGCAAGAAAAGGTCTTACCTTTCCTTAAAACTTCTGAGATTACACAACATTCCTGAGCAGTTTAGTCTATTGCTTTACTAAGTGCTTAGTTAGAAAGTTTTCCCCAAAGCCTAGCCTAAATATTTGTGTGTGTGAAAATTAGGCCAATCACTATTGTTTATTTCCTTCATTCCCTGTCACCTCCTTGGGACAAATATTGAGAACCCTCTCTATAGCAACCTACTGCAGAGCACAAGGTTTAGCTACTTATTCCTACCATCACCTCTCTCTCCCTTCTCTTGCCTTCTTTCCTCCCTTCCTCCACCACTTCAAACTTTGCCTTACAGTATGCACCTACTAAATCTCTTCTTCTTTTATTAACCTTAGTGTTAAAGTGTTATGACAAAACAGCTTAAGCGTGGCCATATCTAAAACCTGGTATGACATTAATTTGCAACAGTTTGCCTATTTCTGTAGCTTAGCTCCATAAATGGGCTCTGAAAAATCCATATTCAACCTCTGGAAGAGTTATGGCACACATGCAATGCAACTGACAGAAGAAGAAGGTCCACAGGCACAATCTGTCACTGAAATAGGAAGGAGGCAGAAGTGTTTCTGAGCACACAAGCTCTTCTTCAGATCTGCATCAAAACCAACAAATCTCAAGGTAACAACAGGTCAGCAACAAGTACTCCAAGTATAACATCACGATGTTATTTTATCAGATATTCTGAACAAAATTGGTGGTGAGAAGTGGAAGTAAATATGCATGCTCTCTACGCATCCCTAAGCCTATATTAATGCATCATTTTCCTACAGGAACTTTTCTCAAATTGCCAGAAAATGTAAAAGGAGACTAGACAGAACAAATTAAACTTGTTTATGGGACTGTCCCATTTGCAACAGAACTTGTGAAGTGCACAGCAAATAAGCTATGCAAGAGAAACTAAAGGAAGCTGGATCACTCCATTATGGATTGGGTGGGAAACCGCTTTTATCACTAACTTTCCACAGACCCAAAAGTGTTGTGGGGCAAGTAAATGAGATCAGTTCTTCATACTCAAGAATTAAAGAGTCAGCAGAGCCCTGGCAGCCAGGAGGGCCGACCGTGTCCTGGGGGGCATCAGGCAAAGCATTGCCAGTCGGGCGAGGGAGGGGATTGTTCTGCTCTGCTCTGCACTGGGGCAGCCTCACCTTGAGAACTGTGGGCAGTTTTGAGCATCTCAGTACAAGAAAGATCTAAAGCTATTACAGACTGTCCAAAGAAGGGCTACAGAGATGGTGAAGGGTTTAGAAGGGGAAGCCATATGAGGAGAGGCTGAGGTCACTTGGTTTGTTCAGCCTGGAGGAGACTGAGGGGAGACCTCATTGCAGTTATAATTTCCATGAGAGAGGAAGAGGAGGAGCAGGCACTGATCTCTTCTCCACGGTGAACAGTGACAGAACCCAAGGGAATGGCCTGAAGTTCTGTCAGGGGAGGTTTAGGTTGGATATTAGAAAAAGGTTCTTCATCTAGAGGGTGGTTTGGTACTGGAACAGGCTGCCCAGGAAAGTGGTCACAGCACCAAGCCTGACAGAGTTCAAGAAGCGTTTGGATGATACTCTAGGACACATGGTGTGACTCTTGGGGATGGTCCTATGGCTAAGAGTTGGATCTGATGATCCTTGTGGGTCCCTTTGAACTCAGGACATTCTACAAAACACATGCTTTCAGCGGGACCAGACTGAAGCACAGCATTCTCCCTGATCCAGTGGCTATAAGGTGCTACAGCTCAGTCCACCATGACCATATTGTTATACAGCAAAGGATTTGAGCGTTACAATGATGGTAACTGTAAGAGGAAAGACAATATTTTCTATAAGGACTGGGGAGTACAGATGATACAATGCAACTGTGCAAGATCGAAAAATAAAGATGGGAGCTTGTTCTCAGCAATTAGCAATTGAGGCAGCTGCTATTACAGAACATGGCTGAAAAGGCACGGCTGCAGAGGAAAGCTTCGTGAAACAGAAGCGGTGACTGCCTTGCAAGGGGAGTATGAAGTAAACAAAGGGCATGTCCATTCACACAATAATGCACAATACATGTCTGCATCCGTGAATGGCTGCAGCCCTGTGGACGTCAGCACAGTCTTACGATCCCTCTCAGCAGGCTGAACTTAGGGAAGATATTCTGCTTCTCTGACCTCCAGTAAGCTACAACGTGCCACACTGATGTGCTGCCATAAGCTTTGGTGCCTCTTCTTCACTGTACTCTGTTCATGCAATGTAGATACACCCTCAAATTCTAACAGCACTTTTTCTTCTGGTTTTCCTCACTGTGACAATGACAGCCTTAGTGCTAACTGAATTTTAGTATTAGATACTAGTCAGCTATGTCCCTGTTTATTTAAAAAATGTGACATATTGGGCATTTTAAATTTTGGATTGACTACACGTGTGTGACGAAGAACAAAGATGAAGTCAGCATTATTTGAATTCAATTGGGGATTATTCATTACTCAGAACAAGCAGAACCAGTAACTCTGCTTGAAGAACTGGAATTACTGGTTCATCAAAAAAGTTCTTTATTATTCTTTCTTCTGTCACTATCATTTGATATGCTTCTACAACAACACTGCATCCTACCTGAGCATTTCCAAGGGGAGTTTACAGTTACTTCATTTCTCATCATTATTTTTAGTACAACCCCATCTTATGCCTTACTGCATAAAAGAGAATAGCACTTCATTTCAGTAAGCTGCCTTTCCCTGACAATTTTTAACATGCCACAGGAAGGTGGGTGCCAATCTTTTTAAGAAAAACTCAATATAATTGAGTTGATTGAAAAATCACAAGTGAAATATTGTTCCTAGGGACATCTTCTATTCTTGGCTAACAGTATTGATTTGCTCTTCCTAAATACTAGTTTATATTTAACCATTGTACTCAATATCACCTATGTTCTTCCATACTTGTAATTTCAGAAAGCAATTAGCTATTCCTTCACTAACAGGACTCCCATGGTCTAAATGCAGTAAAATTCACAGTGTTTCTTAAGTAGGTTGTCACCTTTTCTATGGAAATTATTAAATTGAAAGCTAGCAGTGATATATGTAAATGCTACTGTGGGCATGACTAATCCACAGTCCACACAATGGTTCAGAATAACGAAGACCGAAACTTCTATTTTGTCACTTTCTTCCTAATGGTACCTTACACAAAGATGAAGAATAAATTGTTCTGGCAAACTTGCTCCCAGATTTTCCCTTTTATGAGGGCTGTGGAGAACCTCCCTCCTCCTATCTGAAAGGATGCCACAATGCACCTGTATGGCAGGCAGAGGCATGAGCCCTGTGCATCAGACAGAGGGGAGAGCTGAGAACACCCATCTCCATAGCTGCATGACAAGGGTGCAGTCAACTAGGGCAGAAAGGGCCATGGGTCAGTCGCACCTTAGGGACAGCCCTGTAACCTGTAACCCTGTAACCTGACCTGTGTGTAATGAAGTGTGCAGGCGTGTGTCCGGCCTCTGACGCGGTGACACTGTCCTGCTCCCAGCAGTGCAGTCACAAGCCTTGGAGGCCTGAAGACAGCCCACCACTTATGTACTCACTATTCACAATGATGCTGTAAAGTACTCACTAACTTGTGTGTGAAGTGTTTCACTCTGTGTTTGAAGTATTTCAGTTTAGAAAAGACCTTTGCGATGACCAAGTCCACCACTACACCATGTCCCTAATGCCACATCTACATGTCTTTTAAATATCTCCAGAGACAGTGAATCAACCACTTCCCTGGGCAGCTTCTTTCAATGCTTTGACAAACATTTTGGTAAAGAAATATTTCCCAATATCCAGTCTAAACTTTCCCTGGCTCAATTTGAGGTTGTTTCCTCTTAACCTGTTGCTTGTTACTTGAGAGAAGAGACTGCCCCCCAGCTGGATACAACCTCCTGCCAGGCAGGTGTAGAGAGTGATAAGGTCTCCCCTAAGACTCCTTTTCTCCAAGTTAAACAGCCACAGCTCCCTCAGCCGCTCCTCATAAGACTTGTGCTCCAGACCCTTCACCAGCTCTGTCACCCTTCCCTGGACGCTCTCCAGATCCTGAATATCTTTCTTGTAGTGAGGGACCAAGAACTGAGCACAGGATTCAACGTGCAAAGTACAGGGGAACAATCACCTCCCTGGTCCTGCTGGCCACACTATTCTTGATAAAAGCCACGATGCCACTGGCCTGCTTGGCCACCTGGACACACTGCTGGCTCATGTTCAGCCAGCTGTCGACCAGCACTCCCAGGTTCTTTCCCATTCAGCAGCTTTCTACTCTGTCCCCATCCTGTAGCATTCCATGAGGTTGTTCTGACTGAAGAGTGGGACCCAGCATTTCACCTTGTTGAACCTCACACAATTGGCCTCGGCCCATCAATCCAGCCTGTCCAGATCCCTCTGCAGAGCCTTCCTGCCTTCCAGCAGATCAATAGTCCTGCGCAATTTGGTGCAAACCGACTGAGGGTGCACATGACCTCATTCAGATAATTGACAAATATATTAAACAGGACTAGCCCCAGTCATAAGCCCTGAAGAATACCACCAGTAACCAGCCACCAGCTGTATGTAGCACCATTCACCACCACTCTCTGGGTCAAGCCATCCAGCCACATTTTTTTTACCCCACGAACAGTACAACCATTCAAAGCATGAGCTTTCAGTTTCTCCAGGAAAACATTGTGGGAAACCATATCAAAGGCTTTACAGTGTACGTAGACAACACCATAGACTTTCCCTCATCCACTAGGTGGAAGAGGCTTAGAAATTCATCAGTGTGTTTCAATTAAAAGATTTACTTATTTCTAAAAATTCTAAAACAACTGAAAAACATCATAGGTTTCCCATTAAGTGTTTTCTCCTGACTGAGTTTAACAGAAAATATTTCTAACCTGTAGAAATTCTTGCTGGAAAATATTTAAATAATAGCAAGGCTTGAGTAGACATGAATTAAAATGACTTCTTTACCAATTCAAATTAACTACCATATGTCTTAAACAATTCTATTATCATGGCTTTTGGGCATCTCAAGCAATTGAGAAAAAAGAGAATGTTGCATCTTCTTTGTTTTCTTATAACTGTTTTGTAAGTCTAGCATTTGTTGAGTTAAGTAAAATGAGTTTTGGTTCTTTGACAAACTTTCATACTTCCATAAAAAGAGGTGGGAGAGACAAGCCACAAAATGTAGCTCTGTTCTTATAAGAAATTACCACAGTACATAAGTGTACATAGAAAAATAATTTTAATTTATGCACCTGCTAAATGAATTAAACACTTTGTTTTCACAGGGCATAAAAACCGGCCTCCTTCTTTCTCAGCCTTTCCTCTTCAGCTAATCAGCCATGTACCTCAAAGTGACAGCTCCTTGCAGCGTGTGGAAAGACAAAAAATATTTCCGAATTCAACAACTGCAAATTTAAAAAAAAAAAAAAGGTTCAAAGTAAAAAAAAAGAAAAAAGTTGCACTGAGATCTTCTCTAGTGTCACATGAGATTCTCTCTCTTTCTCACTTAGGTTGACAGCTGATGCAATAGAGCTTTGTGGAGAAGGTGGCAAATAAATAAAGCTACTTCTCTTTCCCATTTGGTTGAGAGAACAATATTTAAAACTTCATTTATTTCCTTTCCACAGGTTGAACGCGGTACTTTGAAGTTCGATATTGTCTGGGGAGAGGAATGAGGAAGTTATGTCTGTTGTTAATATGCCCTTGAGTCTATCTACCATGTCTTAGGTTAAGAAGGCTAACTCACTGCAAACCTAGTTAGGTCTTCTTCACTCTGTCAGAAGCTTAAACAGATACATAACTGAAGTAACTTTATAGACTTATCTATTTCTTAATTAAAAAATTATACATTTGTATATAATACTAGTAAATGGCTATAAAATAGCCTCTGTAAATATTGTCTATCAAGTATAAATTTAAGCTCATTATGCAGCAAACCCATGCTGGTTTTGTTGCATTAGTCTAAACTCCTGCCAGTATTTAATGAGATAATTTACTTGTTTATCTATCTGTCATGGTTTAAAGGAAATTAAAATTTACCTCATCCACAGCAAGAAAGTATCTGTCTATATTCAGAAAATGCTTCTCTTGGCCACCTCAGCTTGTTCAGGAATTTCTTCTAATTTTTCACCTCATGAACATATTCACAGCTTTCTTTTCCACTTCATGCTTCTTCTACCTCCATGTTCCGCTTTTTTCCCCCCATCCAAGTCTCTTGATTGCCTCAACAGTTGTTATCCCTTCTCTTCATCTCATTGCCTCCAGATTTTAAAGGAAAAATTGAGGATTAGCTACTTACAGCTGTGTCATTGTTCATTCTAGCTGTACTAAGTCTTTCTAATCTCCTCTTCTTGCTAAACTCTTCTATTTAAGACCATGATATTTATTTTCTCCGTGCACAGGTTAGAACAACGGAGTGAATTACTAACTAGTCCACGTGTAGCTACATCATCAGCACTACAGTATATGTGTATTTTATGTACAGAGCCTACATTGCATATACATACATAGACATGAATAAACACACATAAGACTATACTAGGCAGCTCAACAGATTTTAAGAATCAGAATTCAAGGACAATTAATTGATCCTAGCTTACTTATGCCTTTATTCTCTACATACCAAGGACAGTACATTAATATATTCACAGCATGTTACCAGGAACAGCTGTTAAATAATAAATGCCTTACTGTATTATTTTCAGTGGGTGCTTCAGCAATTAAACTCTGGCTGCCTAATTTCCAGCTCAGTTAGGAAAAATAACTATATCTTATGCAACCAAGTAAAATACTAGGAATTACCCAAAGAATAACAGAAACATCAAGATATCCACTGTAGAGAATTACTGTTCTCTGTGAGGAAATGTGTCATCTGGCTTCTCCCTGCTTATCATTGCAAGAGCTCAAAAAGCAGCTTTTAGCAGAATAGTCTAGGGGCCTTTGCTGCAGATATCATTGGATGTTTTGCCTCAGCTGGTGTCAGCAGTTCAGCTCTTTCTCTATCTCATCACTGGCGCAAGGCAGACACTACTTCCCCTCTTTCAGATATAGTTATTCGGGAGCCACAGTTGGAAACCCAATGCAAATCAACACAAAAACCCCTCTCGTATTTCTGTTTTATTAAAATCAATGCACCCTCAGGCAGCAGAACTAATAGGTCTATGCCAGGGAAGTAGAGACAACCAGTGGGCAGTGGCATGAGAAGGGCAGGGACCCTGAAGTGACAGACTCTCAGTCTGCAGGATCGCTAGATCAGATGCACATCAAACCACATGCTATAGCTAACTCTCCAAATATCCATCACCAACTTGGAGTAATGTTCAACAAAAGCAAGTCTTCAAAAACGCACAAAAATCAACAATCTTGCACGTTTCAAATTTTAAAATAACTCTTAGACAAACTGCCTAAAACTAAGAGGAATTCATATTTGAGAAAAAACCCCTACATTTCATTTGGTCTGCCTCTCATTTCCGAAACTTTGATTACAGAAGCTACCAAGCATAAAAAAAACCCCCAACAGCTACTATCCAGCTTTTCCACTTGCAAGGTATCCTGACTACCTTAATCTACCCAAACAATTGTGCAATTAGAAAAAAAACTATCTAAAAATATGGTTAGGACTGCAAACGTCCCTGTGAAATGTTTTTATTATAAGCATAATAAGTCTGATTTATATTTTTAATTTTATATTTTATCAATCACGTTTCTTAAATGCATTGTACCTCTCCAGTAGTCATTTACCATTTAAGAAGAAAAAAATTATCATCTTCCACAGACTTTCTTGTTTGAAAAATAGTTATTTTAACTATTAAAGCTACCAGCAACTTAATAAAATAGTACATATAGTAGACTGCAGTATTACCTTGTTCCGGCTTGAAATGTATTCACATGATTTACATCTGGACAATACCATACAACCTGACTCATTATTCTGAATAAGATAACTATTTTATCTCTCCACAACAAGACCAAAACACATGAAATAATAACTGCCCACAGAAATTATTTCCCCAATAATTGTGCAGAAATTTCAGCCTTATAACGTTTCTAGTTTAATTTCAAAAAGAAATGTTAATTTAACATTAAAGAAACATTAAAAGTAACTGGCTAGGGCTTTTTTGTGCATGTACTAGCTTTTCAAACAATCAGACTCTCCTACTGAAGTGCAAAAGCTTAGCACACATCTCTTAGGGCTGCATTCATTAAAGTCAGCTATCAATCAGTCACAGTAGAACTTTCCTTAAAAACATGAAACGTAATTTGCATAGAGCCCTGCTCACTGTTACTGAGCGATAGTTAACGAACCACTCCTTTTGTTTCAAGCTACAGTACCTCATGAAGTACTGTCATTACTTAAAGCCTGAGAATATTTGGAATTCATTACATTTTCGTACTTTGTGCTACATACGTGAAGGTGGTGAGGCACCGGAACACGTTGCCCAGAAAAGTTGTGGATTCTATGATATACCATGTCATGCACCAATCCTGCAAATGCAAACTTCCATTTTTCTACAGAGTTTCTTAGTAATCCTGAGCATTTCCACTAGTATTTTTATACTGACAAGGAACTATCTGACTGAGGTTGTAACCAGCAAAATTAGAAGTCTGGATTTACTTACTGTATTATCAAATATGAATTTTATTACATTTATTATTTAAAAATGACCTGAAGTTGAAAACGAACTCTTATGAGTCTATCATGAGTTTCATTACATTTAGTTGTGACTTTTGTGCCATATTTTCAGATTCATAGTACTTTAAACAAACAAGATTCAGGTTCTGGGCCTCATGCTCCAGGATAAAAAGGCCTAAATACTAAGCCTGCAAGATATGACACAGTAGAACAATAAGGAGAGGCCAAGAATATTAATTTTTAATTAATTAATTAATTAATTTTTAATTATATGTAATTTCGAGGGATCTGTTACATGTAATGGAATAAGGTAGAGTCCTCTGAGCCAGCAAGAACCAATTTAATTTGAAGAAAACACAAACCCCCCCAAGATGTGCAGGTGCACTCCTAAGACAACACACCACCACCACAGCAATGGCACTTCTAGACCCCATCTGCCAGCTCTGCCGAGCAATGCACCATGTACACAAACCAGCTCAGTTTGGAAGAACAGTGAGATTTTTTGCAGAGTTGTACATTTCTTCATGCATAGCGATCACCAAATTGCAGTTTCAGATTGTCTATAAAGTAAGGTAACCCTGCATCAGATTACATTCAGGTCTTGCTTTCAGTTCAGTTCTGTTAGGACTAAAATTATTTTCTCTAAAGGAAAAGAACACCTTAGGTTTTTAGTAAGTTTCACAGCAACAAGAAAGGTTCATGCAAGTTCTGTGACCTGAAACCTTGGCTACAGTTCTTAGTAAAGCAGATAATAAATTAGAGGTTAACTCAAGTCAGTCATCTTTAAAGAACTCTGACCAATGTCATATTACGTTTTACATGACAATCACTGTCAGCATTATTTCAACTATTATGTAGACAAATGAAATTTCATTCAACTTACCTGATGCGCGTCTGGTGAATCTGTTTATCGCTGGAGCTGAAAAAAAATACAACATTTTGTTTATTTTTGTAGTGGTGTAACACACTTTAAACTCAACAATGTTATACTTCATTCAACGTACCAGTACTTCATTCAAAAAACCCATTATTTTTGTATCTTTAGAGAAACCCAAGTTAAATTCACACAGAAACTTTGAAGCAGCTTTGCAAGAGATGGTACATAGTAACTAGTAAGCTTTCAAGACCATTTTCAGCTTTCTAAGAGTTACTGTTACTTATTGCTGTTCTTGACTGGATGTAAAACATTCAGATCTGCGTTTTTTATTATTTTGTTGAGTGTACAGTAACTGGCATCTTGCAAACAATAACGCAAGCAGGGATTAAAAAAAAATGTAGAAAAATCTACTTTATTTTACAAAATGAACCTATTGGAAATATGGCACTAATGATACTCCTATAGAGAAAAAGACTAATTTGCAATCCCATCTAGAAGACTGACTTTTGCTTTGGCTAACCTTTAGAACTCCTTGGGTAAGTCAACAACAATGCCAACCCCACCCAAACCCCAGTGCAAATGTTTCATAGTGCCATCCTGGCACATCTCCAACTGTATGCTGCAAACATTTGTAATCAGACTCCTGTCTTGTTTCCAACTGGGACACACTGCAAAATGCAACTTAAAGCACATGGCTTGGCATCTTTTTAATTTCTAGGTTTACCAACTTCTTCAAGAGCTACTGGAGATAAAATAGATAAAGTCTTATGTTTTGCCTTCCAAATACAACCTTCAGTCTTCTCCTAATTAGTATAAAACACTGGTCTAGAACTCTACTTTCATGTGATATATTAACTGCTGGAATAAACAGCAAGAAGAAATCCGAATGACCTAATTTCAAATGTGGGCAGCAGCTACATTAAAAATGTATGCCTTTACAGTGCTTATTAATATTCAGCCTTAAAAATTGCTCTTCATGTTTACACAGAAGTGAAACATGAATGATATCAAACTTTTTTATTTTATCCCACTTAATTTTACATGGTAGTTATGCATCATTTCTTGAACATCTAAGCCAAGATAAAGAGAAAAAAAATTGCTGAGAAAACAGGAGAGACAGTTACAGCCTGAGACACAAACTGATTTCTTATTCCTCTGGGGATGAAAAAAAACAAGGGAAAGCTACAATTTCTGAACCACAGTCACAGACGGTTTGTGCAAACAGATACAGTAGTGACAGGTCCAAGTGGTAAAAAATACACTGGGAAACCCAACTATAGAGGTTTGGAGTGCTAGTCATGAGCAAGGAAATCTCTGGTTAATAAGATATCACAAACCCCAAACATGCATACAGATGAACACGAGAGTAACGTAACCAGGAATGTTATTTTTAAACATGAATTCAATTCCCCCCAACAATTTTTTTTAAATAAAAAAGACAAAAAATATAGACACATTTTTATGAAAGCAATTAAAGCAGACACCATATTTTATGCAACTGTTGTTTTGTAATACAGGGGCTGTTTCATTCCTCAAAATTGTTTATTTTGTCACTAGTTACAGGCCAAATTTATTTTAGGGCATCAGTCATGACTGTCACCATCAGATCGCTGAGTTGTTTCCTCAAGCATGTAAATTTGCAGCAGGTCTTAGCAGATGTGCTCATATAAAAAACCCCAAAACTGGAACCTGACATATGTCTAACAAGAAAGAATAAAATAGTGTTCTGCTCCCATTCAAAAGCTTTCCTCAAACTCAGAGAGGGCTTTGGCTGTCAGTTCTGTACCTAATCTGTAGATATGAAGATTTAACTCCTCTAGACAGCTACCTCAGCACATTTTACAAAAAAATCCCAAAACAAACCAAAAATCAACCAACCAACCAACCAAAACCAAGAAAAAAAATAGACCATTAAAAATAAGAACATCTAGCACAAAAACTAACATAATTTGAAACAAGTTACTGGGAATGTCAAAGAAGAAAGTTCTTTTCAGTTCCATAATTCTAAATTCACTATTCTATTTGGCTGCAGAGAGCTTAATTTATTGTACAATAGATTTTACAAATTATTTACTGCTAGAAAAAAAAAAAAAGTAAGAATGTCAGAACCTTGATTAGCAACCATTTTTGAGCTCATGTGAATAATCAGTGTTTCAGCAGCAACCAGACAAAGCCTTCCTGCTCAGACTGGGATTTCATGGAGGTCATCCAAATGTGTTATTGGGAGATTTAAAAGCAGCACCCACAGTTACTTTTTATGGAGCACGTTGAATTACTCTCTATTTTTCTGGTAGCAGATCACAATACTCTTTTGTTGTAAAGATGAAAGAGTTGGCATACAAGAAGGTCTCAGAGAGTCATCAGCCCCACAGAAATTTAGCTGATGTTTGCACTACAAAGTAGATACATGGTCAACCAGGTCACTACAATGTCTGGCAGGATAAGCATAGTAAGGTGGGCAAAAAAAAGTCTAAGAAGCGTTTTACAGACCCCCTAAAACAAATACTAATTTATCTTTCAAACATGTCAGGAGGTTAAAGCCTTGGCTTAGAAACAAATGGATAAATCAATGGCAGAAATATTCAATGAGGGATATCAAATGCTCCTCCTGGAGCCACACAGCATCAAGAGTAGCAGAGAGATTCCAAGGGAAGAAACACTACTTATTCTACCTGTGATCATCATCTTCCCTGGACATTGCTTTTTTAGCCACAGTCCCTACTGAGTTCTGAGTTAGGTTGACTTAGTTTTGGACCACGATGACTATCTTGATTCACATGGCTCAAGTGAAAGTGGTACCCAGAGAGACAGGGATGCCAAGAGACAGTCTTGGCATCCAGGTTGAATTATCAGGCAGCTTTGAAACCCCACTCACAGGCCACAGAAATATTGCATTTATATCCTTGGGTTCAAGCCCCAAGCCATGTCCATGCAAAAGTGGTGCTGAGGCACTGTGCTTCCCACCCTGCTACTTCAGCCGCTCCCCGACACTCCCGCTCTCCTCTCTCCTCTCAGCCATGTCCACAAGCAGGTTCTTGGGACTTTCAGTGTCTGTCTGCAGGCACAGCAGAAAGCAACTGGCTTTGGGCTCTGGGGGCTGCCCAAGGACTGCTTCCTACAATGTGAAGCCCAAGCAGCCTTATCCCCAATAAAATACCACTAGCAACACTGTTGACACACACCAGTTCACATCTCCACAGTTTTTCAGCAGGGGGAAACTTGGAAAAGGAATGGGCTTGAGTTAAGGAATGGGCCAAGTTAACTCTACAGAAAAAATATCTTAAAGGTTATAGTGACATTGCGTTGAGGGTTGGTTGCTCAAAATGATTCAATAAACCAACTTGCTAGAAAAAAAAAACAGTAACTTACAGCTACACACGCCCCTCTACTAACTCATGCAAAATGTTAGAGGAACAAAATCCACGGATTGCAAAACCTCATGATTGCAAAAGTCAAGGATTTTTCCCAATAAAAGGTAAACTGGCACGTAGATAAATTCAGAACATGTCCAGTGACATTTAATATGTTTTATAGTAACAGAAAGAGCGCTGCACCACAACAAATAATGTACTGCTGTGCACAGAGGATCTTGTTTAGAGGCAATGTGTCACTCCAATATTAATTATGACTCTTCATGTTCTACTTAGTCTCAACCAAAATCTATTACAAACTTCACAGAAGAAAATTATCCGGGGGTGAGGTGGGTGTGTGTGCGAGAAATTACAGAGGTTTCTATCCTGATGAAGTCTTGATTTAATTACCACTTGAAACTGCACAAGCTATAGATCCTTACGTGACATGTTCCAGTTGTTTCACTGTTAGCACTACATAAGAGAGAATTCCGTCTGCTGGTAACTGAAATTCATGTTTGAAAATCCTTGCTCAGAGGACTGTACAAAGGTATAGCTTTTAAAATACTTTGGGCAATACAGATTAAATAAACAGAAGTCATCTGCAAATGATCAAGAGAGGCTGAAGTATTTTAATACATCTATTCACCAAAAACACAGGATTTAAAAACAACATCAAAGTACGTGAAACATACACTAGAATTTTTTCCATCACTCAACAAATGTCTAACCATTGCTCCTTTCCCCACTGTACTTTCTGAGCATTAGGTAGTCACCACAACAGTCCTGCAAAGTGAACCATAAAAGCAGCAACATTTTTTAAGTAGAGGAGGAAATGGGAGTCTATGGGATGGTTTGCAGAGCACCAAGACTAAGATAACACTAAGAAAGGATCCCTAGCTGGGCAGCCTCTAGATGGTTAACTTGTTCTGATAGCTTGAGCTGTCCCTTTTTGTAGACTCCCAATTTAAGTGTTTTTGCTTCAGAAACTGCCAGAGATTCTTGTGTCATTAATGTCACCTGGAATAAGAAGCCAAATACATTGCAGACATTAGACATGCAGCCTTCCTAAAAAGTCAGGGACTGTCAATCTGGAATTCCACAAGGGGCTGTTAAGGACATGCCTGAGCACTCTCTGACAACCAGACCTGCAAACTGGTGATCTCTGCAGGTCTGCAAACCACAGCAAATACACAGCCCCAGGCTGTTCAGTGGAGTGCACAGAACCCCACATGTGGCCAAGCAGTGGTGAGCACACCACATTCCCTGCAGTGCACGGAGGGCAACAGGAGACTGCTCAGTTTCCTGTCACATTCATGGCAACCCAAGGCAATGCTCTTTTAGAGCAAAACACACAAAGCCAAAATGCCTGCTCTGAGTGACAAGGGTTGGCAGGAGATTAGTGATTAAGCTTCAGTATCAGTAAAAAGTAGAACACCTTCCACAAGCCTCACTTTCAATTAGCCACTGTAATTGCTTCATATGGCAAAGGGCTAAACCCCCTAAAAAATAAAAAAAACCCAAAATAAATAAACAAACAAACAAAAAACCACACACACACATATTTCTGCTATTACATGTTTAAAACCCTCAAATTTGGCAGCCCATAGCCCCAAAAAGCCATCTCTATTTACACAACAGGAATATGTTAATATCTTAATGGAAAGACACAAACAGAAACATGCACACCACAATGTGCCATCTTTGTGTGGAAGATGCAAATGCTCCAAGTGAAGTTAGGAAACAAATGTCATAGCCAAATCATACATTTTTTTCTATCCTGTTGAGGGCAAAGCCATGTTAAAACTCTCAAGGACCTCACTGAGGCAAATGGGTCAAACCTAGTCCGAATTTGAAGAACATACTGAGAACGTACTCTCAGTAGACCATATGATTTTATACCATTTAACTCTTGTGTTTTCAGAAGAGCTATCCCTGATTTACCCATGTCTTTTAATCATATACCTCAAAATCCCAGGCCAAGTTTTAACCAATGAGAATCATGGGCACTACATGTTCCACCTTTTCAGTTCCAAGTATATCTGTTTTTAAGAGGCCTCCCAACTTTCAGAAAAACTTTGAATTATGCTTACTGCAATCATATTCCTATATTATGCAAATTAACATTTGCTTGTCTTCTTTCACAGATTATTAATCAGAATGACCTAATCAGAACAAGAACAAAATCAAATCTAAACGAATGCCACTCTAAAATATATGCTTTAGTCAGACTTATGTTTTTATGTCCCAAATGAAAGAAATACAGTTAACTCTCCATTAACCAGGACAATGATAGACTGGGACAACACAGTAATAATAATAATAATAGTAGTAATTTGGAGCCCCTCCAATTTCCCTCCATCACAGGAAACTTTCACCTTAGTTCAGGATTATTTCAGGTAGAATGATTTTTTCAGATTTTTTTATCTTATGAGACGGACACAAGATCATACAATTATGTTCATGTACCTTCACACTGATAAGACCTCATAAAATCTCAAGGAAGGCAGGACAAACATTCACTGACAATTTGAAGAAATGACTCTGACAAAAGAGGGAGTTGTCAGGTCTATGGAGAATGGTTCTTGTCTTCTCTCTGTGAAAGGCCATGACAGCTGTGAGGAGTGAGAAGAGGGGATGAGCCCAGTAAATGCACAGCTATTATTTGGAAGACAAACAAACAGCCCTGGCAACACAGTAGTTATATAGAGCATAGCTTTCAAAATAAATGCGTTTCAATTTCTGGAAATTTAACAGCAACAGCAACATTTTAATGATGAAATACATGAGATATATTTTACTATTTCTCTCACCAAGTCAGTCTCAAAAGATGATTTTATTACTAAAAACAAAATTGAAGAACAGCAGCACATAGGCCTTTTCACAAGGAAAAAGGGTAAATCATGGCCACAGAGCTGCAAGCTGTTAGTAACAGTCAGCCAAAGAACCTGAAAGGTTAGACAGCAACACTGCCGCCAAATTTCCTAAAAAACAAACCTTAACATATCAGGAAAATCTGAAGTCGACTCCCAAACTCTGATTTACACCTCGGGGAAGAATACCCACAGTTCCTCAAAGGGTAGGATCTGTACACAGATGGATCTGGCTCCATCCAAAAAAGGTGAATTGCTGGAAGGCGCTGCAAGTAGGTGCTTTCAGGAAGAGTGTGCTCCCTAAGGAGTCAGGACTGCTGCGTACCGGAGGAGGCAGAGTGCACACAGACACACATTCATATATACAGCAACATGCAGGCAGCGAGGCATGAAGGAAATGCAGGCTTTCAGCAAATCCCATAGACAGTCCAAGAAGTCAAAGATGAGGGAGAAACAATGCTATAGTGACAGTATTTATGTGCTACTGAGAGAAAAAGTGAAAGCAAATAATTGAGCTTTTGCAAGAAAAGTAGGTGTTGGCAACAGAAAAATAGCTACATCTGATGGGATGCCGTAAGATTGATTTATTTTTCAATTAAAAATTAAATCTACAGATTTTAAAAACATCTGTACCATAACAAATACATACATAACTATTGTTGTCTCTGAAGACATCAACACATCTGCAAAAGAATAAAAATATACAGAAACCAGAATATTCTGTTATTCCCATTTTTATAATATGCAACAAAACAAACTAAACTTACATGAGGTTGTAGTCCTAAAACACATTTTGTTAGTTAAAATGAAATTCTGAGATTTTTTTTCGCTCTATGGTTTACTTCTTTTAAGTTTTCAGTCTGAAAAATGAGTTCCATTTCACTGTAGAATACTTTCTCAAGAAAGCTGGGAAAGCCTTGTAGTCACAATAATTTGAAAACTAGACCAGATATTGTGCAAGGACCTTGTGCTCCTTGTGATTTAACTTTGGAGCTCAGATTTCCACAATTATGTGCTAGTTCACTAGGACTGCCCCTTTTCAAACCCAGCATCACACACTTTCAAGGGCTGTACTACCACACAGTAATACACAAATTATTTCTTCAAAACCCAAAAAGCTTGACTTGATAATTCACATCAAAAAAGCTCAGTAAAATTTTTAGCAAATTGATCCATTGATTATTAAGCTGTCACCACACAAGAACATGAATTAAATATGTGTATAAATACCTTGGCACTTGCTTTGCTGTGTATCCATTTAAACACATCACTATGGTATCAGGAAAACAGCAGTGCTATAAATGAAGTCTCTGAAAACATTTAATAAACAGAGAAACTAACACATTATTTCAGGATTTTTACATTATTTCCAGGTTATAATTAATGTTGATGTTAAATAAAGGGTTTTTTAAATGACACTACAAAGCAGCACATTTTTACTGTCATGTTTTGACATAAACATACAGGCAACATTAAAGAATAAAAATATTTTTGGATGAAAGGGACCTTCAAGATCATCTTGTTCCAACGCCTTTGCCATGGACAGGGACATCTTCCACTAGACCAGGTTGCTGAAAGCCCCATCCAACTTGGCCTTGAGCACTCCCAAGGATCGGGCAGCCACAGCTTCTCTGGGCAACCTCTTCCACTGCCTCTCCACCCTTACAGTAAAGAATTTCTTCCTTCTATGTAATCTAAAACTACCCTCTTTCAGTTTAAAGCCATTTCTCCCCATCCTATCATACTTGAAGGCTATTGTAAGGTCTCCCCAGAGCCTTCTCTTCTCCAGGCTGAACAACTCCAAATCATTTAACCTGTTCTAATAGGGAGGTGCTCCAGTCCTCTGATCATCTTTGTGGCCTCCTCTGGACTTGCTCCAATAGCTCCATGTCCTTCTTATGTTGGGGACCTCAGAGCTGACCACAGTATCCAGGTGGGGTAACCTGCTGGCCACACAGGTTTTGATGCAGCCCAGCACACAACTGGTTTTCTGGGCTGCCAGCACACACCGCTGGGGTCATGCTGAGCTTCTCATCCAGCAGCACTCCCAAGTCTTCCTTCTCAGTGTCACTCTCAAGCCATTCCCCACCCAACCTGTATTTGTGCTTGTGATTGCCCTGACCCACGTGCAGGATTTTGCACTTGGCCTTGTTGAACTCCATGAGCTTCACAGAGGCTGACGTCTCATTCCTGTCAAAGTCCCTCTGGATGCCATCCCTTCCCTCCAGCGCGTTGACCACACACACAGCTTGGTGTTATCTGCAAACCTGCTGAGGGTGCATTCAATCCACATTACCAACAAAGGTGTTACACAGCACCCAATATCGACCCCTGAGGAACACCAGTCCTCACTGGGCTCCACTTGGACATCAAGCCATTGACTGCAACTCTTTGAGTGAGACCATCCAGCCAATTCATTATCCACTGAGTAGTCAAATCCATGTTGCTCCAGTTTAGAGGCAAGGAGGTGGTGCAGGACAGTGTCAAATGGTTTGTACAAGTCAAGGTAGATGACATCGATTGCTCTTTCCTTATTCGCTAATGCTGTAACCCTATTGTAGAAGGTCATTGAGTTTGTCAGAAACAATTTGCCCTCAATGAAGTCATGTTGACTGCCACCAATCACCTCCTTATTTTCCATGGAAGGAAGGATATGCTCCATTATCCCACTAAGGTGGGACTGACTGGTCTGTAGTTCCCCACGTCATCCTTTATTTTTCGCTTTTTAAAAAAGGGGGTTATGTTTCCCCTTTTCCAGTCAGTTTAAACTTCACTGGACTGCCATGACTTCCCAAATATGATGGATAAGTGGCTTAGCTAATTCATCTGCAAGTTCCCTCAGAACCTATGGAAGCATCTCATCAGGTCCCATTAACTTGTGCACCTTCAGGTTCCTTGAACAGACTTGAACCTGACCTCCTACACCAGGTGGTTCTTCATTCCCCCAGTCCCTTCTCAGACTTGAAGCCTTCTGCAACTTGGGTGGCAGGGTCAGAGCACTTGCTGATGAAGACTGAGGAAAAAAAAAATCATTTTGTACCTCAGTTTTCTCCACATCCCAGGTAATCAGGTCTCCTGTTTCCTCCTGGAGAGTGCCCACATTTTCCCCAGTCTTTCTTCTATCACCAACATATCTGTATAAGCTTTTGTTGTTGCCCTTGACATCCTGGCCAGACTTAATTTTCTCAAGGCTTTAGCTTTCCTAACCTGATCCCTGGCTGCTCAGATAATCTCCCAGGCATTCCTCTCAGGCTACGTGTTCCTCCTTCCATCCTCTGTAGGCTTCCTTTTTGTGTTTGAGTTTGTCCAGAAGCTCCTTGTTTATCCATGCAGGCCTCCCAGCATTTTCACCTGACATCCTCTTCGTTAGGATGCATCACTCCTGAGCTCAGGGGAGGTAATTTTTGAATATTAACCATCCTGATGGCTCCTCTTCCCTCCATGGCTTTATTCCATAGAACTCTACCGAACAGATCCCTGAATACGCCAAAATCTGCTCTGCTGAAGTCCAGGGTATCGAGCTTGCTGTGCATCCTCTTCACTGCCCCAAGGATCTCAAACTCCTCTATTTCATGGTCACTACAGCCCAGACTGCCCTTGAGCTTCACATTCTCCACCAGCCCCTCTTTGTTGGCCAGAACAAGGTCCAGCACAGCACTCTCTTTGTTGGCTCCTCTATCACTTGAAGAAGTTACCATCAGTGCATTCCAAGAACCTCCTGGATTGCTTACGTGCTGCTGCTTTGTCTCTCCAATATCAGGGTGGTTGAAGTCCCCCATGAAGACCAGAGCTTCTGAATGTGAGAACACCCCTATCTGCCCATAGAGGACCTCATGTGCTCAGTCTTCTGGCCAGGCAGCTGTCACAGACTCCCACTACAATGTCACCTGTCCCTGCCCTTCCTTTAATTCTGACTCATGAGCTCTTGGTTGGCTCCTTTCACTGAGAGACAGAGCTTCATGAACTACAGATGGTCATTGACATAGATGGTAGCACCCTCCCCTCATCTCTCCTGCCTGTTCTTCCTAAGGAGCCTGTAATCCTTCCATTCCAACACTCCAGTCACTGGAGGCCCATCCCACCATGTCTCCATGATGCCAGTAAGATCACAGCCCTGCAGGCACATGCACATCTCGTTTATCCCTCTTGCTGTGTGCACTTGCACAGAGGCAGTAAAGATGGGCCCCTGATGAAGGCGCCTAACTGGCTGGAATACTGCCACAAGTTAGTTGGTTATTTAACCTGTCAGAACACAAACCTCAAAAGAGAGGTAAAGAAATCTCTCCCACTTTATCAGTTAGAGAGATTTAAGCTCTTATGAATAATTGATGCTGTATGTAATTACTGACACTGAAAATAAAAAGATGAAATGCCTGCCTGATATGTTAGACCAATGACCCAACACAGTGAAACGGGTTGTCACAGCCCATTAATGGGAATCAAACACTGCTCTTTTCCCATCCAAGCAACTTGTCCAAGATTTGGGGTGCTTTTTTAATTTTTAAATTTATTCTTTCAGAATTATGTCCCATGTTAGAACATAAAAGCGAAGACACCAATGTATTGAGGTTTTTTATCTTAAATGTGCATTCTGTTACTGAGCAGGTTTCCCCTTAGAAATTAATCCTTTTTTATTGTTTGTGACCAGTACACTTGGTCGTTATCTCATTAAAAGTAATTAGTGATCCATATAAGAAGGAAAAAAACCCACATATATATATATACACACATATAATTCACAGCAATATTTCTAATCTTCTGTTACACCACGGGGTAAAAAAGTTAATTTGTGTTAGAATTTGTCTAGGCACAAGCTGAAGATGTGAACCTGTGAAGAAATTCTGGCTTGGAGTACTTGCTGCCCTCAACCCCAGGTTACTCAGGATACATGATGAAAACTAGTAGTACGTATGAGAGAAGATTTCTACCCACCAGAGAAAATATATTTTGAAATCAAAAGAGAGATATAAAACTGACCGTAAAAATACTGATGGAATATACGTATGAGGGAGGTCAGCCTTCCTGGGACATGCCCTGGGCTATGAAGACCCAATCCTTCCCACAGAGCCAAAACCCAAGACCTGTCACCCTGCTTTAGCTTGGTCACGACTTATAGATTCTGTTTTGTAACAATTCACCAAACTGCCTATTTCTGCCTAGCAGAGTGGGTGGGGGTGGTTTAGTTTGGTTTTTTAACATGATCAATACACCCCAACACCATTTGCAGTAACATTCTTCCTCGCTAATGTATTACCATCTCCAAGGGATACTCTGCTATAGCTATAGCATAGTTTAAAATTGCTACTAAACAATCTGACACAACGTCAGTAACGCTTTTATCTTCTTACCATCTGTAAATGGCTTCTTTCCACTCGAAATTTCATAAGCTATTTTAAGAATATTGTGGTTATTTGCTTTCTAACAGTGCTGCGTAGGCATTTAGATCCATTTCATGTTCTCTCCTGCTTTCTAATTTTGCCGCCTGGAGCATATTTACTAATGTATGCATGTTCCCTATCAGAACAGGAGAAAAACTGGTCATTCTGCCAAAACTCCACCAGCAATGCCCAAATCAGTTGGGTGGTGCTGCTCATCTGTAAAAGTATCAAACTGACATTTTATATGACATTATGCCTTAGGTTCATCTCATAAGATGAAGAAAAATTTGTACCTGTCCTTGAACCAGTATTTCTGCCAAACTGGAAACTAACAAAGATTTTACAAGAGTGACCTGTTCTGATTTCCTGATAGGCAACAGCTTCCCTTAACCATTACACAACAGCACTCTAGATCCCTTTTTTTTTAAACAAAATTTTGGCCTACGTTTTTTGTCTCTTGACAGTACCTGCAAGATATATTTATTACAAAGGACTAATGTTGCAATCTCACTGATGGAAGTGGGTTGGAGAAGATGTCATGGCTGTCAGTACTCTTCTCTGAAGGAGTACACCTAGTTTATAACTATCTCATCTATTTTATATGGTTTAACAACGGTGAATATAACTGCTTTTTCCCATACACATTCATACTAACTGTGTTTAATCCAAAGCCTCAAACCTTTTAAGACTCAGGTTTTCCTACTATTTTTCATGTTTTTGTCACTTTGCTATTAGGTTATTACAACAAATCCTATATGGGCAAACATCATTAAAATGTTCTGAAGCAAAGATTTTATACAAAGACTCTGCCTGGTTCCTAGGACTACCTTGGCAGAAATGTGTGGTACAAAGTACCTCGATGGAGAAGTATATGAATATGTATGATCTGCAATCTGCATTGCCTGCTTATTCACTTCCTGGTGAAATTTAAGATTTTGGACTTGATGTGTATTTTAAAAGTTTGCATATTTTAAGAACATTACGTACTTAAAGGGAGTTTCTCTTGCATCCATGATAATTCATTCTCAGCTACTCAGATCTAAACCAGACAATTTTGTTAGCTTTCAGATTATGAGGCAATGCACATTTTCCGCACTTGTTTTTAGAGAAAGGCTGAGAGATGTACCTTATCAGAAAGCACAGTGACCCTAAAAGAAAAAAAAAATCCCAAACCCCAAGTGTTACCGCTTGAATAATAATAATGATATGAAATAATAGTACTGAGACTGTTTCAGAAAAAAGAAAAAAAAAAAAGGCACAAAAAAACAACCAAACAAAATAAATACAGGTACCTAACTAGAAAAGTCATGACCAAAAAGATAAGCTCTTAAGGAATATCCTGTCCTCGCTCCTAGCACATAACAGAAGCTTGCAGATGATACTGATGGCAGGGTAGCACTTCCTAGACTCTAATGAAACATCTAACAGTTCACAGGTAGAGCATATCAGCCATTTCCTAGTCCAACATCTCACTGGTTTAACTACAAATAACATACTTCCCACCATTATAGAAACTGTCCATTGTCAGCAGCCAACAAAACCAATTAGTGAAACAACACCAAAATGAACAACTCCCAGTGTCCTCCCACCAGCTAGGAACACACCCACTGCAGTCACTTCCCCAAGCTCAGACCCCTTAGGTCTGAGTATAGTTTCTGAGAACAAGTTTGGGATACTTTGGGGGTTTGTTTTTCTGTTTCTAGTTAATGCTTGTACTCTAAGGCTGCAGATCCTGGTAGCAAAAGCCTGGGCTACGAAAAACTAGTGTAGGGATCTAAGAATTTCAGTCAAAGATAGAAGAAAGAGGAGAGAAGAGAAAGAAGAGAAAATGAAAAATATTTTACTGCTCACTTCCAATATACGTGCAATGGAAGTGACAGCAAGCAGCTGTCAGGGATTATGGTGAAGCTGTCAGCCAAAGCACCCTGTGTGATTCGGCCTTTACAGTTCTCAGGGGCGAGTGAATGAAGCACAGCTGGTGCCGGCAGCTGCACTCACTTCAACACAGGCCCAAGGTACCACCACAATAACTGCTCTCATTTACTCCTGCAAACATGCAGGCCAACATGAGCCCAAGGAGAAAGTGGGATACAGATTCAACCTTAACAAATATAAGCATTTCAGACAGACAGTCGAAACCCCTACCCATATCCACAAGATTACTGATGATGCCCTAACTATAGAGATCCCAGGTGTGATCCAGGTTGACCTTCATGAATGGCTGTATGAGTCAAGAAAGGGCATAGAGAAAGCCACCAAAGAATCCCTGATGACAGTGATACCTAAGCAATTCCACAGGCATCATCCTGAGTTAGCTGCACACTGGCCTGTTGACATTGCACCAGCAATGCAGTTGCTACTGAAGAGATGTGAAATCTGCCAGAGCAACCGAAGGACTGCAGATAACAGCAAAAATCTACCAACAACATGACTTGCAATAAAACAAATTATTGTTCTCTCTATTGATAAAGAGCCATACAAAGGAGCACCACACAGACATATCATCCTGTGAACAAGAGGGCTGAAGAAACTTATGTAAGCAAAGTGCATTATCTACTGTCTTTCTGTTACTCAGAAGGGTATCAAATGAGGTGCCACAAATGGCACCGTTTGGTACAGCTGACTGTCATTTTCCCCCGAACTGGGCAAGTAAAGAATGGTGGCAGTTAGGGATAACCACTCTCCAAGTGACCAGGCACCACCTTCCCTTGGACCCATTGCCTTGTGATGGCTAGCTACTGAACAACAAAGAACATGGACCTCATCTCCATGATCATCACCATCCTGATCCCGAAATTCTCCCTTGAATGGCTAGCTCTCAGTTTTGGAACACGATACCCCATTGTCACTATCTCTCTTCTCATAAATGTAGGCACTTGGAGCATGTTGCAACTCATAGCACAGTATGTTGCACAGCCCAGTTTCTGTCTTGTAGTCAGTCATGATACAACTGTGCCAGTGTTTATATGACCATGATCCAACACAGACCCGAGCTGCTGCATGTTACTGTCCCAGTGCCAAGATGCAAACAGCAAATAGCATATAGACGGTATAATGCCTTTGTCTAGGATCTTTTTCCAGGCCTACCCTCATATCAAACTTTTTCTATTCCATGGTAACAACTCAGAACTTCCCCAGAATATTCCAGGATTATACCCCAGACTACACAGAATGTGTTTAGAGTATGAATAGAGATCTCAGTTGCCTAACTTGGTGTGGAGATTTCTGTGCCCCAAAGGTAAATTTGTCTATAATGATGTCAAATTTTGCCACTTGAGCCCCTTCATACATCTTGTTTTTATTCTCAAACTGCTTCCTACTGAGTCAGTACCTGTACCTCAGTTATGGAGGCCAAAAAATTATTTTCTCAAGAGAATGGAGAGGTCAGAGATCCCACCGTGTGAATAGACCTTATGGACAGGTTAACAGGATGTGTCTTTTCCATCCTCAACCCATCAACCCACACAAGTGAGGGGAGGAATGGCAAAGGAAGCTGCAGATGCTGATTTATTTCAGTACCTTCTGTTGTATTAGTGTGAAACAGAGATTACTAGTAGCACCTGAACAACAGCCCCTGAGAAAGGGGGTGGTCAAAGTACAAATGCTAAGATCTATCTTCTATCTTCTTTTTCTTATACTGCAGTAGCATTAAAAGCATTCTAAGAGATGATTTAAAGCTAAATGACATTATGTCTTATTGCTCCATTGCTTGTGGATGACATTCAGAAATGTCTAGTAATGGCAAGTAGTGGATTTTCCAGCACTATTCCATTTTGCTCAATAGCTTGGGCAGCATTTGAGAAGTTGCATCTGTTGTTAGTAAACTTCAGCATCACAGTCATTTTCACATTCATTTTGTTCTTCTCCTGGTAGGAAAGCTTGAGAACATTGTCCTGACTTTCTTCAGTAACTATCTGTGAGATTCCTACCAGGGGCCAACTTTCCACAACTCTTGATAAAAAAACTCTCCAACAGGCTGATTCGCCTTCAGGCAATGAAATAATTCTTGGCATAAAATAACGGTCTTCCAATAGACAGCTTTAAAAAAAAAAAAGCAACTTACTTTGCTCCCAGTTTGGATTCCCTACCAAAATTACATGTGATAATGACACCATTACCTGAAATACAGCTAAAACCAACCATAAAAAACGCATGTGGTCATGACCCAAAGATGAGTCTGCTTGACATGTCAGACTAGCAACCCACACCTCTGAAAAAAATATGTCCTATTTTTCAGGCCATGCCATATTCCAAAAGCAAGCACTAAAAGCTCTTCTCTTGAAGCAAAGTCAGTGAGCAAACAAGTATGCTAAAAAGCAGATAGGGTGCCTGACTCTAACCCAGTGATCTGGATATTCAAATACTCACAAGGACAGAATAGACTTTCTTCTTTAACTTACTGGAACACGCATGCTTTACATTATACTCTCAGCAGAAACAAAAATAAAATTCCATTTTTGTAAATTAAATTGCAAATTTCTAGCTTTTCTTCCTTGCTTTCTCAAAAAAAAAACAAACCAAAAACCAAACCAAACAAAAAAATAAAATCCCAAACCAAACATAGACTGCTTCAGAATGTTTCTGAAATTAAAGGACACTCAACTTCATAAATTTAGGATAAACATTTCCAGCATCCACATTAGGTTACTACAACTTAAGATGAGGAGTACTCCTGATGACTATTCTTTTAAAAATTATTTCAGACAGGAAAAAAAAAAAATTCTACGTTTTGTGCTAATAGTGGATTTAGAAAAACCCATACAAACAAAGACAACTTTATTTAAAAACAAACAGACAAACAAACATACAAAAAACCCACAGAACAAAAAATTTATTCATCCTTTATAGGCTGGGTCTATACATGCCCTTCACATTAAGTGTGCTTAGTGTGACCAGAAGAGCATGTAGGTAACACGGGATTCTGCAACAGTTATATGGCAAGAGTCCATATTAATAACTACAAGTTGCCTTTTGTATAAACAATTTGGTAAATGACAGTATGAGTTAGGAACATCAAGCAATGCAATCTCTGCAGTGTCCAGACAAGACAGTTCTGCAGTTCCTTCTTGTGAGGCTGAGCTTGTGGCAGCCTGCTCCAGTTGAGAAGGGCTGGCTGTTGGGGATGCAGCTACCCAAGGCCGTCTCCAGCATGTTCCACTCCCCACAAAGCCGATCCGCTTTGGGGCAGCTGCTGGCCAGGCAAACACCTTTGCCTTTTCTTGCTCCTTCAGGCTCACAGAGCTTCCATCCCCAGTGTGCCTTGTGCGTGGGGGATATGCCTCTGTTTCCATTAGAACACATTGCTACAGTTACCAACAATCTCCCCAGCACCCTTCTATGAGAAAACCTGGGAGAAGTCAAGCTGGCCCAGAGACAATCTATGGAGGACAAAGGTAAAATTCACTAAAGCTCTCTTCGGTTTGGTACACTTTTAAGGGTAATCTTCCTAGCCTAAACAAACCATATAGGTTTCCTCCATTTACAAGCAGTTTGCTGATTGCTCAGGTATTCCTGCACATTTCAGTCAAAGATAAATCCATTATTTTCTACAGTTGGCCAGAAAAAGATGATGCATCAGACAAAAATTTCTTAAATTCTAGCATCAGGTGGGCCCTGGACTCTAAATACTAGAGTATTGCACGCAAGCACTGCTATATGAGCCCCTTACAACCCCTTCACACACATACTGCTACAAGGCCCCTGAAAGTTGGGGGTGGCAAGTATTCCATGTTACTACGTTACAGGCACCAGTGCAAATGACTCAAAGGCACAGAGCAAGTCTGCAACACAAAAGGAGATTTAACCTAAGTTGTCTTAACTCTCAGAGCCCTATTTTTAATGCTGGATCATTCTTCTTCCTTAAAGGATGCTTATCAAGGGATGAGATTAGAACAGACCAAACCTTAGCCTTCAGTCCAAATTCCTTTGTCTTGTTAATTTCATGCAGATCCACAGAGTACTAAAATACAATTTTTTCCCCCCATAATTTTTAAGTATCTTTTATCACTGCTAGGATATGGGAAAAGTTACGCTCAGTTACTATACCGCACTACATACACTCATTTAAAAATGTTTTTATCAGTAATTTGACAGACTACAAGAGCTTCATCAGGCCAGTCTATAAAAAATAGACATATATGTATTTCCTAAAGCGTAAAGTTTCATAAGCCCCATAGGTGTTCCTGTATCATGACCTTAAAATTTCTAGAAGTATTGCAGATGAACACCATCCAGTTTTATAGACATGCCAATAACTCTGATTAACATGCCTCTTTCATTTGGTTCACAGCTCCAGTGCAAAATTCTCCTCTTTGCTTTTAAAACAAGAAGTTCTTAGAAATCAATCCACTTCCACAAAATATGTAGGATTTGACTGACAGAAAACAGCAGTCAAATAATAGTAATACATATTATCTTAGATATCAAAATTACTGATCACCAAAAATAATTTTTTTTAAACTGAGAACTATCATTAAACTTTCAATACAAACACAAAAAGGCAAGAGTTTTGTTTCATCTCACAGTCTCACCAGAATTTGTGTTAACTTTCCAGTTACAAACTACAAAACCTGAACCTTCTTCCCACTTCCTTAAGTACAGTCAGTTATATGAATTTGATCCTCACTCTAGTAACACAGAATACCACGTCAAACAATAACTGCAAGAAGTTATCCTTAGAAAACATTGCAATTGTTGAATCTCTAATATACAGTTTGTGCAGGAAAAGCTAGTTTTACAGAAAAAACAAACTTTACTACCTGAAACATACTCCATTAAAAACTCAAACACCAAGATGAAAGCTGAGTTCATCCCTTTGACTAAAAAAAGAGGGTAGTTCTACAGCTCTATAAACTCTTTTGTCCTGGAATGCTGAAAATAAGTCAAACAATGTCAGTTTTTAGCCAGAAGTAAATATAAAGTAGGGTTTCCGGAATTAATGTGTAAATCTTATTGGCTCTGCCTTTACATTTTTGAAACAGCACACATGTTTATATTCTGACTTTTGTACATTTTCCAGATGAAAACAAAAAAATCAAATTAATACTTTTCAGCAATAACCAGGCTCCTGTTACTTTCCGAGTGACATTCAGTCAGGTAACTGCCCCAAGTGGCACAGCAATTATGTTTCTGTTCTTAATACTTAGGAAGAAAGAGTGTGCTTCCACTGAATCTGGCCTGCGAAATTTAAATTGGTTTCAGTACAAACCATTCAAACACTGGAAATGAGAAAAGGTAATTTCATTTTGCAAGTGATATATCAATTTCTTTAAAAAAAAAAAACAAAACCAAACAAGCAAAAACCCACAAATAAACAAAAAACCACCACCATCAAAAAAACCCACAAACCAACTAAACTTGCTGAACAATTTTTATCTGAATGAGGAAAGCCCTCAAGGAAAGGACTTTTCCACTAATTTGTGAAAACTAGCAGCTGATAAACTAGTATCTACCATGAAGGAAAGGTCACCTAAATTCAGTCTTGGCCTGCCTCACATGTCCTGCCAGGTGATCAGTACCAGACACTCCCAACATCAGTTCCAGGTGGCTCTGACCAGGCTCAGGTGCTGCCCCTACCTAAATACTGTGGTGCACCTTTAGTAATCTGCTTCTTCCTGAAGACTAAACATTGCAAGAGTATTTTACATACTCCATGCCATACACCAACTGGCTCTTTCAGGCCACCAAACATGGATTAGCTTGTTTTTACCCCAGTTGAAGTGAACCTGTACCAGCCAACCAGAGAGTTATATTAACTTCAGATTATGATTTTGACACTATGATTTAAGGAAACCATAAAGGCAGGTGCCAGTTTGTATGTTCAGGGCTGTGTAGTCAGCTTTATTAGTTCTTCACAAGCAACTGTGTAATAGCTTCAGCAAATAAAACATCCAAACTTTAAAAATAAATAATCACTGAAGAGGACCTTGCAATAAATACTGAAGGTGAGACAGATTGCAACTTACAGACCACAGCTTCAAGAAACTTCTTCCTCAGAAGTTAAACACATCTTAGAAAGCACAGAAAACTTCAGTCTCATTAAAAAAAACAAAAATAGTTTTTGCTCAATGGTTGAATTTCCCCATGACAGTGAAATGATACTGTGGTTGTGACCTTGCAAGTAGGGGCCTCTAGCAGTGCCCACTGGGACAGTTACCTCCTGAGAGGTGGGACCACAGACCAGCTCCCAAAAAGGGAACCTTGGGTCTGTCACCTCTGAGCCAGAAAAGGTAACAAATGGACTGCTTTACTGGGGAGAAGTACTATTAGGGTCCTTAACCTGTAGGATTTAAAGACATTTCTCTTTGAAGCTCATTGGCATGCTTTGTTTCGATTCTGTCAAGGATTCAGATGCTATAATGGCAGAATTCTTCAAGAGTTAGACATTTTTCTAACATGAAAAAGCATATTTCAGAAAGCACCCAATGAGGTACAGGCTGATACCAAGATCACTACAATGACCTGGATCCAAGAGTACTTGTCTCCTCTTCTGAAAGGCCTACACATGCACTGTACATCAGCTCACTCCCAGATGGTCTTACGTTATTTGGTGTTACAACTATAAAGACAGTGAGTGTCATGCTAGAATTGTAAATATCAACCTGCCTCCTTTCAGTTGAGAAGCGTGATCACACACATTTCTGTGATTCATCTTCTATTACTGTCAAACAGAATTGCAAATAATACTTTATCTCAAAACAAGAGAAATGGATGTTAGTCCCTGCTTGAGCTTCTGGATAAAGAACCTCCTCAATTTCATATAGTGAAAAAAAAAAAGCAAAAGAAGGAAAACAAAACACCTGATACCCTCTTAACAGCAATAAAAGGTGAAAAACAGAAATGCTGCTACTGTCTTTTACTCTCTCTTACTACGTTTTTTTTCTTTTGTTGTTGGTTTGGTTTTCTTTTCATTCAGTGCATGAGAAAGATCCTCCATCAAAAAAAAAAAAAAAAAAAAGACGTTGAGATGGAAGAAGTTGCCACTCATTGCTGTACTTTGCTGCTCCATATAACTTCCCCAGGAAAACTCTCTTTGCTGGAAATGGATCAATGACATCCAACTTTGGCAGTAGCATCAAACTCAGGTCTTTCTAGCAGTATCTACAGAAGTTCTTGTTAAGAAACTCCCAAAACTCCCCAAAAACAAAGTCTGAGAAAAGGACAAACACCTACACATCTGCATGGAAAACACATCTTTCTCTCAAAAGCTCCAACTGCTCTTTGATTAGATTGCCCAAGATCCCAAGACTTCCCAGTCTCCTTATACCTGCTAAACCTGGCATCTGTGCTAATGCAGTAATTTGAAGGATGGACTTAAAGAATGAATTACATCGTTCCTCCTCTTTTTTCAATTTTTTTTGAGGCAATAACCTGAAATAATTACAGACAAGCCATGTTCATATGACAATATATTCCAGATAGACAGCAAACTAGGGCACACATAAATCAATTCCATTTTATTTTTGATTCTAAGAAGGCAAAACCAGAAGAGCAAATTACTTCTTTTTGCAAGGTGGATAATGGAAATGAATCTACCTCTACTCCCACGTCTATTGCCAGCAGCAGCTACATTCCAGTAGAAGGGCAAAACTGACAGATTAGCAAGGGAGATGTGCAGAAAAATACTGCAGATAAATTTTTAACAAGAAGTGAATTTAGTAGTATCTAAGAATAAATAACCATCTATCTTCTTTCAAACAATTTTTTATATGTGCATTAGTCATTAAATAATATTTCCTGTAGGCTGAAGCAACAGGAAGGAAGGCAGGCTGTTAACTTTATATTTAAACTACCACACAGATGCTTCAATATTGTAGTGGTGAAAGGTATACCGAAGTTTCTCATGTTTAGAGTACCTATTAAAAACCAACAGAGAGAGATAAATTATCAGCTAAAAGACGTCTTTTAGAGAAAGATGCCTGAACATTACTCAAAGGTATTGAACGAAATGGCTGGAAAGAAAAAACACCATGCATTCAAAACAGGAAAATAAAAGTCCCAAAACTAGAACTAAAGCCAAAATGATGACTGGGTCCAGTACTAAAGAGACTCATGAGGAAACAGATCGACAAAGCTACCGGATCCTAACTCCTCAGTTTCAGCAGAGATTAGGCATGACTGGGGGGAAAAAAATTAAACCTATCCCCCTAATGTTTAATAGCATCAGTTATTGAGAACATACATTTTTCAAAACTGATTCATGATGAGAAAAATGGTTTTATTACAATGGTAGAAAATCTTGTATTGGAAGCCTTAAGAAAATTTAAATATGTCTATAGCAAACATCTTAACTATTTCTGACTGCAAGTGTGATGAGTATGACAAATATTGTTTTGGAATAGAACAAGAAATCTGAGGACAATTCCAGCCCTCCATTAGACAAAGTTTTTGTCATATTGACCACTGTTAATATAGGACAAGTATTTAAACATACTTACCAGCTTTTAGACATTCATTTCCAAAACCTTAAATAGCAAAATTTCTTGATCAACACCTATTTCAAAGACTAATACTAGTCTGCATTTGTTAGCAAAGGCAATTTCTGGCTCAATGATGGAGTTAAGCATCAATGAAAAGTGTTACAGCTTCAGAGAGAGGATCTAAAAGGGAACAAGTTCAGCGGTAAAAGTAATGTGAAACAAATTAGGACCAGATCAGTGCAGTGACAGTACACGCTCATTTGTGAGGTCATCCAAAAAAAGGCCACAACAATGCTACTATCATGGACAACATGAGTTCAAGTTAATCCATACCCTGCAACACTTACAAATGCCTTCTAACTCATGGAAATGGATTTTGGTTTTATTTTTTACAAATTATCATTAAAATCAGAATGAGAAAACACACCAAGACTTTCAGTCTGTGCTCTCGGGCTAGCAAGTCTGGATGCTTACACTTGGTTCCAGCTTGTATTCATCCCAACACTGAGAATTCTGTACATCTTATTTATAGTCTACACTGAGGCTTTCCAAGGAATGTTTTCTTTCCAGTGTTGGGCAAGGATTTCTTTTCTTCTTGTCTGGTATGTTTTACAATAGACATGTCTGCTAAAAAGTTACAACATGAAAATACTACCCCTATTTATAAGAACACATCACAGGGATTCAGAAGGGGCTGATGCTGTTAAAAAAATCTTTAGACAAGCAGGACGGTATCTGGAATGACTGAGCAGGAAAGATCACGTTACTTCTCTTCCCTTCAAAATCTATTTTATACAGCAATTTTCTAGTCCCTCCATTATGAAAGTCTTCATAATATTTACTAACTGGTCCTTCTAGCCCAGCTTTACAAAAACCACTTTAGTCATGTAACTGGAACAGTCTGTGTAAGAAAGCTGTTCTCATCATGAGCCTCTACCTGCTCAAGCTCTCAGCTTCAAATTCTTACTCAGATGATTTTTCCTTAATATCATTAAGCAGAGCAATTTAAGAGTCAAAGAGACAAGTGAAAAACACTTTCTGTTGTTACATGTTTTTTACCACTCTACCTTCCATTTTTTTTATTGTTCCATTCCTTATAATTTTCTCATTCTATCTGTGGCCCACAAATTACTTTTCTAAGCAACAATGCTAAAAGGATGCCTTTTATGGAAAAGATGGCAAATTGCCATATGGTTGTTCAGTTCACTCTGTGGACGCCTTGTGCCTACAACCTGCATTTTACTCCTTGCCTGTCTCTATCCCCCTTCGTTTCACATCTCCCACGTTTTCGTGTGACAAGGTATCATTTAAAATGCTGAATAAGGCATTGGACATTTGATTAATATCATCTTTTTGATGTAACCCCAAAACTGTATGTCTCCTGGGTTACTTGCTACATCAATTTAAATCTGGATTCATGTATTACATTGCCTAGAGACTGCAAATAGAAATTCTGTGTGAGCACTTCTGCTATTTTTATAACCAAATGCACAAAAACTTGAAACAGAGCTCTTCAAATATTTAAATGAAAACCCAAATTGACAAACATGATGATTTTCTTCAAGGAAAAATATAATACCAGACAATTAGAAAAGTAAAAAACGAAGAAAAAACAAAGGGACAAAAAGCCAAATTTCACCCTTTTCAACAACTTTTGTTTAGTACTGTGAATGAAAACTGATCTACAGACCAAAAAACACATTCAATAAAGATTAAATAAATAAATAAATAAATAAATAAAACAGCCAAGTTTGTAATTACTTGTCAGGATCAAAATTCACAGTAAGAACATCCTGTTCAGTTCCATGCAGTAAACAGGTTATCTGTCACATGAAAGGGTTAGAAAGAGTTCCCTGAAAGGTTTTCAACACAAAAACTCTATATAAAGCTATCTAGAGTTATCTGTATCATCACCCAATGTCCCAAAGAAAAGGAGGAAAAAAGCATATATTTCCTTTAGAATTTTCATAAGATTGCTTTCAAACAATACCATACTTGATGGATGTTTATGTTAATACCTATTTACAGATGAATACATTTCTTTTAACAGGGTTATCTGGCATGTAGTAACTCCCACATATATATATGGACTTCATCTTTTATGCACCCACATCAACACACCAACACACAACATAAAAAAGACTATGTGATAAATGTATCAACCCTAGTAAGATCACCTCTTCTTCTTCTTCTAATTCATGTATGTCAAGACCTATTCCAGCAGCAGAGAACACTGAGCCATTTTAAATGGCTCCTTTTCTCAACCTCCTTTCTCTCCTTCATTCACTTTTAAAAATCACTTCCCTTTTTAAAGCACAGAACTTCTGTATAATTACACTCACATCTCATAATAGGAGCTCAAACCTGGAGTGGGAATAGTTTCTCTACAGCGTGACTTTAAAGCATTTCCATTAAAATAAAAGTTGATGAATAACCATTGTAATTTGTACTAAGCACTAAAGAAAGGGACATTTCACCATGTTTGTTATGCACTGTTCAATATTTAATTTTTCCATCAGCACTAAAACCATGTTAACTCTCTCTGACAACTGCAGCTGCACTGACGTGTCTGTCAACTTTCTTGATGATGACCACTACTGTTATCTTTTGAAACAGAAAATGGTTGAATACAGTCTGGATTCTCCATTAAAAACTTAAGTTGAAACTTTTGCTAGAATACAAGTGTTACAAGGCTCCAGACAAGGTAATAGCGCAGATAACCACATCAAAATATTTAAAATATCTCTCAGCATCAAATAACCAACTTCACATCTGTACAATTCACTGACCACTACTTTTAGTTCTAATTTTGCATTTATGTCCTTCTGCAATATATCTGTAAGCCAAACAGAATTTCAATAGAAAATTCAGGACATAAATTTGGGATCTCTTCTACATGAGGAAAGCAGGGTAGAGAAAACAAGAGCAGAGAATTTAATGTGTTCTCTCAGTCACATGTGTTGTCTATTCTTTTACCTTTCTCCTCTTACTTCACTTCTGCCTCTCCTTCCTCTTGTTCTTACCTTTGCACTTTCCTTACCACACACTGAGTCCTATTCTACTTCTATGTCCTCCTTCCACCTTGCCCTCTTGTTTCTTTCGTAACTATTCCAACAAATGAAATTTCCCAATCTAGAGGTCATCTTTGATATTGGAATGCCAGAAGCAGAGCAGCAGCCCGTACCTTGACTAATCTGTACCTTGTGACCTAAATGTGTGATTTCCAAACCATATGGTCCAGATTTACAGGAGCAGCTAAGGCCAGTTAGTCTGCAGAGATTTGACTATTTCAGGTAGATTTCCCTCAGATGAGGAATAGATGATGGATAGAACTAGCAAACATAATGAAATATTTTTGCATAACAGATTTCGAATAAACTCCAAGTTCTATACGCATTTAACCAAGCTTAACTTCCTGACAGATGCATAAAGTACCTCTGTTCAGGTTACAAACACTAGGTCATTATGTTGTAGGAGTACATTCTAAAAACAGGCACTTTCTTAATGTCCAGAGATGTATCTTTATTCTGTTCACTAAGCAGAGGAAAGAAATAATTGCTTTTCCATTCATGTAAACGCATAAACAGGAGTAAACGCAGGGAACAAAGAATGCAAGGCTTCTTTGGGAAGCTGAACCAAAGTCAGCAAGTGACACAATACTCCCAGAGCATTCCTGAGTAAGCCAGTTTTCCTTTAAAACAGACATGATACATGCAAGAAACCAAGTGTTGGTGTGCAAATGTTAGTACTGACACTGTTTATACCTTATAATTCATAATGCAATCATTACAAACCCATGCCAAAAAATTTTCTGTCTTCCTATGCTTACTGAATTAATGCTTTTTCCACACTGAACAGTCAGCCAAAATCAGTTTCGAGTTGTTTCTTTACAGAAAAAGAAGCTGGAGACAAATTCAAATATTTTTGGTATCGTTCTACTACTTTTCTGTCCTTAGGTCTTTGGAATTTTCTCCTGCTTCTCTTTGATACACAAACTTTAATGAAGTATTAGAGATCAGAGACACCTTCACTTATGCATGCTTTGTTTTGAGCAGGTATGCACAAACACTTTTGAGTGGAGGCTGCTATCATTTCAACTAAACTATTAATACAAATATACTTTTCTTAAAAAAGTTGTTAGCAAAATATGCTTTTCATCTACAATCACAAATATATGCATATCTGAGAGGGAAACATACTCCTTACTACAAAAACTACTAAATGTTACGTATTACAAGTTCACATTTCTAGTTGCTTATAGTTTTGTCAAACTAAATTTTTGGACTACAAATCTCTCAATCTGAATAAAACACCTGCATCAGATTAAGGGATTAAAAAAAAAACACAAACAACTGCCAACTTGCTCAGGTTTACTTTCTAAAATAACTGTTAGCAGAAAGAAAATATTTTAGTTTGCTCCTGTCAAAATTACTGGAAACCTTTCTTTAAAAAAGCTGCATTATTCCGAGAATTTACAACAAGCATTGAAAGCTTTGTGGTTTTGTGACTCTGTACATTACTGAAGAGCAGCAAGAAGCCAACCCCTGACCACCAGGGTCCACTGCACCAGCAAGATACCCACTCATGCAGCTGGAATTCTTCGCCCTTCCAGAAGCTATCTTCTTCCCAAACACTCATCCTGAATGGTCTCTTTACACACGTTATGCTCTGGCTGACAGCAGGCATAGCCTGGAAAAGTGCAAGGAGATAGAGCCCAAAGCCTTGCAAAGGAGTGCACCAACAGTGCCGTGCTCACACACTCGCAAGGGACTCGCCTGCGGTTCGAAACTTGCCTCTCCTAAATTGCATCCATAGTGAGGCTGCTCCAACCTGGGTCCGATTAGGTTTGTCATTATAACCATACAAATAATGCTTTATGTCTTTTTGTATATCAAAAGAGTGACTGTAGAAATTATTAGAACTTCATTTCTAGATTTGGCTAAGCGCATAATAAATAGTAATGCTTTCAGCCACCACTCATCATAACCCAGATTTTAATTTGAATATACACATTTTTAAGAAATTCACATTTTTCTATATGGTCCCAGATTTAATGATATCCTTCTACAACCTATAGATATATTTATATCTTCCCCTTGCTCTTATTTATCCCTTCCACTGCTCTAATCTACCCATTATCTACGCATTACAGACCTACAGGAAAGTTACAAACTAATCAGAGCTTTCTGATTTTCTTTAATTTCAGGAAGAAATCTGTAAATTAGCTTAACTGTACCGGTGAAGTACCATTTATCATCACAAAGCTGGCATGAATGTGGTTGTGTGCAGAGTCTTCTCTGATGCTCTGGTTGCTACAATTTACTTATTATTTCAAAATTTCTATGAACAGTACATAGGTAAAGCAATTCCAACTGAATAAAGGAACTAAAATAAAGATACACCTTTAAAATGGGTATTGTAAGCTAGAATATGTTTTACCTAAGCAGTGATTTCATATCATTTAGGTACAAACAGTGGGTTAAACCAAGATACATACTTGTATTTCCTAGCTCAAGTTTTCAAAGAAGCAATTCAAAGCAACCAACACACCAACAGAAGCACACGGGGGAGGAGAGGGACAGCTGTAGTATTTTCCTGTTAAAATACATCACTATCTCAGAAAAGACACCAAAACAAACCAAAGTAAAACAAAACAAAATAAAAATAAACATAAGCTACATGATGCTAAATGGTACATAAAGCACGGCAATTTTTGAGTTTAAAGAACAGCACTGTTACCTCTAAAAACTCCTCTACTAATTCATATTAAGGCAAGATGAAATACGAATTTTTAGCTATGGCAAATACTTTAAAACAGCTGCTACAAATGTCATGGGTTATTACTCATCAGAATAAGTCTCAAATCAACATATAAGTGCTAATGTCACAAGTATAGTCATTGTAAAAGAACAAATGTTTTACTGAGCATTTTCAAATTTTGCAGACACAAAATCTTAATACGCACTTCAAACCTGCAAAAAGTTAGATGAATTTTCTAAAAAGGGGCTCATTTTTATGTACATGTCTGTCCTATTCAATACAGTAATTGCTACTAGTATTAGTAGGAATTAGTTGTTGTCACTGATTAATGCTAATACATCCACATAGGACAATTAAATATATATTTTTAAAAAACCAACCAACAAATCAACTAGAGACCTAAAAACATTCCCAAATTAAACAGTGTGTTCCAAAGGGGATAATCTAAATGCTCTGAACCTAAAGAATGTAATTTCAGAGGTCACCTTAACTCCAGGTGCCAATTCAAAATTATGACATCAATACAACAAAGCTCTCCCTCCAGACAAGGTAACTGCTTCTACCTTTATGTGATTGGCTGTAACTGATATAAAGGATGCAGCAGAGACCTGAACAGAGTTTAATTCAAAGTTCACATATGACTCTTAATCCCAAGTACAGCTTTTTTTTCTTTTTCACACAGCTTATGCCTCAGCTCATCATTTCTGAAACAGGATAATGCTGATGTAACTTCCACAATACATTTCAAGGACAAAACTAATACTGACAAAGAGTTCAACTGCAGGGCTTTTAGGTATTTAGAAACATTTAGTGAGGAAAAAAAGGTTGGAGACAACACCATTTACAATAAGCTCTCAACAACGTTCTGTTTGAATTAATTAAGGAATACTCTCAGTCTGACATTTCAAGTGTACTGCTTTAGCAAAGAAAAGATACCACCACCAGGTCTGAGCTCCTTCCCAGAGGTTTTCATTTTACATTTGCTCATCAACTTTTCCAATTTGTTGTCCTCTCCTAAGAAAGTAGTATGCAAACAGGACAAATTGACTGTACAGAAGCAGTTTGATTATTCATAAAGGCAAAAGAAAAAAACATCCCCCAAACTTAAGTTCAAGAATTGTTACTTAGAGAAACAGAGAGCAAAAGCATAAAAGAAATATACTTTAAAATTGGTGTTTAAACACATTAAAAATTATTTGAGTACAAGCCTTTATGCCTTCAGTTATTAACAAAAGGCTTAGTGAATACATTGCTATGTTACCTTAGAAGAATATATTAGGGAAGACATAAAATCTGAATTTAAAATACACACTTCTGCACAATACAGACATACACAAACACATCATTAGTAATCATTTCCTATAATTTACTTATTATTAACCTTCCATATGGTTTCACAAATATTTTCATTTTTTGTTACTTTAATCAATAATTAATTAAATTGACAAATTACATGCCATAATACAATTTAACTTTCAAAATATATTAAAAATGTAACCTTTTAAAGGGTTTTTGTCAAATAACTAAACAAACTAGTTAAACTAAGAGATTCTAACATGTCCCTTAATAAGAATATTGACAATAATGGCCTTCCCTCTTCACAATCACAACAAAAAGACTATTAAGAGAATCGTGATTACAGGTATTCGTTAGCAAGTTTCTTAAAGCACCCTGCAAAGTTTTACATATGTAACACATACATGCTAATAAATCAAGCTACATTTATGCACTTCCCTTCATTCAACATTCCAGTTCTCCATTTACCAGTGAGTCTGTGTAATCATAATTAACGTTTGAAACCCAGGTCCTGTGTTAGTGAATTAAGATAATTTTGTTCTTCCCCATTATCACCATTTCAGTTTTCAAAGATAGCAAATTTTCAGATTTTTGCTAATCTCACGTAATCAGCATTAGAGTTTAAAATTACCACATAAATCTGCAGAACCTGATTGACAGATTCAAATTCTCATTAAATACATATGGCAGAGCTGCAAATAACAGATGAAAAGAATGGTGACTACCTTAAGGTGTAACATGAAGCATTTTGAAAACTTACCCAGTTCTTAAACATCTATTTGTTTATCTACATTTCCTGGTAAAACGCACAGAAGATATCTTTTTAAAAACTGCACTGATATGCAATTAGCAAACATCTCACTTCTGTACTCTGCTAAGTAAATCTACCTCCAGCACGACCCGGAGGGACGAATGCTTTGATCAGATACACTTCAATTTCAAGCTATTCTTAAAAAAAAAAGATAAAAGATACTTGGACGCCGCCTCCTCCCTCATTGACTGGCCTCTCAGCATCTAGCGGTACTGACTGACCCTTCAGTCAGCCTGCTCGTGACAAAAAGATGAAGCATTACACACCCTTCAGAGGCAGCTACCACCCGTCCCACAACCCACAGCAGCCGATGGATCGACATGGTCTCTAAATAAAGCCTGTCAGCCACACAAAGATAAGGTGCAGAGAGGTGTTACCCTCAAACACAAAGATACTGCACATGTTTTATGCTGTCACAACCACGCTTTCTCCACAGGCCCTTCTACATGCAGAATATTTCATCTTGGCTTTCAGGAAGAAATTGTGTTTTAAATTGTGCTCTACTTTTTAAAACACATATAAGTACGCCTACGTAAAATGCTTAATCAAGCACGTTAAAACAGTAACATGACCATGAGAGGTGTTTTCTAAGTCAGAGTTACCACTGCACTAATTACAGAACGGAGATTTGCTCTCTTCTGCTCTTATGAAAAGGAAATACAGAGATCTGTGTCAGGGCTATCACAGGCTCATGCACTTCAAGAGATACAGCTGGTGATACCCGTGTGCCCAGCATCCAGCACCGCCGAACAACAGGGGGAAGCCCGGGAGGTTAAAGTTTGCCGCGGGATACGGGAAATCTCCCGCGGGCTCCGCCGTTTGGCGTCAGCGCGGGCGGGAGGTGCCCGCGGTGCCGCCGCTGCCCGTGCCCGCTCACCGAGCCCACCCCCGCACGGCTGCCGGGGCTGGGGCTGCCCGGGGGCCGCTCCTGGCACAGCGAGCGGCCCATGGCCGGGACCCTCTTCCCCGCCCGGCCGCTCACCTGAGCCCGGGGGCTGCAGGAGCCCCCCGCCCTCCCACCCGCCCGGCGAGGCGGGGGAGCCTTACCCGGGAACTGCTGCGGCGGCGGCGGCGGCGGCGGCTGCTCGTCCTCGCCGCTCTCGGAGTCGGTCTGCATGGGCTCCTCGGCGAAGTTGACCCCGCGGGCGTCGGGGGGAGCCCGGCGCTGGCTGCCCCTGTCATGGCCGGTGCCCGCCTTGCGACCGCTCGGCTCCTTCTCCGCCGCCGCCTTGGCCGCCGCCGCCTCCTCCTTGAGGCGCCCGAAGTACTGGAGGGCGAACTCCAGCAGGTCCCCGGGCTGGCTCCGCAGCACCTCCACCGTGAAGCCCTGCAGCAGCTCCGTCAGCCCCGCCGGGATGGAGATGCTCATGCCGGGGCCGGCCGGGGGGGCGCAGCCCGGCCGGGAAGGGGGAGGGAGAGGGGAAGGGGAGAGGAGAAGGAGGAGGAAGAGGAGGAGGGAGGGAGAGCCGGGGGTCGGCGGCCCGGGGACGAGGCGCGCCCGGCGGATCGCCCGTGGGCAGCGGGAAGGGGCGGGTGGCGGCGGCGCAGGTGGGAGCGGGCGGGGGGCGGACCCGCGGGGGGCAGCGGCTCTCGCAGCCTCGGCGGCGGCGGCGCCTCCTCCCCCCGCGCCGGGGGAACCTCGCGCACATGTGACCCGGGAAACCATGACAACCTCCCGCCGGGGACTGCGGCCGCCGCGCCCCGCCCGCGCCGCCGCGGGGAGCCGGGCCCGCGGCCCCGACCGGCGGCAGGGAGGGCAGGGCAGGGCGGCCGCCGGCATCTCCGCACCCCCGGGATGACCTCCCCCCGCCCGCCCCGCCGGGCACCGCTGCCTCCCGGCACCCCGGGGCTCCCGCGCTTTGGGCGCCTTCTCCCTGCGGGGAGGTCCAGGCATCCAGGGATTCCTGGTGAGCGGACGTGTCCCCGCTCAGGGAAGGACCGCAGTGCATGTAGCGTTTCATAGCTGGTTCCTGCTCTGCTTTTTCGCAGCCATGCACCACCTTAAAGCTGTTCTCCACATAATGTAGGCGATATAAATAGACAGCACATCTATGCATATGAATGATGTGGAGGGTGAGAGGGGTGATGTGCTAGCAAATGCATCCTGTTTGTCAGCTGGTTGTCTAAGGTCCATGAAAAATTTAGCTGGAGAAAGAAACAATTGTTAGAAAAAGGGGGGGAAAGTCCAATTTAAACACTGCCGAGTGCCAATGCTAAGCATAAACACTCTTCCAAGCCACGCTGCAGAGAGAGACACTTAGCACAGCGGTAAGTGGGTGCTGCTTGTCATCACCAGGAAGCTTAAATGTTTTAAGTAGAGTAAGTAGCAATTATGGGTGCCATGTTTTCCAAGTCTTCACTAAATGCTTCTTGAAAGTGAGATCTGTGGCATGCATGAAAACTGCATCACCCCCTGGTTTGGAATCACCCCTAAATATTGACTAACGTTTTGGGGTTCTGGAAATATCTGTTGGAGTCTTCTGTTTAACATCATCATCATCATCATCATGGCTAGGCTTTGCAAACAAAGATTTGGGAAGGGCTCTACCCACGTTTGTTGCAAGCACGTTGGTGGCTAAAAAGGCCAATACGAGATAAAGATGTCCAGTTGCAAAAGGCACAGCAGAAAGACTACTTAGATGGTATATTCTGCAAGGCACGATTCTTTCTGCTTTCTTTCTGTTTAACACATCAAGGAAATTAACTGCTAAAATGTCTAAGGCTGGGACTACTTGGCTGTTTAAAAATCTATTTCAGTTAACATTAAGCATTGCTCAAATTGCCTTGAAATATACTTCATGAGGGCGTAGGGTAAGATAAGTAGTCAAAATGTGAGTTTGTAGTAGCAAGATACTGAAAGACTTGACCTCAAGAAAATGTGACAGCAAAACACAGTAATCCCTACAATGCTTTTCACGCAGATAGGTATCTCAAAGCCAGTTTTAAATTTAATTAGTTTCCAGGTAGAACCCAACACCCATAGTGTATGCCTTTTCAAATAGAGCTTTGTTCACAAGTTGGGTCTTCAAAGGAGATAGACCAGTTGAATTGGTGAAGTGAGTGAACCATGCCAGTATTGGTGATATTGCTGCCCTGCAGCAGGCAAGAAACACCTCTGCCAGTCGAGCTGTGGAATACCTTTGAGCAACATCTTGTGACTTCATTTCACCCTGCAGGAAAAGCCTACAGCTAGCCATTATAAAGTACTTATTTGAAGTTAAATTCACTGATGTTTAGCACTGTACAGCCTGAGGACCATCTTCAAGTTCAAGCTAAGTCATCTTGGGACAGATCACGAGTGCTCTCTGGGCTGCAGAAGGTTGCTCCATCAGCAGGCTCTAAGAATTGCTGCAGTGTCCAGGGGGCTCCCAGCACACCCCCACTTCTTGCCATGCCCTGCTGCTGGCACGCCCTGACCACAGCTGCCTGTACAAAGCTCTGCTGGTGCAGAAACTAGCCACACACATTACAGTGGCTGAGGTTGAAGTGCAGCAGGAGAGCTGACATCTGTACTTTACAGACAGGTGCATACTGTAGTCACTCTAGAGGGTGGTTTAGCTAGAAATGCCAGATTGGCTCATTCACAAATTTAGGAGCTTAAAAACCTTCTCACACCACCAAGAGGGCTAATCTGTTTGTGACCAGGTTCAGAGATACCTAAGCTTTGAGGAAACTCCCAAGAAGGGAAATGTCAGTAATTAGTGTCTTCTAGACACTAGGTGTTCTGTGAGCATATAATATTCCGTTTACTGGAGTCTTCTGGGACTAAAAACGTTGTCATCCCTGACATTTTTTCTTAGCCAGACAGGGCACTCTATTCTTCTAGGAATTACCAGCAGCATAGTGCCTTTTGCCGTCTAATCAAGGACTCCCCTAGCTTTGCCAGAGCCTCCCATCCTCCCAGACGTGAAAGGAGATTGTTTCTCTGAGGACTTCCTGAAGAGCTAGCCTTTGATGTTTTTATGCAAAGCTGGGATAATTTGAATAAGAGATTCCTAAGTGGCAGCACTCTAAAGAATGCTTCTCTTAAAAAAATTTTTCAAAACAGCCTAAAACATTTGTGTCTAGTGAAACTTGAGTTTTGTGTATCTCAAAGGATCGCAGTGAACTTTGTAGTTCAGGTTGGTGTCATCTGGTTTCCTCAGATACTTTCTGTTCCAAGGATCTTGCATTGATATTTAAATTGCTTTTAAATCCACATAAGGAGGACAGCTGTTGAAAAAATGTGTTATGTCTAGCAGAGTGAACAGTTAGATAATGAGAGTATCATATTGGTTCACACCTCTCAGATGAGTTTTATTAGTTGCCACTAATTTTTATATGTCATTCTAGTTCAGCTGTAAATATCTTCTTGAAATGAAAGAGAATATAAAACCTACAAAAATCCATCTGTACTGAAAAAAGATTGGACGGAACATTCCCCTCACACTTCCCAAGGAAACAACCTAAAGACTTTGTTGTCTTCTTTCCTCTTCATAACACACTGCTTACCAGCTTTGCATGTCACTCTGTCCCTTCACCTGGTTCAAGGCTGTGAAAAACTAGAAGACTAGAGCTAACAGGTGAGAAATAACAAGCACTGTGTCTCCCACAGGACAATTCCAGCATGCTTCAGAACAGTGGCTAACTGCTCTGTCAGAGATCAGAGAACGAGATCTTTTCTGATCACACAAAGGACAATGAACAGAGTGCAGAAGGAAGGAGTGTCAGACTTCCAGGCCTTGTCTTTACCAGGGTAAATGCAAACTTGCTAAATTCAGTAAACCTGAGCTAACAAAGTCCATCCTACAGCCAAATACAAGCCTTTTTTTCCTGCCAGAGCTCAATGTTTTGCCTTATAGGAACATTCTTTTCCAGTCCTTACAGACATGCTCCCAAACAACCACTTGCAGCCTGCAATGCAGTAGGTGCCATACAGAGGGGGCAGAAGTGTGCGCTTAACATCGTGAGTATAAGTCTGCATAAAGCTCTTTCTGTCTTATGGAAAGTAACTTTAGCAAGCACTCTATATAATCAAGTGGAGTACAGGCTTTTAAACCCTACTCTTAGTTACCTTGTTGCAGGCAAGAGGGACTAGTAACTCCCAACTGCAGTTCTCGATGGAAAGAGTTTATACTGTACTTGAGAAAATATAGGACAAAATTTGGCCCTATACCTATTACAGCATAGTAGGAAAAGACTGACATTTGCTTTTGGGAGATGTTACTCTATGTATTTCCTGTGTTTTAAAAATCATTTTGTGTTACCTTAAATCTTTTGTCCAGGCTTTTGAAATTTCAAATGCAGATGCACTTTGCATACTGCATGACTAAAAGGTGCTGCTGAGAACGGATCTGCAAATCCCTTTATGCTTTGTATTTACTTCAAAATCCATTTAGCTATATAGCAATATTTTTTCTTGCTGGCTCTTGATCAAGCAATAGCTGGTTTGTAAGTTTTGAACAACCACAGTTCATAAGAATAATTATGTACCAATTTCTGATCTTCCAAAATACCTTTAAAATGTTACATGTATTGACTTTCCTTCTTTAATTTTTTTTTCCCTCTCAGCTCTTGCTGGCTTACTAGGCAAATCTGGCTCACACAATTTTTTTACTAACTGTTTTCAATGGCAGTCATTCAGCCATGGATTTTCCAGCAATAACAAAACTTGCAGTTGTGCAGATTCATAGTTTCCCACTTTTCTACTTGTCTCATTGGAATGATGTGTCACTGTTATTATATTACAAAATCCATTGCCAACCCCAAATCTATATATCAGAAAAATGTTCAGTTCTACCAACAATATAAGAAACTAGTGCCTGTAATGCATTAATCAAATTTGAACACATTCCTCATAATTCTTCCTTCAACTGAATCTCCTGTTCTCCATATAATACCTTTATTCTGCCTGTGCCTGTTGTTCAACAGATTCAAAATACTTAACTCTTCCTCTGCCTAATGTAAATCTAGAATGGCAAGAACCAAGAAGCCACTTACATACTCAAGTAAAATTGTTATTTATGCCAATAAAGGTCTTTCCTGAGCAAAGAGAAAGGCCAAGTTCAAAACCTGGATGGAAGGAATTCAAATCAGGAAACAGAATAGTGGCAAAGCACTGTTAATGAAACAGCCTCTGCCGTTTTCAGTACCAATGCACAATGAGTTTAAGCAGATATATGGTTTGAGGAGTTTCCTCACACAAAATGTCACCTGCTAAACCTCGAACAAGTGTTACTTTCCTCTCCTTTGTGTCACCTTTTTAGCACTTGTATGGCTATGCAGTCAGTGAAATTAAATGCTTGATGGAGCTGAGATGAGTCATCATGCTGTCAGGGAGAAAAGAGCAGAAATCATGGCTCAGGAGGAGGAGTATCAGACTATCAGCAATTCAAATTCAGGTTGTCTTATGTTGGTCATGAAACCAAGTCTTCCAACAACCTCATCTACTGAGATAATACGTTCAGAAGAACTGCTGAGTATCACCTCTTCTGACATCAAGTCCCTTACTTTTCCACTCACCTCAGTTCTTTTTAACCCCAAACTGGATTTTCCGGAAGTATGAGCTTTGTGACTTATTGCAAACTCTGCTTACATCTGTTATTATTCAGTAAATGAACAGCTGTTGATTTCCACTGAAATCTGTTGTTTGTGGTCCTTGATATTCAGAAACTACTGGATACTGTCTCTTAGAAAATTGGTCCTTTTTATGTGGGCACTCCTTTTAGGCACTCATAATCACCTGTAATTTCAGAAAAATGTTACTAGAATTTTTAAAGACAATATAGTCAGTGCTGAATTTGGGATTAAAAGTAAACCTTCTCATTTTAAAAGCAACAAAATAAAATGACAATGTAGATATAGTAGACTTCAGCTATTTTGAGGATCTTATTTCATTGATGTCCTACTGCTTTTATAAAAATGGCATTATACACTGTGAAGACAACCTGTTAAATGGCTAACAGAGACATCTCTCCAAGTAGTTGACAACAGAAAATCATCATCAGATGGAGAAGTTCCCCAGGAACTGACAGTAGGCTGCTTCTGTTAACACCTCCTGTAATCACACAGGAGCAAGCAGAAATGTTGCTGATATAATTTCCAGATGACACAAAGCCCAGCCAAAACAGTCATGTCAGTGAGCTCAGGAAAGCATGGAGTGATCTGGGTGACTTGTCCGTTTAAATCTTTCTTTAGACAGCTACATATTAAGTCATTGACTTCAGAAGAAAGAGTGCAAGATGTTTTTACAGACTGAAAAGACTTTATCTTGGAAAGCAGTGCTTCTAAAAGGGTTTGGGGATCAAAACGGAGAAACAGCTCAACTTCAATTTCCGGAATAATTCTGTAGAGAAAGGGGCTAATGAGATTCTTGCTTATTTCAAGAGGGAGACCAAAAATAGGAATTGGGAGTCTTCCCTCTGTAAAGCACTCCTGAGACCAGTAAAAAAAAAGTACAGATTTGGTGTTCATATGTTCAAAAGGATATGGATAAATAGGAGAGGTGCAGAAAAGAGACACAGGAATTATTCATAAGCTGAAGGAAATGCCTTGAAGTGAAAAGACTGTGAGAGTTCACAGCCTTTATCTGAGCACTTGTTGCTATGTTCAGTAGAAGAGGCTTATACGATCTAAGTTATGAAGGACATCAGTCTCGATACTCTAGTAGCACCTTTAAGGAAAAGAATAGTATCAGTCTTGCCTATCAGAAATGGCTCAATGTCTTCTCTTGGAAAGTCAAACTCTTTCATGTCACTAGAGGAACAAATAAATATCCTAAAACACGCAGTAGTTCTTAGATCTTACAAAATATGACGCAATAGTTAGAAAATCATAGTACAAATATGCTTTTAAAAGCCTACAGTCACCCCCATGGATGCTTGGGTATTATTTAAATGAAAAAGTGAATGGATAGTTTTGTTTAATTTTCCCTTGATGGAGCTGGGGAATCCAATTATTTTTGAAAAATTAACTTTCTCCCTGCCTCTTCTCCTCCTATTAGTCCCGAGCTTAGATATGGTACCTTCAGATCATCTACTTTGTGGCAAAAACAGTGAACAAAGGACTAGAAATAGCTGTTGGACAAAGAACAATCCTACAATTCCATGCCTTGCATTTCTTATTAACTGTCAATGTTCCACAAAAACAAAAATCCGCAACTCATTATGAGAATTAACTTAAGTTTCTTGGTAGCTAATTTCCAAAAGGAGCTGTGGAGTCTCTCCTTCTAAATGATGTCTTCTAGGAAAGAGGCAACTTTTTCGGTGGACATTAACTGTTGGGCTTTTGGTTTGGATTGTTTTTTGGTTTTGTAGGTTTGGGTTTGATTGTCTGGGGTTGTTTTGGTTTGTCTGTTTTGTTGGGTTTTGGTGTGTTGGTTTTTTTTCCTGATAGATTTAATTGTTACTCATTATTTTCTTGAAGAAATAATTATTTATTCTTGGCAAGAGGAATAAAGCATATACATAAATATTGGTTAAAGAGGACAAATAAGCACCAGCTGAAATATTTTCTGTAGTTTAAACCTTAATGCAGCAGTAATGTTCCTACAGGCTTTTGTCCTGGTGAAAACTGAGAATAGCATCAGTGAGTAAAATCACCATTCTGACCCTAATGTGTTTCTCAATTTGAGTGTCTTTGCACACTTATAAACAGCTTGGGTTGGGTAAATATGCACATTGGACTGTATGACAGGCACTTCAGTGTGTTAAAGGCATCAGACAAGATGGGTTCAGGTCTTGCCTAGTCTGCGAGGAAAGATGTGTCCTTCTAGTTTGAAGAGCTACAACTGAGAGAAGAACCTTGTTTCAAACTAGCAGACCTCAAAGGACAAATGTGGATGTGTCAGAGCTGTGCACTGGAGTGCAAAGTCTCCAGTTTGTCTCAGAATGGTTTGTTTATATGAACTTGTAGATGTGCATTTGATTAAAAAATAATCTAAATGTAATGACCTTTACAGATCCTGGAACAGAAGCACTGTTTTTTTATCTCTCATGTATGTGTGTGCATGTATAAATAAATACACACACATTTGTCTGTATATGACACTACTGTTTCTATTTTGGCAGAACCTAAAGACTCCATCATATTAATCTCTCTATGAATGCAATGTAAGTATCTTAACTCAGCTGACTTGCAGTGAATTGAGACTCGCTATTTAATGTAGACTAATGAATCATCAAAGAAAGTGTGTGATTATTTTTATACTTTTATAAAAACCAGAAATATTTATATTTTTAAAGTAAAATTCATAATTGCACCACCCTTTCAATATTCCAACTTTAGCCCCAGGAGTGGAATATAAACAGTGCCAGACATTCACTCCCATGAGTTTTCATCTTTTTTTCGACACAATCTATTTTTATTCAGTTCTATGGGAAATGCACACACTTTGTGCAATTGCCAGAATGTAATTTCTCAATGCCCCTTATTTATTTCGAATTGGCTTTTTTCAGATTCAAGTACTTTTGCAACAGCACTTTTTCACGTTTTATCATGTAAGTGCTCCTTGCTTATACTAAACCCATTTGCTGAGGACAATGGTTACATATGTGGAGCTGAAAGGCCAGCCACATAAGTTAGCAGAAGCCTCCCACAATGGCTGTAAGAGTTGGTTCTTCTTCCTTTTTCAGGGTCTGCCATTATTCATGTCTACTCCACCTAAAGGCTTCAGGGCAGAATTTTTGCTTTGTTCAGATTCTGCTGCTTGTATCTGAGTCCAGCAGTTGTTGGGAAGATGGTGATGGTCTGCTGAAATCCCTCTCTCTGTCTACATTGCAGGGCAGTTTGGAGGCTGCTCAAATTCATACCAGAGTAGTCAGTGGGAATCATCTATGAGCTGGGGCTAGCCAGAACACAGCAAGCTTCAGTTTGATTTACAACATAACCATTGCATAAGGAGCTATGAAGAGGTTCAAACTGATGATGTACAAGAGAACAGATTTGGCTGTGGAATCTGCCCCAAAAGGACAACTTACCTACATGAGGACATGGTCCTTAGTCAACATATCCACTAAAATTTGTATGGTGCTTTCCAGGTCAGTATTATTTTCTGCACTGAGATCACTTTCACTTCATGGATTTTTTTCTCTCATTTACTTTAAGAGTTCATTTTTGTGTCAAAATCAATCTGACAATGTCCTTACATCCATACAAACCATCCTGGTTAGATCACTACCTTAAGGCCTAGTCAAGGACTATTGTATTCAGAGAGAGTTGTGGTTCCAGCATAGCCCTTTACAAAGTGCCCCAGACACTTCTGCATATAAACAGGGCACCACTGAAGAAGACCTTTCCCAAAGTCCCTTGCAGGGCTGTGTAAAGGACATTTTAATACTTGCCCCAACCCCAACTCGTCTGCACTATGGCACCACAGAACCTGCACCATAACATTCTGCATAAATGCCCTACCCTTATCTCCCAGCCTTCTCTAGCAAAGCCTTCGAACAAATAGGGAAAGGAAGAAATGTGGTCCTGAGGCCAGATATTTCCGTCAGTAGTCCTTCCTACTCCTGCTATCTGCCTCGATATCTGCCCGGTAGTTTAAATGTGAGCTTGTTCCTGGAGGTTTGGCCTGAATGCTTGCAGAGAGGGTTGGTAACCCCTCGTAACACACATAACAAGGATGCTTCCCTTGCCCTGTGGATTTCATCATCACCCTTTTGCCGTCTAGATGATGGCACAGCTTCTTTGTCTGCTGGGACTTGGACCAGAAGCAGATGGGTTTGGTAGCAGCCAGCAAGGCACACAGACTACCAAGGTGCAGGAAGGTGAGAAGGACCATTACTATATCCTGGGTCCATTGCTGTGGCAATGAGTCAGGAAAAAAGACTGCAAGGTTACAGTTGATACATATTTTCCTTAACAAGTCTCTTTAACTGATACCATTGCTAGGCCTTTTAACTCACAAAGGCACCAGTTTACTATCTTTTGCAAACTTGCTGAGGCTGTACTCTGTCCCACCACCCAGGTCATTAACAGAGTGCACCCTAGTATAGGGTGACCCCTGGGATAGATCACTGCTGACAGTACCCAAGTTGTTTTCAACTTGGAGAAAGTAAGGATTTTGTCCCTGGAAGGGTTTTAATTTCTGCTGCTCAAGAGATGGAGAGTTAAGAAGAGCTCTTTTAAATGTTTATGGAAGAACATATTTTGTTGGAGACAGGCTAATAAGTGCTAGGATTTATTTTGAAATGTCTACTATTTTAAAATATCTACTACTTAGTAAAGGATGAAACATTATTTAATTTTAAACATGTGCAGCATTTAAGATTTGGATTTTTAAAACATGTCGATATTTTAAAATTACTCCATTGTGTAAACAATTCCTTGCTTAATAATGCAATGTCTTGAAAAACATTCTAAATAATTTAATTGATGGCTTTTATTTTCTTTTTGTGTTTCAACCATTGGCTTTCCTCAGTTTAGATGTCAACATTTCTATGCCTGGAAGCTGGAGAATAAAAATAGTTGCACACGAAAAAGAGGCAGTGCTGAGGGTGAAAGGTCCTGATCTTGCAAGTTCTTGCTCATATGGAAACTCAATGGGATTACTTGGGTGAGGAGAAATTAGTCGCGCAGCAGAAATTACAAAATGAGGCTGAGCTTTGCTACTAAAATGGTAATAATTCAAACATGGAAAAGATTATTCACTCTCCAATGAAACAGGACGGGCCTGAGTGTACAAATCCATGACTTTTAAAGAACTGACCACAGCTGAAACTCACTGGAAATCTGTTTTGGAAACAGATGAGAACCTCCTGCTAAGCAGTTAGACTGCAGTGATGTTTTAACAATTGGGATTTTTTTAGGGATTTTGTATTGAACAGCTGAGCTACAGGGATTGCAGGCCTATTTGGAAGCCAACTATGTATTCATGTCAATATTAATAATGCCTTGGGCTAGACAGAAAGCTTGAAAGCTATGTGTTAAAATAAATAAAAAGCAGTGCGTTTTTGGAGTAACTTCATTCTGTGGCCTTAAAAAGAGTCTCCTTGGCACAATAAATGACCTTATCCTTAAGAAAATGGTATTAAATGTCAGAAATGTCTTTATTTCCTGACAGAGTAGGACAGAAAAGCCACTTTTATTCCAAGCAATTCAGCTTGTTCATATGAAACGTAAAAAGAATGAACACATCAGGACATCTTGAGATAAGGGTGAGTGCCTAATAGCTGTTTTCAAGACAAAGAGCACTCAGTTAAGAAACAGGGTACATGTCAAGGAAGTTTTAAAGTGGAACAGCTCAAGAGAGGTTAAAGAATATCAAACAGGCTACAGAACTCTCTCTCTTCTTTCACTACTCCAAGTGAAGGGGGAAAAAAATCCCCCAAAGCCATAAAACTTTTATTCTCTAGCCCTTTTCTACCTGGAGCACCACCTTCTCTGGTTCTGAGCACCTCTATGCTGATTTTCAACTGAAGTTTGCTAGAAAAGGCAGCTCCCCACTTTCAGGATTCAAGGACAGCTCAGTTGGTGTGACCAAACCCTGCATGAGGACTCTGCCACACCTGGCCATTTTCAAAGCCATTTGTAGCAAAAGGCATTTACCATAGCGGAGGGCCCATAATTCTCAATTCTTCAAAACATCAGAGCTAATGTAATTGCAGCTACTAGTTCTCAGCCAGCAAAAGGTACCTAAACTTCTAAATTGCTGGTCCCATTGCTCCTTGCTCCTTTTGAGACATTTCTAATTTTCCCTCTGAAAGATGATGATCCTATGAATAATTAGCTAACTTCTTAAATTGCTTCTTACCTGTTGTTTGTGGAAGATACTCCCTAGCTGTAGGTTGGAAATTAAAAAAATTCTCTAGCTCGAAGCTCTTTGTTTAGCACATATCGGTGGTTCTCTCATGAAGTTAATCAGCATTACAGAAATCCTTCCTGTTGTTCCAGTGCACTTGATTTTTCTTCTCCTCCACCTTTTCAACTGGAAAAATAATGGTTCTTTGACAATATCTAGTGTAGCTTCTTACATGGAAAGCTCTATAGAGAGTTTTCCCTTTATGTATGTGTAGACCTAATTTTAGTCAATGCTGATTTCCTCCCTTACTTCTGGTTCTCTCTGAGCATAGTTGTTTTACTTGGAATAAATCAGAGCAACTACCTTCTCCAGATCTCAGTGGTTTCCTCTGTTGTTCTCTGTCATGATCTTTTAAGTAGTTGTGTGCCTACAGACCTTTGTGCCTGGCCAGCTTTCACTGTTGGATGGAAGTCTGACATTTTATATCTCAGAAGCATTTTTGTAAATAATCCATTTCCAGTGTAAGACTGCAACTGATTAGTTTCCTTGGGAAAAAGATCAGAAGCCCTGAAGAAATGGAAATGTCATGTTCCTGTGTTTGTTTAAAGCCTGTTCTTGGACTTTTTTGATGACCAAGTTACTAAAAACTGAACCAGTCTGTCTGAGTTTACAAGGATATAATCCATCATAAGAGATTCACAAAGTTGGTTTTTTTTATTTTTTCCTGGATGTGCTCATTTTCTGAACAAAGTAAACCCATATATTACATTAAATAGGTCTCTCACCATTGTTTATTTGCAGGTGTGTTCTTTAAAAGATAAGCCAATTCCCTCTCAAATGCAGCTCATTTCTGTGACCCACTCTGACAGCTGTGACAATTTGTTTGTCACAGACCCATTGGTATATATAAATTTAGATATTAAAAGTAGCTGGAGGTGGAATAGTCTTATTTGTGGGTTTAAGACCTTAAAACATGGTGTGAAGATTCACACCTGATCGGGTTTTTTAAAAACAACGACATTACTTTTTAACTTTGCACTTCAGTGAGTTCTCTTACAAAAGTGACTCTTACCTGGGAAAAAATACTGCCCTGGAAAGTGCCATTATGATTCTATGGCAGTGTGGGAACACATCAGGCTGAGGCTGGTATTGGGCAGTTTGCCATTCTGGGGCGAATTGTTTCTGGCTCGGTATCATATGCCTGAGGGTGGCATGTGTCTTCTCAGGAAGGACAAATTGCTCTCCTTCATGTTTGGCAAGCTCCTTCTGGCATGCCAAAGAAGCCTATATTTAGTACTGATACTGTTTAGCCAACAATCTGGGAAAATTGTCATGATGATGTGACTAGAGATTTACCGAGGCTGTTTTCCAAGAGCTGAAGAAGACATGGTTTCCAAGAGCTGAAGAAGACATGGGCTTTGAATTTCCAGCTTTGAGTCTTTTGCTCCTATTTTGTCTGGGTACAGTACATCCTGCTCCCATCCTGCAAGCCTGCAGTGTTGCAGCTTGAACTAGAGCTCATTTACTCTGATTTGGCATTGGTGGGACTCCTACAAAGCTGGCTATTTTGATATACAGCTTGGTATCCAAAATTTTGCTCTCCATGTTCTGTTGAATCTTGGCTGCAGCTGCCTCCTTTCCTGCTGTCAGTGACATGTTCTGTCCTGGCTACCTAAAGCTCATTTGCTCCCAGGTGTGCTGAAAGCAGAGATCCAGAAAGCAGCAGCAACTGTTCTCATCAAACCCCTCTTTGCCTGTTATCTGCAATGGGCACGTGACTTATGTACAATTCAAAAAGCTCCTGAGATCAAAGGCAATGTGAGCCCTGACACTCCCTGTGGGAATTTCACCTCCTCTGTTCTTTCCCCTTGTGAAACAGCAACATCACAAACCTCCCAAAGAAGTGCAGAGATTATCTCGAATGGGGATATATTTCTTATTCATCTTATTTCCATCCTAAATTTGCCACAGGGACATTCACTGTTCAACAAGAGCATCTGAAGATCCTTCTCCTGGAAGGCCATGCCTATGGGAAACGTGGTCTTGGTTATCTACTATTTGTATTGAGCTGAAGTTACATTTTCAACTCTGTACTTAAGCTTTGCATACATAGCAGTGTTAGCAAGAGCATGAAAGAAATTACCTCTTGAGGAAAAAAAAGACAAATACCCAATGTAAACATGATTTTATTGCCTTTATTTAGGCTATGTGAAGGAGTGCAGATCCATATGGGATGAGCTAAACTAAACAGGATTTTTATTAACAAAACTTTTCAAACACATTCTCTGCTCACAACTCAGCTGAAGATACATGAAAAGAAAGATTAAGGAGGGCTCTAATTTCCTATTCCTTGCTTAAAAAAAATCCATGTAACTATTTGCTTGTGTCTTGCCACACATTCTCATAAGCAAAGGAGTTCTGGAGTTATCCTTAAAAACATTGTCAAAATGTACCATAATCCTTTGCTTGGGCATTTAAATATTCTCTTCCATCTGACGCAAGTGTTGCTTTTGGTTCTTGTAGCTATAGCCAAAACATGAACAATAATCTGTGCCTGGGTTGGCTGTATTGGAGTTTTCTCTTCTATATGCTAAGTAGGAAGTTTCCAGGGCTGGCTAATATGGCACACATTTTCTCTTCATTTGTGGTTTCAGTATTGCTGGCAGCACAACAAGGAGCAAGGTGTTTCCTTTTACCCTGTATGTCCCTTCTGTGAGCACAAAAATTAGATTGTTCTGCTGATTCAATTAGTGTGAGGACAGATCATCTTCTTAGACTTCTTGTCACAAAACTGACATTTCTTCTGGAAGTTTTAAGTGATTCGACACCTGTTAACATGCTACAATTTCTAGCTTGTCTTCTAGTGAACAAATGTTGATTAACAATTCTTGGCATTAGAAACAACTCACAGCTTTTGCTTATTTGCTTAGTTCAGGAAGGTCCTGGCAACCTTAATTTACTTTGATTAGCAGATGATTGACTATTTTTATATATTTCTCAGCTTTCTGTCCATTGGGCCAAGAATAATCTGGAGAGCAGGTTGTGCATGTCTGAGACATCCACCCTGTGCAGACCTGTTAAATCCCTCAGATGTTTGTTGTTGTCTATTGCTTTACTAAATTCACTGCAGGTCCCTTATCTAGCAAACACTGCCACATGGTAACTCATGGCTATGAACATTCTCAAGGTCATAGACTCTCTCTAGCCCATTTATCTGCCACGAAGGTATTTGCTTGCATCTTCCAATGGAGCCCTTTTCCCATGACTTAAGTAGCATTGAGACAAGTGCAAGACACAAACCAGTTGTTTGAGGACAAGCTAAAACACACTCCTTTTTTAGCCTGGTGTAAGGCTTTGCAAACCACAGATTTTAGGGAAAAGTATGTGGTAAATTAACAAGAAACATATTACATCTGACAATTTGTAGAGACTAAATGGGATACATAGATGTGAAAATGCACTGAAGATCAAAGTTTCTTGCACTGTACACCCTCCCCTCACAGATGGGAGCTTTGTGGGGCTCTGTCACAGCCTGATTTGCTGTATTGGTGGCTCTCATTTGTTTAATTGAATTTGAAAAATTACCATAGTAATCAACTATCAGAAGGTAATAGTTTTCTCTGAGTTAAGAAAGAATAGCTGCCAGCTCCTGCTGTGCTCTGTTGGGAGCACTGGGCATTGTCAAGCTCCTCAAGTTCTGGTTCTGGTGGTTTAAACAAGCAAAACAGTCTCTATTTTTGATCATTCTTGCCAGCGAAGTGCACAGCCCACCCCCCTGTTTGTACCATTTGAGAGATCCCCTGAGTATCTTACTGTGAGCCATTGAGGTGTGTTAGTTGTAATGACCAGGTAGTCTGTTTCTGAAGTCCATATTCTAGAGCTAAATTTTCCTCTTCCTTCCAAAATTCTTTGGTAGCCAAGGATACTTTGTTGTTCTGCAAGTTAACCAGCATTCCTAAATCATCTTCAATGATTGACTGTCTTAAAAGACTCCATGTTTCATTGGTCTCATTTTTCTTCATTTCTAGTAGGCACTGAGCAGTTTGGGAGGAATTATCTGTGTTTCTCCAAATGTTGGGGTTTTTTTCAGCTATCATGATATTTTTTTTCTTACAGACTTCTCTGTTTTCATGCTATACTTTTATGTCTTTAAAATCATTCCCTTTGTGGATTTGTGAAACATCTGACATCTGCAAATATTTCTTTTCCCTGTTTGAATGGAAATGTTGCTGTATGGGTACTTGTGCCCTAATTTATACTCACAGAGCTTATCCCTGTAACAGTGCTGCTCTCGTTGGTGCCAGCAAGTTGTCTACTTCTAGTAGTGCTTAAATTGTGTTTCAAGGCTTTTGGTGTCCTTTTAAGTATTTGGGAGGTCTTTCTGTGAACTATGTGTCATCTGCTGTATTACAACAAATCCTGTTACAAGGTGTACTGTGGTTTCTGTGTCTTTTTGACAAAATGGTGCATTTAATCATTTTCCTCTGATGCAGTTTCAGGTTATATTCTCTTGTAAATAAAAATATTTCTTGTGCTTTATCTTTGATGCTGCTGTAAATTAGGATATTGCAATTATGAAAAAGACTCTTCCATATATATTTGTTGGCCTATCTCTTGTGGGATGATATTCTAAAGGGCGCTCTTGGAAGTATTGCTTTACAGAGAGTAAAGCAAGTAACTTGCTTCTCAGAAGGTCCAGTTGCTGATGCCACTAGGTAGATTGATCAGTTTTGTATTGCATGCATACATGATACCAGCTGGGATAACTAGACTGTTGTGACCGCACATTATTGCTTTTTTTTTTGAGTCTTGATCATCCTGGAGAAGGGCTGTATTTCTGTTACTACGGCATTAAGATTTATCCGCTTTTCCAGCCAAACATGTACTCACTATAAAGTTCCTTTTCCACCTTCAGCCCATTAATAATAGGAATCAGGAGGGTAAATACAGAGCATTAAACTGGGGAAAGCTTGGTCTTCCAGTGTTTTGCACCTTGAAGCATATACACACAGCTTTTTCTCATTCCTTTTGATGTTTTTTTTTGTTTTTCAGAGTCAGGAGAATTTTTAGCAAGTTCCTCCCAGTGCAGGTACTGACAGCATCTCCAGCTACCTGTACTTTTGACACTTGGTTCTTTTGCTGACATTCAGTTGTGCATTTCCTGGCTATAAGAAGTGGACAGTCCATGCTGGGTTTAGACCAATCAACAGCAACAAGAGAACAGAAATGAAGAATTAGGGTGAAAATCCTGAGCAACAACAGCAGGGAATAATCATCCATATTATGGTTTTATCTACTGATAAAAAAAAAGGGAAAAGAAGCAGGTTTGTAAAAGAGAGATCCTGTCATGAACTTCATCAAAATGAAGGATAACTTTGGCTGGAGAGAGAGCATTTCCTGAGGAGACCTGTTTATTTCACCAAGATTCTTTTGTACAGACATCTGACAGCTGAGCAGAACATCTGCCATCCTGCATCAGAGACAGAGTCTGTCCAGGCCAGTATCCTGTTCCTGACAGGGGCCAGCTCCAAATGCTTCAGAGAAAAATGCATTTCCATCATGATGGGAAATAACTTCCTCATGTGATGAGTTTAATATCACTCCCAGACACTTGTTGGTTGATTTGGGGAAGAAGCACTAGACTAGCTGTTTCTTTGCCTTTTATTTTGTTTTGTTGTTTGTGGTTTTTTGTTTGTTTTTTTGCTTTTGTTGTTGTTGTTATGGTTAATCTCAGGTTATTTAACTGTAAATATACTGAACAAAATTCAGCTCTGGCCATATCTTGAATTGTTAATGAACTCTATCATGGAACTGCATTGTGGGAGCAGATTTCTTAGGTCATGAAACATTCGTAGGCCTCATAGCCTTTTGCAGGATAAGTTTTGATAAAGGAAGATACATTCAAAGGCAAAGGAGGATCTGGTACGAAGTCTGAGCAGTAATTTTAAAACTGTTTTGTACTACCGGTCATTAACATTTCTATTTTCTTTCTATTTCTCCTTTCAGGGCTCTTGCCTGGGTATTCTTCATTACATTAGATTTGACCTTTCTTTGTGTATCTACTTGATGCTTATCTTATAAAGAAATACTGCTATCTACAGGGTATTATTTTCCTTTTTTTTTTCATGCACCTAATAAATGGATCAGTGGTAAACTCTAGCCACAGACACTAGACCAAAGACAGCTCTGAGAGTGTGACCAGCACTTAAAAACAGTGACTCCTAATGTTGAACACCAGAGTGATTGCACCTGAATGTGGGATGTGCTCTCACTTCCTACATACAGCACTTCTGCCATACACAGGTCTCTTTTGTCAGCTAAAATTAACTGGCACATGTTCCTGGCAGTGCTGCTGCTGTTTCCAAAGTGACAGCCTCTTCTTTTGTGTCCCCAGGAGAACACCTGAGAAACGGCGCATCTTTCTCTAAATGCTGTCTCCCTGCCTTCCCCAGCCTGCGGAGGGCTCTTGCCCACACCGAGTGCTGCTGGGCACCCTCTGAAACAACAAACCCCCATTCCCAGGGTAGGAAGGAAGAAGTTTTTCCTGTCAAGTGTCCACTTGCTTATTATCAACAGGCAGGTCATCAGCCTCTCTCTTACTGGGTATGAGACTTACTGATTCTCAAAAAGCCAGGAAAAACCATGTCCTTCTGACTGTCTCCTTGTATCAGCAGACTAGAACGGGTCACCAATTCCCCTTTTCTCTAATGACATAAGTATATACAAATCTCACATGGGTATAACCATGTCATTTTTATTTTTGGTCAGTCCTTGTTATTAACCATGTAACTGCAGACAAATGGTTTCTCTTTCTCTCTGCTTTCTCTTCTCCAGCATGAATCTTATTTGGTATACCAGATTTTAATTTTAATAATTTCTTATTTTCAAGACTACTTTACACAAACTACATTATAAAGTCATCAGCACAGAGTCTGTAATCTACAAAATCCCTGGCACTCATGTGGATTTGCAGAATGCTGCTGGTAGACAGGAAACAGGTTTATAATGGAAAATATAAGAGTTGTAATTTCCACTGATATTTTTCTCAACCAATTGTTCATATCTGTATTTCTGTAGAATTGATCACATTTTAGAAAACAACCCCTGTTAAACATGTTAAATGAGGCTAAATACTCTGGTAATGATGATTAAATACCTCTAACAAGTGCAAACAGTGTTTTCAATGGAGATCTAAATATAATCATGCTGTACATCTTAGCTCCATTTCAACTTCTCTTCCTGTCCTGGAATATAATTAGGATGGAGCCTTGGGGACACACTCATCACTAACCAACATCTTGATGACCTTGCTGGAGCCAAAGCATATGTCAAGTCACAACCAAGTCTGAGGAACTGACTCCAAGAATAGATTCAAATTTCCACTGTTAGGTGCAGTAGTAATGTGAATTAGGCTACCAAGCAAATATAACACATCTTAAAGACAAAGTAGCGCTTAAAAGCAATTTTCAAAAAATAATCTTAAGACTCAGGAGACAATGATAATAATTGAAACCTCTCTGCATGCTGTGTTAGAGCCTCTGAAAAACATGGTTAGTGACTAATTTACATTTCCTGATTTATAGTCCCTAAAACCCAGCTATTCTGAAGGGTCAGTGTGTTTATGCACTGGAAGACTCAGAAAATTCTGGTTCAGCCTCCTGTTCTGGCAGTGGCATCTGTGCTAAAGCTCCAGCTCTCCAGGTCTTGGGTATGTAGCTGCCACTGCAGACAGGGACGGCCGCGTTCTGCACTGGGACATGCAGATGTGTACTCATGCCCACCTCCTCACCTGAAAAGCAGTTCCACTCCACGTGGAAGCTGCACTTCCTCAAACCACATCCCTGCACTGTTTCTCCCTTGTGTCAGGGCTTGCCAGAAACAAAGTCAGTTGTGGGTGGAGCTTTCCAGAGGGACATGAAATCCAACCAATAACCAGCCATAGAATGTGCAGCTGTGTACAAGCACAGGGCCGGTGCCCAGGGCTTGCTCTGTAGGTAAAAGGAGATTTGGCAGCTCCAGAAGTCAGGTTGGCAAACATCCAGCACTCAGAAGACACCAGGCAGCCTAGCACTGCCCAGGCAGCCCTACCATATGCTTCATGGGCAAGGAAAGTAATGAAGAGTCTGCAAATCAGCTCAGCATGGAGGTGCTCCAGATGTGTGTAACAAACATTGTATACAATTCAATATAGCACATTGTAAAGTGCTGATAAAAATCATCAGCCTAAGTTTAGTCCTGCACTAAACTGCTTTCCTCTGGGTACAGATCTCTCACAGACTTTTTCCTGCAAATGCAGGCTGCTTCAAGAGTGCCATTTCCCTTGAAGTTGTGATTAGCATTTATTTCCCCATGCTAGAGTTAAATTTAGCAGTAGATCTACTTACTTTTTGAAACCAGGAACTTACTAAAATCTTCTTTCTTTATAGAATAAACCAGAAATTAATAAAGTGCTCTTAGAAAGTGGCAACATTCTATTAAAATTTTACAATTACAATAACTGCAATTCCAATACTACACACTATTAAAATTTAAGATATCTGACATCTTACAGAGTTATTAATATGGAACTAAATCAATTCCTCTGAGTGGGACTTTGAATATGATTTCTAACTGAGATTAAGTAGTCTTTAAGAAACTGGATAAAAAAATATTTACATGTATTTTGGGCTAAGCTGCTTTTTCATAAATAATAATCAAATGAATAGAACATGTCCATTTATTTCAGATCTATAAAATACAAATCTAAAAATATCATTTTACAGACAATATTCACCATTTAGTTTACATTTCAGTATGGTCTTAAGCCTTGCACAGAATAATAATGTAGCAGAACAACAAAACAGTCTACATTTTAACTTTATAGATTTCCTTAACTAGAGTCTACCATATACATCAAAAATAGTTGTGCACAGTAACCAATTAAACATCTACATTTCAAAAATAGATTGGCTACATCTCATAACTGAGACACCAATTACAGTACATTTATTAAAAATCCTTCAAGAATGCACTCAGTAGTAACAGTAGTTAAAATCATAACTATTCTGAGAAATGATCAAAGCAAATGATAACAGAATTTAAAAAATTCAGTTAATCATTTATATGTAATGTAAAGCCCATGTAACACTACAATAAAGAAAGAAATTACATGGGCACAAGTGCAAAAAAGCAATATTGTAAGCCATCTTCTTTCTTTGGTAAAAATCAATTAGCAGGAAGTATACCATAATAATTCAAATTGAAGACTAATTCAGGCTATACTTTTTTCCTTTCCTACCATAGGCAGACTTGATGATTTGCAGGCATCCTACAGCAGAAAAGTTAAAATTCTACTTAACACTGCCCATTTTCTCCTCTTTTAAGTTTAAATATTGGAATTAAAGATAAGGATTTTTTTCTTTCATAAATAGCTTTTCAGTAGTATAGTCTCTTAAGGAATTTAAAAATAAATAACAAAATATACACAATTTCAAAGATTACATTTAATTCCTTCTAGGTATATCCTGAAAATATATCGCCAAAGAATAAATAACTTTGGGTTTCTCAAATATTTGGTCAAATGTCAATTACTCTTACATAAGGAGTTTTCTCTGAGGGATAAGGAATTACCACTGCTTTTCCTACAAAGCTTTTACTATACAGGTGAAATTTTAATAACTTCACAGTAAGAATAGAATCTGTAATATAATATGGATGTTCACCATTAAAAAGTACAATAAAAAAATCTTTCAAAATTAAACCTTCAGAATTTCATGTTCAAGCCTGAGGAGCTTCCAGGTAACTATGAAGTTGTCCTGGCAGTAAGGACAGTCAAGCTGAGTTGTCTGTGTCAGGAGGCTACAGTAACAGTAAGGCAATTTCCTCCAGTGGTAGAACCAAAGCTCTTTTCTATTGACAACATATTAAAAGTCCAGAAAGGACAAATGTTGAGGAAGGGACAAGAGAAGGATGTTGGTTAAGAACACTTGAGTGTAAGTCATCCTGAGACAGGCATGGGCTGCCTACAGGGATTTTACTATAACCATAGATTATAAATTCTTCTGGTTTTGAAGGACTTGAATGTCATGAACAATTAAGGTAATGTCACAGGGGATTTGTAGGCTACCATCTTACTCAAGCTCCTCATATTTATCTGAAATTATTACTAAAGAAAACATGAAAAATGCAGGCCACATCAGCAAAGCAACTGGTTAATAGAATTCATCCAGCAACCTGAAGTGTCATTAAAAATTAAAAAAAAAAATTAACTGCAGGAAGATCTTCTGGAGGGGCAGAGCAAAGTCCTTGCCTTTTTAGATGATCCATTTAAGCTGCCAGCAAAGTAAAGGCTATTTTGATTGCTCATTTATTCAGAATTCATAAATAACATGTAGATTCACTAACCTCTTATTCACACCCACAGCTAATTTACATAAAATATTAAGCAGAATGCTTTTCTACTCCTTGTTTGATTCCAAGCACAAGATGTAAAAACCAGTTAAATTGCACAGTCCAACCCTTATCTCTGCAAACCTCTATCTGATCAAGGAAATGCTTTTTGGCATCTTCTTCACTTTTCCCTACTGTCAGTGCATCCCTGATATATTCAATATCTTCTTTGCTGGTTAATTGGGGCATTCCAGTCATTAGCATCATGGAGAACAGGATGATCAGCAGGTTTGTGTGGTGTCGAAGAGCTAAGTAAGCCTTCACACATATGTCCTACGAGAGAGAAGAGTTTTTTGTTAATTAATGAGAAGAGCCGAGAGGGATGGGGCAGGAATCTCACAGGACTCCCATTAACCAATGTTGTTCAGTCACTCATGTCAGAGGGAGGAGACCCAACAGAGTCACTCACCTGAGCAGAGACACGACCTGCTCACCTCTGCATCTGGTGTTCAGTGTGACTTCATTCATCACCCCACGCTGGGGCAACGAGTGCTGTTTTGGTGTACAAAGCAACAGCTCTTCCTAACCATACATTAATCACTAAAAACCTCAGCTTCACCAAGATCTCAAATTAATTTCCTTGCCATATAATCTCCTGTGGCTGTTAAAAGAGACAGCAATAAGTCATTGCCTTCCTTTCCAATTGGGATGTTCCCATTTAAAGACCATGGCTGGAAAGTGATACTGGATAAAGCAGGGGACTGCTCTTCATTTTGTGTGGATGTCTATTAACTTCGCAGTGGTGACGGTTTATTTAACGAGGGAGATTTTTCAGGCCTGGTGTTCTAAGAAATATTTCCAGCTGACAGCTCTAGTCTTCAGGCACTCTGCCTTGCTGTAGGACTTCTATCTTTATGTACTGTCAAACTGGATTCCACAGACTTCTTTTATAGCATTTTCATTTCCATGTATAAATAATCTATGCTTAACAACATAACCTTTAGAAGAATGAAATATCTACAGCTTGTAAAAACATGCAATGCTTTTTTAAAATAATATTTAATGATAAGTGACTAACATATAAGCTGAAATTATTTCTTTTATTAAATTTATTACTCATTTACTATTAGAAATAAGAACAATGCAAAAAAGACATCAATCATCAATCAACTAGAAACTAGACCTGCAATGCAGTAATGTAAAAACATGAAAAATATCTCCATGAAGGTTGTTATTAATAAAACCAAACTGAAGCAATGCTAATTTTTACCCAATTAAACATTCAATTTAACGTTTCCACAACTGTATATTAATTTATAAAAGAATTCTTAGGAAATCTAAATATTTTAATGTAAACTTCCATCAAATCCCATCAGCTCTCTAGAATGCTTTTTTTTTTAATTTAACAAGATGTGTGGGTTTTTTCGTCCTCTGAAACAGGAAGATATGCACAAATAATCTTAACATCTATCACTGTTCACATGAGCAACACCAGGACACCCAACCAGACAGGTCAGGAAGATATTAAGGAAGGAAGATGATGTATTGAAGAACTGTCTGTACGATTTCTTTTCTTTCCTATTACCTGGAAACTTAAATTTTTCACTCTGTTTCCAAAAAAATTCTGTCCTGAAATAATATCATATTTATGAACTCCAATGCTAGTTTAATTCTAGCAAAGCAGAAGATAAATTGCAATGGTCAAAGTACAATTTACAACAGAAAACACCATCATCTTATCACAGGGAATAGTTTCTCTCCATGACACCAGGGGAAAAATAAGAAAAAAAAATAAAAAGAAATTTTACTTATGCATTATCAACTTCAAACAGGAAAATCCTGTCACAAGAGTTAGTCTGTGTTTTGTTCCCTTTGAAAGACATGAAAGCTCTTTATAGTTACATCAAAGAAGGTTTTACATCTCTGTATGGATGATGCATCTCGCTGCTCCGGGTGTCTGAGACAGAAAAACAATTATGCAGTCAAGAAGAACCTGGCATCACTGCATCTCAAAGGCAGTCCTTCTAGGAATTCAAAAGATTTGAAAAATCTGCATCTGCCTGTTACACTTATTTATTCAGACAAGAACTTAATGTAGTTTTGAATTAGGATCTTCCAAGAAAACGAGTTTTTACGCTTCTGGGAGAGGCAGAGAAAACCAAAAATAACACAGACAGTCTGTATGTGTCAAGGATATGTGCATGTTTACCCTGGGATTAAGAAGAAAGCTGCAAACTAATCTAAAGCCATTGGCAAGATGAGAGGAGCTGAGGAGAAATCAAAATCCCATTGTCCAATAAACGATAAAGAATAATTATTCTGAGAGCTTGAAACTGTCCTAAATACTACTATCCTAAAATTCAGGCATTTTTGTAATATAAAGTGTCCAAATTCTGTTACATCTCTTCCCTGTACAGTATATTCCAAGTAAGTATTTTTCAGTGATGAATTGTCTACCCTTCAGTTTTCTATCACCTTTGTTTGACAATCAAATACATGAGATTTTGCAATGAAATAGAAGAGTTTGTACTGAAAATACAGATCTCTGTATTACCAAGTCAGCAGAGTAATGAAAAAATTCAGTAAATTAAATATAATGAATAAAAATGCATTATTTAATGCAAAAAATTTAATACAAAACCTAGCAAAGATAATTTTAGGCAAATTATTAATAGGTAGGTGGACAAAGCAAAAAAGACTACGAAGATCTCAGATGAGGCTTTCTCAAGGGTTTCTAAAAGTAAGAAGTGAAAAAGTTATGTGTTCATTGGAATAAGAGAGCTGATGAGTTTCAGCCAAAGGTTGGAAAGGAAATGCCACCACATACGACACAGCAAGAGAAATCTGGGCAGTACTAAGGCAGCTGAAAAATTCATAGACAAAAGAGAAAAATACTTACCTTCTCAGATTAAGTTATGCTTAAATATATGTTTGCAATGAGGACAAAACCCCATCAAATAGTGCTTCCTACTAAGCATTTCTGTGATGTCATTAATAACCTCTGGCCTCTAATTTTCATTAAATCATCACAAACAATAACGAAAACAAAATTTAGATTAAGAACTTTCTACTGAAAGGAGCTTCATTGCTAGTTCCAGAAAGGTTGCCAGGCCATTGACAGCCTCAGAAGTTCACTAATAACAAACTATACTCTTCTGCAGTGAATTCCAGACAAAATTAATTATCATTTTAACCTCCTCTGGCGTCTGTAGTATGAGCTATGGCTCATCTATACTCATCTGTATGGACTGTGTCTAATCAGTAACAGAGAAATAAAATTTTTAAAAAGTAGATATTTTAAGTTATTAAAAATACCAAAGCCTTTAAAAACCAAAGGATTCTTCTGAAGTACAACCTCTTTTAATGTAGTTGAAGTACAAAGTAATGAGAGATGCTCTTAAAAATTAATGAAGGATAAATGCTGAGACTTTTCCATTAATACATGAATGAGTCAGCAGGCATGCTGAATGAATCCCTCAACATTAGGAAATATAATGAAACAAGTTAGTTGAAAAGTGAAACTATAATTTTGTTTATTTTTTTTACTCTGGCCATGTAATTAACACATACCTTTTTTATAGCAAAATACATGATGCAGACCTTGTTCTATGTTACTATTTTGCTTGTATGAAAGTATTTTAACTTCCTTTTTACTGGTCTTTGAGATGGAAAAGCCTTTTAATGTACTACCATAGTGGTTTATAAACAGTAGGTATTGCAGCATAACTATACATGAACTTATATTTTTTGGTGAGTTTATTATTGCCCGTGCCTAAATCATCTCACTTAAAATGCCCAGGTCACATATCATGGTCACAGTTCACAAAGGTAAGGCACATTAATCACCTTTTATCTGGTTAATGACACTAACGGAAATGACAGTGGCGATATCACAGCATTCCTAAAATGTCTGCATTAGTGGGATGAAATTAGAAATTAATTTTAGAATTAGTACCAGAGTAACAAAATGTGTATTTAGTCAAATCCAAGACGGGGTGATGGAGGCATGACATACTGAAGAGAAGCTGAGACCAAAATCACCTCCAATTGCTTTTGGCATTTGGGCTGCTGAAGTAAAGGTCAGATATTCCCTAAAGAGCCAGATGATCCACATATACAAACACAACTTTAATTCATTGAAGATATCAACAGGTCTTTCAACTCTGTTTGAAAGTCCACTTTCACACTTGAACTATTTTCTGCTTCCAGAAAAGAGGTCTTCTTTGAAATAACACACCCGAGAGTGGTGTTTCAGCCCCTCACTTGCACATGGCTACATCTGCAGCAACAGCACCATTCCCGTAGGCAGCACAGCTCACAGGCTTCTCTGAGAGCACGGGCTCAGCATCCCCTTCCCATCCTTAAATCTTTTGAGCTACAAGCCCCCTTCAAAACACTTGCACTATGATAAAGCTAGTCCTTGCAAAATGAAGCCTCAAATATTGCACTTGGTTCTTCAGTTGCTTTCAGAAGTGTGGGCAGTGACTTCGATGAAAAGATAGTTGGGTCTTCTTGTGGGTCCTTCCCCCCCACACACACACCCTCTCCCTCCCTTGTGACTGTCTCTGGTGGACAACGTGATTTGTCCTAAGATAAGAATACCAGGTGGGAATTGTCCTAAGATAAGAATACCAGGTGGGAATTGCAGGGGGAACTGTCTGGATGCTCACATAATGAATGCATTCCAGAGATGGGGGAGCAGCGATGACTGTGATCAACTTTGGTACACATCCTCTGATTTTGGTACACATCGTCCTGCAAAAGGGTATAAAAACTGGGCCAACTGGGCAAACTGGTCTCCTGAGGCTGCAGGCAGCTTCCACCCCTGGCAGGGACACCTGCAGTGTATGTCCAGCTGTTAAATGGGGAACACTCACTTTTGTATGAGTGAGTAAAAGTGCTGAGATTCAGTCACTTACGGAGATACAATGCTAAAGTAGTTACAGTGAGGACCCACCTGGTGTTCTTATCTTAGGACAGTTCACCCTGTTCATCATAGACAATTGCAAGGGAGAGGATGTGTGTGTGTGTAGGACCCAGATCTACTACATAGTCATGTATATGTTCAAAGGGACATAGTCACCATCCAACAGTGAGAATCTTAATTAGGTACTCAGGTTAGAAAACCAGACTCCTGACTGGGACTGATTCACCCACAGCAAATCCAGAACATAAAAGTCAGGCTTTTGCTTTGACTCACACTCTGCAGCAGACTTTTCTTTTGATACTGTAAGGAACCTGCTTTCTAAATCAGGCGCTTATTTGAAGCCTCTGAAGATGACCACAGGAATAACACCGCAGACATACTTCAGACTAGCCATGCTCTCAACCACTTCACTAAACACGCTGAACAGCATTTTGCTTTGCTCCCTCTTTGCCCAGGTCCTACAGTTGCTTGAATAATCACAACTGTTTTGGAAGTCCTCAATTTCAAATAGAAGCTGCAATTGAATAGATTTTTAACACCACTCTTTTCTTTCAGAGTTAAAATCTATCCATCCACTTCACGAAACCAGCATCTGACATAGCTTAGAGTCACTACAGATTTTTATTCAGATGCAGCAGTCTGACCACTAAAACTCGAGGGCAGAATCAGTAGGGAATCACTAGCAAAGCCAGCTGAGGAATGCCTCACACCTGCTTGCGCTACACAGAGGCTCTGCTTAGTGCCATGAGTTTCCTCTAATTTCACAAGCACTGAAGCCCTCTGCAAAGTATTTTCAATCGAGATAAGAAACAATGAAAGCACTGCTTATCCGGTCTGCTGCTAACAAGCTTTTCAATGTGGCTTTGTGGATGTTTGAATTCTATTTCCCATAATCCTACAAATAACTTTTGCTCTTAGTTGGGCTTAAAATATCCCAGAATTGTATTATGATTCATTACATTTTACTAACATAATGCCAAGGAGCCTAGACCTTTGAAAACCAAGGCACTATGTTCATTTCAGAGGATAAAAAAAACATTGCTTAATTGATTTGCAGCTAGATACTCATTCTTTTACCTGAAATTTATGGAAATGGAGACTTGTCTTCTTTCCGGAAGTCCCCATGACATACAGGAAATCTGGAGTCAGCACAAAAGGAACTCTCTCCTTATTAATTCCAAGGAAGCTTTTATAATTCCCAAGAATATGGCCAAAATCAATATGGAAAAGGTTACCTTCATAAAGAGAAGAAGTAGTCAGAGTCACACTCAAATACAATAAACTGCCAAGAACACTTACTTGTATTTACAGTAGTTCCAAACCCTCTTTTTTTGGTACATATGATCACTCTTTAGTTCAGCAGAAAAGAAAATTTTCTCTCTTTTTTTTTCTTGAAATAGATAATTCTGTCCTTTTGGCAAAATTACTTTTTATTTATCTTTGGCAGTTGTTAAAAACCCAGCAGAGCTGTTGTATTTTCTAAACGTACACTCACAGTTTTTCAAAAATCAACCAAGGAAAGCCTGTGCCTCAGATCCATAACAATCAGGGCATCACTACATGGAAGAGGCTTGAGGGTTGTGTTTCAAATACCCATCGGATTCTGGTACTACCCATCTCCTTGGCATATGTCATTGACTACAACATGCTTCTTCCTCACAGACCTGCATTAGCAATTTCTAAACCACTCTGTATGTGCAGAGGAACTCTGTATTGTCACCCTTTTGATAGCTTTGAGAGAGCAGCAGGGTATCAGGTCCCACAAAATCAATAAAAAACTTCCCTTTTAAGGATCTCTACACCTACAGGACTGGAATTTGCTGCTACTCTTCAGAATACTTCATTACTTTCCCTGGCAGCCAGGTTAAGGATAAAAGAATATGGTTACTTAAAAACACAGATTTGTAACAGTGACACATGTATAAAAAAAGATAAAACACTGAATTATGTAAGATGATACTCAGGAGTGATCTGTAGGTGGAATACCATTATTTTAAGCCAGCTTCCAAGTTCCCCCAACCTACCAAATCTGACTCCCTGCAGACCTCTCAGACTGACATCCTTCTGGCTTCTCAAGCTTAAGATAGCCCCCATAAAAGACTCAAAGGCAAACCTGCTCCTGACCACAGCAGAATAACACTTCTCTGCTTCCCTGTCTATTGACCTATGCCTCATGTTCTGCCTATAGGAACTAACACTGCATTTTATTATATATATGTTGAAATTAAAGTATTCCTTTGTTGTCTTTTCATCAAGGACTTCTGCTGAACTTTTTTACTGTAGTCTTCAATTAGCTAATTTCTGCCTTCAGGGTACTTCTCTCTAGCCTTCGACTGGTAAAATTTTAGCTATAATATGATGAATATTACATATCCGGCCTTCTAACTAAGCCCTAAAGTATTTTCCTAATTTTTCTGAAGACTAATTATGAAGTAAGAGGATCATGAAACTAAAAGTGAATTCCTTAGACCAAAAAAAACTTCTCCATATGTACTGCTTGTTCTGGTGTCCTTCCTGGGACTTCCATAGGTAAGTAAAATTAGTATGAAACAATGTACAGCTACAGAAGCAATTCCCAAAGTTTATAGTACAAAAAAATTGTGGGTTTCTTCAGAAGGATTGCAACTTTCCCCCAGACTTTAGTAGCAAAACCAACACACTCCATGTACACTTATTTCCTAGGCTTTTTTTACAATACATAAAGCAATTATGTTCCTCAGAAGTGAAAACATCTGAATTCTGACATACAGTTCCACTGAATTCTGTCAGAACCACATCCACACATCAGCAGGTGAATAGCTGTCTGCTTTGTGAAGTTTTTCTGGTGTTTAGATCTTAGATGTAGACACTAAAACCCATTGTTTTACATTCCTCATGACTTAGTTTGTATCAAACTGGTCCTTGAAAAATAATGGCATTATTAATGATAATATCTCTATAGCCTGTATGAAGGCCAACAGGGGTGACAATACATTTCAATGTCACAGGAGGACCTGAACATGTAAGCAACACTGACAGAACTGGATTGTGTCTCTTCATTCATTGTTAAATGCCTTATTTATTAAAATGAAAAATAAATCTAGTTAAGTATAGACAGTCTATACTTCTATGAAATTCTCACAAAATAACCCACCTGTTTCTGTAATCATGATGTTGTCATTGTGCCTGTCACCTATTCCAAGTACAAAGGTTGCCACACAATATCCAGCACAAGAGTAAACAAATCTTTCCACAGCTGCCTGAAACTAAAAATAAATCTTAGAGTTGACAAATGCTTCAATGCTAGACACTAAATGCAATAATTCTCAGAGTTACGTACCTTTCTGTTGACATGTATCTATCAGCAGTTAGACAAACTGTCTTATAAAACACACTGCTGCACAGCAGTGATCACGATCACAGCCCCACTCTGTGCTGTGTGAGCAGGCTCTATCTCTCAGCACAGAGAAAAGCAGCATACAGTTGCTCACACATTCTGAGGAAGAAAAGCTGGCAGAAAGCTCTAGCTGGTCAGTGGACCTGCCCAAGCAAAGGACTTGTGAATACCCAAAACTGTATCTAAATCCTCTAAAACTACACTGACTTTCAGTGTTCTTAGATGTCCTTTCAATCTTCTCCTCATGTATCACTTCTAACTTCCATTGACAAAGAAGTAATTTCAAAAGCATCTTGTCTCTCAGGAGTCTGGCTGCCAGCTGGATGCTAAGGCTCTTTCACAGACACCTGCAGCTGAGTGCAGGGAAAACAAATGGATTTTTCAAACTCCTGTAAGTAACAAACACAAACATATGGGCTCTATGCTCCTAAATCAGTAGGATACATCTGAAAATCCTACTTAAAAATTCAAAGAACTCACCTTCTCTTCAATCATGCATCTCTCCTTGAGCCACTGGTTTAGTATTTCATCCTTAAATGCACCAGTGTTCCCAACTGTGCTCTGTTGAATTTTGGCAATTGTTGTAGCATCTTTCACAATTTCAATCATTCCTAGAGAAAGTAAGGAAGAAGTTAGAAGTTATTGAATTTATATCAAAGCATATTAAAAATATGCAAAATTAAATTTTAAACTGGGTTTTAAAATTGACTACAGAACTTCATAGGTTGCGAGCAGAGATTCATTTTACAAGCAAGATTCTTTCTTGTTCATTTCCAGCTGAAACCAGCCAGAGCTCACATATAGCCCGGCATCCTAAAATCCTCCTCTTTTATAATGGTAAGTATTACATGATGAGTGGGGACCCTCTGCACAAGGCTTTTCCCCAGGAGAGGAACTACTCCTGTCCTGAGCCCCATTCACATTCTCTGCAGCTTCTCTCCAACTTCACAAATATGAGGAGCTGAAGAAAAGCTTCAGTGTTGCAGCAGTCTGGGGATGCAAGTGTTGCCAGGGCTGTGGCAGAGGAACAGAGCTGGCCATCCTGCAGTAAATCCAACTTAAGCTTCAGTGTTCATATACACAGAAAGGTTCAGAAATACCAGTACACAGTGAGGAATGGTAATGAGATTGCTGGTGGAAAGCTCTGGCTGTCAGGACTCACAGGTCTGTCCCAAAACTGAACAGACCCTCGCCAAGGCAAATTGGCACATCACAGCAACGTGGTGCAGAAACAAGGCCTCATACTGTCCATGACAACACAGCATGTGATGTAGGGGAAGCTAGAGGGAAATGTAGGAACAGAGGCTACAACACAACTCTACACTGTAGCCAAGACTAGCAAATGCAGTCTGCTCTTCGACTGGGCATACTTGCATGGGGGGGGGGGGGGAAGTAAGATTTTAGTTGAGGTTATTAGGTAATTGGAACTATTTTATTTTCCTCCTCTGGTTCAAGTTCAACAGTGTCTTCTAGTTTCAGGTCCAGCTTAGAGATGAGCAAGCAAAGAAAAATATCCCTTTCTCCTGAAAGCAATTCAAAGCAGTTTCTGACTTGGTTTCAGTTTGACTCTCTCTGAAACAGATCAATTTATTTCTATTCACAGACCTTTTTCCTTTTTGCAGTTACTGCATTATGTGCAAATTTTTCAGTCACAGAATAACAACGCAGTAATCTCTTCCTGCCTTCCACTCATGACTGAATTCATGGCTGAATACTCCCTGAAGGTATCTCTTCTGTCTTGACAGTGGCCTGGATTTGTTTGTAATAAAACTATTGTGGAAATATGACTTCTGAAACCCACCGTCAAGACCACCAAACTAAAAAGCTCTGCATTTTGGTCAGTGCTTGCCAAGTTGTTGTTTTCCTCCCGGGAGTGAGCTCCAGATCACATTCCAGCTGTTGAAAAGGTTTTCCCTGACTGTGCTCATAAATCTCCCTCTACCGGCCAACAGCTCCTTGATTCCGGGGGCGCAGAGCTGGCGCAGGAGGCATCTTCTCTAACTAGGACAGAGGTTCTCAGCTGGGAGGAAGTGCAGCAGTAAATGCACTATGTGATGGGTTTCTGGGGATCTGTGGTACTAAAGCAGATGACTTTTTAAGAGCCAACTTGAACTGCTCTGAAATTCGGCAGGGATGCAGCACAGTAAGTAGTGATAATTGTGTCGCAGAGCTAGGAACATACAGACATGTCAAAGGGTTGGAGAACAGGGTATGATCTTTTACTAGTGATACATAGAAGAGAAAATTCCTCCTATAGAGCAGAAGTCTACTTGGCAGCAGCAGTGGAGAGGACACGTTTCCAAAATTACAAACTGCACTGAATGCAGATGTCTTTAACAGACTGAGAAAGCCCTACAAGGAAGGGGATGCCAGCCCCAGGTGTAAGACACCTGTTTCACCCTGTGCTCAGTGTAGCATGGGACACTGTCCTTGTGTCAATACACAGAAACTGCCCAAGTTCCATGGAAATATTAGGAGGGAGGGAAGAAGAAGCTTGTAAGAAGACTGCGTGTGAATATTGTGAAAGAACATTTGCACGCCACTACTCTTTGGTTTTGTTCCAAACAAGCATAAGCTCTACATCAAAGTGTCCAATATTGGGTATTACTAATTCAGGCTGCAGGTATTCCCAGCAACCCGAGCAGGAGTGTTTACATGATTAACCATGCCCCTACTGTGGTGCTAAAAGGAGGCTAAATTCTTACATCTCTTCCATGCATATAGGAAAATAAAAAATTATTTCCTTAAAGAGACAAAGGAATGGGGAATCAATTAAGAATTCATGAAAGAATAATTAAATCTGTAGCTTGAATATGAGAATGCTGGGATCAATAGCAGAACTTCTCTTTCTTCCTCCATTTTTTCAATAAATTACACTGCCTTAAGATGATTTTAAACAAAATCATACAAAATCCTAAAAATCTCTCTAAAATATTAGGTTTATTTTACCACATCTAGAAGAGGAAAAAAACCCCAATCTTCCTTATATTTAATTAGTATTCTGATTTACAATGTTCCATTTCCTTTATTATTAAAATTCTATCAATATGTATTATTCAATTTTAAAACATTTATATTAGGAGAAAGGAAACCCTCTTATGTCACACTACCAGGTACTTTATCAGTGAGTTTGGGTTTCCTGTGTTACTGAGATATGCTGAAATTTTATTTGCCAATTGATTTTAGAGAGCAAGTGCATTACACGGGTATATTAAAAAGAGTTCTTCATTTTACTGGGATTTCTTACTTGATTTCTCTCACTATGAATTCTGAAAAATAGATCATCACGTTGTTGCTTCTATGTAGTATAGGGTATGAAGCTTTAGGTCAGGAAAAAAATGTAGGTGTTTTGCTCTTTTCTCTGTTTCATTCTTATCAACATATTAAAACACATCTTGAATAAGTCACTCACTTTCACCGCTGTTTCCTATTAAATATTGTTATTAAAGAAAAACTTGCAGCACCACCCAAGCAGTTGGACTTGCACAGGAATCACAGTTAAGCTGGTGCAGCAGCTCAAGGACATCCATCAGGAGGGCAGAAATCACTGCCAAGACGCAAACAAAGGCTGCTCACAGACAATGTAATAAAGTTCTATTTATCTTAGGACTACAGTACATATTACAATAGTTCTCCCATACACAACTTTGGTAAATATTATATTTTGAATTTCTAATTACAGTGTGATCACATACCTATTTTGTTCCCTGTAGAAATACAACCATATGGTAACAAACAGAGGTCCAAGGATTCTGCTTCCCAAATGGATTCCATAATTCGAAGAATCTAGTAAAAAAAAATATATGCTAAGTTATTTCAGATTATTTGAATGTTACGTATTACTCATACAAATAACACTACCCAGATTTCTGAGATGGGGCTAAATTTACATGGCTATTGGACAGATTAAGAGACAAATACAGAAAGTGTGCAGCCATTCAAGATTATCAGTTACAGAACCAGGGTTTGTACTTCCTCATCTGTCCTGTGACTGGGCAATCTCTACCCCTTTATAAAGTATTAATAAATATATTGTATAATTTCTACATATACTGTGAGGTTGAATACATTAGTAAGTACGTCCATTTTTCCCCATAAATATCCCCAAAAGTACTAACAAACCAGTTTTCATAACAATCACTGAAATATTACTACAGTAATCCTACCTACCAATTTCTTTTTCATTTAACTTCACCCATTGCATAAATAAATGATAAAAACGCTTCATCAGAAAAACAGGCCATCTTTCACAAAGTAAGATTCCATCTCTAGAACACCCAGATGTGATGTATGGCATATGGCAGGAAAAAACAGGGTTACAGTATGGACTGGGTCTAGCTGGGATGAAGCTCATTTTCTTCAGAGCAGCTTGTATGGTGCTGAGGTTTAGGCTGGTGACCAAAGCAATGCTGGGAACACACTGATGTCCCAGCTATTGCTGAAGAGTGTTTGCTGAGTGTCAGTGCTGCCTGTTCTTCACTCTGCCTCACTGTGACTAGATCAGGGAGGGTACCAGAGGTTGGGAGGGGACACAGCCAGGCAAATGACTCAAACCAACCAAAGTAATACTCCATGCTCAGCAATACAAGAGGGAGGAAGGGACTGGCTGGACACTGGTCTACCCATGGGATGTGGTGAGTGACTGCCTTAGCATCACTTGTTTTGTTTTCTTTCTCTTTTCTTCCACTTCTCCTTTGCTTACTAAACAGTTTTAGCTCAACCCACAAGTTTTCTTGTTTTCACTCTTCCTTTCCTCTTTCCCCATCCCATTGGCACTAATCCACAAAACAGTAACATAAGAAACTGCAGTACAAGAAAGATGATCCAATGTTGATAAGAACCTTGCCATACACAGTTTAAAAAACAGAAGACAACCTCATATTTCATATGGACAGTAAAGATAAGGTACACATACTTTTGAAAAGGAAAACTATGTTAAAATATTTTAAAATATTCACATTATTCACTTTATATGTTTTAGCTATCATACCTGTAAAATAAGCATGTCCTGACGGAGGTCATCTCCATGTTTGAAGATTATACCTATGGTTTCATTTGACAGAGCTGTTGGATCTGCACATTTAAACTCAAGCCAGAGCGGCTTCTTCTTAGATGCCATTACTTTACATTTTTCTATCTGTGAAAGACACATTTATTGCTTGCTAGCCATTGTACTCCAATGTCAACACAACTAACCTTTTTACACAGCAGCTACAGAATAGTTTATCAACTTCCAATCAATTATACCACAAAAAACACACAAAAAGTACATGTAAGGAACAATGTTCAATTGCCATATAAAGCCTTGCTGAACCTGCACAACTTTTAACCACTGCCCATGATAAAGGCAAAAGTCTATCTTGACTCTCCAAAACTGGATTTGGCATGTAAATCTGCTTTAGACAGATTTAAATCAGGAATAGAGATCCTGACAAAACTGGCAAATATGGACCCTCAAAACAGGACTTCAATAGGTGCTTTGCAAAAACAGAACATAATCATTGTCCAATGCAATTTACCACATTATCCACCCTTGTGACTCCTAGCAACTACATTCCATATTGCTTGACTCAATTCCCTTAGCAAATTGGTCAAATTCGTGGAGAAAATGGCATTTTTGAAACTAATGTAACATAATAATTCGTAAAACAAGAAAATTAATTCCCTAGTTTTATTACATTTTTAATCTTGATTAATCAGCATTGCAATGAGTGAAACTGCATTACTTCAAATGTTTTCTCCAGTAATTATGGCTAACACAACTGCAGTATGCAATACTTTCTGTTCTGGAATTCCTGATTCATGGTTAAACATTACTACGTACAATAAAGCCATCTAAAACAAAAAAATAAGCAACTGCACATTAGTGTTTGAGAGCTGGTAGAGAGAGATGACATAGGAGATGAGTATTTTAGAATATTCACATTTCATAAACTGAAGTTCTGAGCCCGCAGTTTAAAGCAAAACAGTTTTTACCATCCTTGGTTTGAAAAAGGAAAGAAGTTTTTAAATCTTTGAACTTTCTAGAAACACACTGATTTTGCTTCTAATACTTGGTTTAGACTAGTAACTCAGCTATGCACAACTGGGAAGTGTTTAATTCTCTCAGTTTGAAGACAGACGAGCCTATAGCCTGTTCACCAAGGCACAGGTTTATTTAACAGAAACATGGCCATATCTAGACCTGATGATACCTAATATCCAAATGAGTACCCGGCTATTCAGCAATTCCTTAAGTTGGATGGTCCTTGGCTAAGAGAAAAATCAAGGGATTCTTTTCTTGTGGGGTCCTTGCTGCACATCAAGTGACTCCAAGGATCTTCACTGTGCCTCTTTACCCACACCTCATTTTGCATAGCAAATGCATGATCCAATTTCCTTTCACTACATATCATGGATTAAACTAATGATTAGAATTTCATGGGTTGCATTTTTTGTAGCACATGGTGGAATATCATTACGCTTAGAAAAATTGTAATAGCTCTGGGAACAAAAACTTACCGAGTCCATGAAATGGCATCATGTTCACACTGAAATAAGACCTTCAGACATATTAGCAAGATTTTTTACCAAATGACACATACTTGCAAATACACTTTTTTTTAAAAAGGATTTTCAGAAACTCAGAATATACTCACCACCAGGGCTCCTGCTCTTAGCCCAGGATCATACGGAACTCTAAAACTTTCTGGAAGTTTGCTGCTCTGTAATTTTTCAAGCTTTTGTCTCAGCTGTGCAATAACTGCAATGACAAGTAAAAAACCACAATGAAATCAAAAGCTGGATGGCAAAAAGCTTACAGGTAATCAAACTTGTTAAGCTTCATGATTTGGTTAAAAAGCTCTGCTTGGCTACTTCTTAAATTGCTTTCCTCATGGATCTCCTGATTTGAAGAATGGAGGAAGACTCTTTAACTTGCACTATCAATGGTCAGGGTTGTTTCAGATACCTAAAGGTAAAGTTTTCGAGCACCACACAAGTCATGTACTTTCTCTGCAGTGTTAGAAGCACTGCATAGTGCTTGGTGTCCTTCTGAAAACTCAAGAGATCACATTAAAATGTCAGCTTTCATTTAAAAAACAAAACACAGTAGAACACACAAAAATACTTTGCCCTTATAACTGACAAGACATGCAGACAGACTTGTGGCTTTTGAACTCTTGGTAAAAGACAATACAGAGGTACTGAATTTCCTATCCTCCTAAAACTGGTTTCATATTGCAGCCCTGTTAATCCCACATTCCAGTAAGAAGAAAATTTGCTGCATGTTTATATGAATGAGAATTTTACTGTTCGTATCTGAACTCAATCTTTTAATTCATAAAACTTCAAGCTTCTGAATCTTCAGCTCAGAACAGTACAGATTACACAACATATGAAGTACTCTGTTCATCTCAGCTAGCGGGTGTTAGCAGCATAAGCAATACACTGGTTATTACCCTGCATTAGGACAAAGACCTAAACATTGTTCTAAAAGAAACTGTAGCTACACAGCATATACATGTTCGAGTAATTTTGGAGATAAAAATTAAAAAGCAAAAAACACTGTACTGAGAAAACTAGACATGGACCTGGATACTTGAAACAGGATCATAATCATAGAATCATGGATTAGTTTGGACAGGACCTTGAAAGGTCGTCTAGTCCAACCCTCTGCAACAAGCAGGGACATCTTCAACAAAACTTGCTCAGAGCTCTGTCCAACCTGATCTTGAGTATTTCCAGGCATGGGGCATCTCCACTTCCCTGGGCAACCTATTCCAGTGTTCCAACACTCTCATCATAAAAAATGTCTTCCCTATGCATAGTTAAATCTACCCTCCTTTAGTTTAAAGCCATTAACCCTTGTGCTGTGGCTGCAGCCTCTGCTAAAATGTTTGTCTCCACCTTTTTTTATAAACTCCCCGTAAGTACTGCAAGGTTGCTGTAAGGTCTTCCCAGAGCCTTCTCTTCTCCAGGCTGAACAACCTCAGCTCTCAGCCTTTCCTCATAGGAGAGGTGCTCCAGCCCTCTGATCATTTTTGTGACCCTCCTCTGGACTCATTCCAGCAGGTCCATGTCTGTTCTGTCCTGAGGGACCCGGATCTGGACACAGGTGGGGTGTCACAAGGGCAGAGAAGAGGGTAGAATCACCTTCCTCAACCTGCTTTTGATGCAGCCCATGATACTTTGGCTTTTTGGGCTGTGAATGCACATTGACAGAAAATGAAGACAGTTTAAGAGCTGCTATCAAACTAAGAAAGTCAAGCCAAAAGAATTAGCCAAGAACTCACAGAACACAAATGTTACACATAAACTACAAGGTTTTAGAAAAGAACTACCTAGCAGTGCCTGGTGACCATTTTCTTCTGGTAAAAAATAAATCTGACAGCAATACACAGGAGCTACTAAGTGGACTTTATTATTAGACATTTTTCAAAAAAAGCACCAAACCCCACAGTAACCAAAACCAAACCAATTACTCAAAAAAGTAAAACCCCTAACAAAATCCCCTCCCCCCCAAAAAAAACCCCACCTAGATTGTAGTAACTTGGGTCATGAAACAGCTATCTAAAACGTAACTATAGATTTCCTAGAAAAATGTAGCTTTACTTCAGTAAGTCTCCTCATTGTAATTAGTGTAATTTGAAAACTGCAGGCCAACCAATTGAAGCAAACAAAGATAAGGAATTAGCTGATTTTAAAACACAACTAAAGGCACTTGCTAAAACAATTTTCAAGTTGATCTAGCTTAAGAACAAGGTATTATGCATTTTAAGAGATGAAACAGCTGCACAGACACATTTCTGGGAAACAAATTATCTAGCACAGTGGTGATGAAAGTAGATAATCCCATGAAAGACGTAGTATTATTATCTTAAGAATTTATTTATTTATTATTACTTGTTATGTTCAAATATAAGCAAAGAGATTACATGAAAAGTTAAAGAAACAGTGTGACAGCATGATTGCTACTGGAATAGTATGGACTTAACAGGAAGGAATTCATCCTTTAAAAAAATCCACAAACACTGGAGGAAGAAACATATATACAAGAATTAGATTAGACTGCATGACAGAATGAAATGAAACAGAACAGAACATTCAGACTGAAAATATGAACAATGATGAACATAGAAATGACAGGGCAAAAAAGAAGCAATAACCGAAAGAATAAATTTTAGGATATATATTTTTAAAAACATAAGAAGTAGAGGGGGCCTGTAGGAAAAATTATGCCCCCCATAATCTGAGAATAAATTACATTACTTATAGAATTAGTAGGACACTCCACATTTTCAGGAAGCCTTATTCAGTGAAAATGTCAATTATATAAGTCATCTTTCAATGTTCTGCTGTACATTACATACAAAGATTTCTTTAACTTCAAAACCTCGTGGGTGTTAATGTGATTGCTTTCTCTTGAAACTTTTCTTCTTTGCCCACATATCCTTCAAAGATAATGTATTATGGAATCCACTGCTGTTACAGACACGTACATCTGCAAGGATGTAAAATTTCTTTCCAAAATATGGAATTCTGACTAAATACATTAAGGTTACGGAGTATTTTAAGATAAATTTAGGAAGTTGATTAGAAACAATGTTTTATGTGGGGCTTCAGTAAGCCACTTAACTCACACTATGTGGTAACATAACAGATATTACATAATATATTGAAGAATAAATGCATATTTCCTTCAATTTTCTTTTGAAACACCACCACACTCACTTCTGCATAGCCAGGGTGGAAAGGCTCTCCAATCCAAGGAATTCCTGGCCTGGAACATGCCATACTGAACACACAGGAAGAGGTGGTCTCTCCACAGCTTTAAGAGCTTTAATACTATCAAATGTCTTCTTGCACTTACCCCCAACACCAAGAAAGTAACAAGAATGATGATAGACAAGCTTTGAGGGAAGCTGGGGGGGGGGAAGGCGGGCAAACCCCAGAGGTAAGCAGGCACTGCATGATCCTACTGTGGCTTCCAAAGCAGTGCTTCCAAGAACTAGAAATAACACCACCACATCCACATCTGTGTCTCACAGGACAAATGCTCCTCAAAGACATGCTCAGTATATTCAGCCCTGATCCACCACCAGCTTCTTTCACGGCATAGCAGAAGCGGTACTGGACTCCTCCACCATCTTCTTGCCAAGAGTCTTTTAGTGAGAGCTTAGGGTAAGGCTGTGTTTCTTGGCAAGTGTCACTTTTTATTTCCAGTTGATATTTGTGTCCTGGATTGTTTCTTTCTTCAGTGCTGGCATTCAGCTAAGGGTTATGTACAAGAACTTAGCTGTTTGCCAGTTGCATGGTGTGAGGTTCAAGAAGATAAGCCAAAGCATGGGAAAGCACTGGGTGTCTAGAACATTGATATTCTTCCCCTTCTGGGGGAAAAAACTATTACTGGTTCAATCATTATTAGCTTACACACACATTTTAAAAGAAAATTATGCCCTTTGACAGTAATTTATTCACAAATTTTCTGAATAAACAGTGCTATCTAGTTTTTAAAACCCAAAGAGGAAAAAACCAGTAATATTACCAACAAAGAAATGCCTGTTAGCAAATACCTTGAGAAGTAACATCATACTTTTCTGCAGAAACTGATTTTATCTCCATTGTGACTTTGTGCAGCAATTCAATAACTTGAACCTGCTTCATGAAGTCATGCAGCATTGCCTTCCCACAGCCCCTGAGATAGGCCTCGAGGATGACTGCAAACCTCTGCTGGTAATGCATGGACTGGGCAATCTCGCTTCTCAAGAACCAAAACAAGAAGTGACCAATTCTTTTGTTCTGGTGATGAAGAAAAATACTGCAATCAGCACACATTTCTTGACAAAGGGTTTTAATAATGCCAGCAACTTCAGCGTAAGTTGGCTGTATTTTGAAGTACTTACCCTCAAACCACGTTTGAGCAGAAATCTGGCTAATGCGCTGTCATGATATGGCTCAAATTTCACAGCCTGAGTAATACAAATAGGAGGCATGTTATTAACACATTTAAGATCCCAATGCACTTACATGTATGCTGACATCTACAGAATACACTGCTGCAGGAGTAGAAAACGTGTAACCAAGCAGGTCTTTTCGAGGCTTCTCTGTATCTCATTCAAGAAGCACTTTTCCTTTGCAACAGGTTCTTTTCAGGCTTATTATTAATGTGGCAACCAAGGCATGGAGTATCTAACCAGTGAGGCCGACCTGAGCACATGAAGGAATGTGAACAAAACAACATCATTCCCAGGCTGTAGAAAAAGCTAGCAAGATCAGGAAACAGTCTGCAGTCTGACTGATGCTGAAAATGCTTGAAATTTTTACTGCCAGATGAAATAACATATTTGTAATCATTCTTCAATAAAAATATCAATAATAAAGTACTGGGTTTGGACAACATCTGCTACTTCGGGAGTAAGGCCCCAGGGTTCACTGCTGGGTTCTCCAGAAAGCATGGGATATAGGAGCAGCTTCTCAGAGCACCTATCTGGCCTTTAACCCCTAAACGAATCACAGAATCACAGAATCAACCAGGTTGGAAAAGACGTTGGAGATCATCAAGTTGAACTCTTGATAACAGAATAAAGGCTCTGATACACATCCTGTACTAATGGAGTACAATTAAGAGGAAGACTTCACCAGAGCTTCTTTTTTTAATGACTCTGTGAGAGCAGATGTATTTTTTCTCTTCCAAAAGCTGCTCCCCTCCACCCAAGCCCAAAGACATTTCCAAGCTGCTGCCAAAAACGCGTGTGGAAAAAAAGTCAACAATTCTTTTCAAGTGCGAGCATTGGAACTCTTTTGCTGTTATTCTGTTCTTCAACCCAATAACCATGTGAATTGGTCTTCCAGAAAACTATCGCATTTCCAGATACTGGGCTGTGCCAGGGAACTTCTCCACTTCAACTCATTTTTCCAGCAACTTCTTTTCTGTTGCTTCAGGAACTCAAGTTTATAGGAGGTTTGTATTAAGATTAATGGCAGAAAAAAAGTATGCATGTATATCCCATGGCAAGAAAAAATAAATAAGATGCATACAATCTCTGAAACAGAGTCAGAAAATCCTGCCATGGACTGAGGGGGTGGGTGAATGGCTTCAGGTTCTCGAAATAGAGTGCCAGGAAGCAGCCTGAAGGGAGATTAAGGGAAAACAAAGGGATGCGCAGAGAGCCGGGTGCATGTAGTACGCTCAGCTTTCAGAAGCAACTAAGTATGCAAACCTCTAGCAGTAGTTATTCAGCAGAATATAATGGCTCTTTCAAGATCGTTGCAGTCTGCAGCTTGCAAAAAAGCAACCAAGCCATCAGCAAAGGTCTGCTCAATTTATCAAACAAACCATAGTTTTATAAACTCTTAAAAGTGCTGTGGCACACAGTTGCTTTTTTATTAAAATATCAACATGATTTCTGAAATGTAAATCTTCCTGTGGGTTTATTCAACAGAAAAAAAATCAAGCTTTTTCAGTCAACCTTCTAGAATGAACCAACTTAGAAAAAGGTCATAAAGCCAAGCACCAGACTTGCCCTTCTCCTGTATCATAATTCTGCAGAACTGTCTTGACTGTCTCCACAATACTGTTCCATTTCCCCAAACAACTTCATCTTATTTAGGAAAGATGGTAAGAATTCACAAGCATAAACTGATTTTATGACATATAGATCCTTTTACTTTGTGTACGAGATTAGGAGGTATGAGGGTTTTTAATAAAAATTAATTTTCACTGCAGTAAGGTGCCCAACAGCAATAACTATGACATAAAGTCAAATGGATTTGCTTACAGTTCCAAGGAAGCCTATTAAAAACCTCATTCTGGTATATACTATGCTTAATGTTCTCAGTGCATATCCTTGAAAAACAATTTAAGACTGAAATACAGCCAAACAACCAACATTGCTCCAAAACAAAGCCTCCTCATTAAAGTTGCAAATACAGTTTCATAAAATAATATTAAAAATGTATTATGAGCATTCTTATCGAGCTGATGTTTTAGAAATAATTATTTTCAAAAGTCAAGCCCGTTCTTCTTTTTTCCTCACAAAGTCAAACATCAACTTTTGCACAGCAACAATAAAAGCTGGCCATTAAAAGATGTCTGCTGGCACTTCATCAGGTCCCTGCACATATCTTTGCCTTGTCAGTTCAGCACAAGAGCTTTAGTCACTGCCATATACATGCACTGTAGTCGTTGGTGTTCGTCTTACAAAGGATTCTGTTGCATTTTAACTATCCTATCCATGTTCTATCAACTGTACAGAGAATGACAGACCATTACAGGAAGCTAAATAGGTTTATTTATGGTGTGGTCGCTTCTATTTGGTATAAATCTGGGGGGAAATAAAATGCTTGCTTGATTTCTAAGGGAAGGTAAAATGGAGGTAAAAAGAGGGCAATAAGCCATACAGCTTTCATAAAGGCATGCATTTGAAAGGTGATGACCATTTGCGAAATAGACATTTCAGATGTGTCCACTGATGTAAAGGAATGGCTGACATCCATTCTCTGAAAAACGTAGATTTTTATATACATTGTGGTACCAAAGCGTTGCTGCAGGATGCTGACAGCCTACATTCCACTGTTAGCTGAGAAACAAAGACAAGGATAGCAGTAGAGAGGTGAAAGTTGGAATCTAGCATTTTTTTCCTTTTTAAGGATAGTAATCTTGTAATTTCTTACATCTCTTCCTAAAAATGACACAGCTAAGTTAAGCCACTATGATTTTATGCTGTGGTACTTTATTTAACTGTTAGAGAGATTTATTCTTTTTAAAACTCACCAGATTTGTACTTTCTGAAAACAAACAATTTCCAAAACAAATGGAAAAAAACCCAGCACTTCCTCCATTCTCTCAGGCATTTGGATAGCAACCAATCACCATCCCAAACTCCTAATTTGGATACCAAAAAAAGTGAATAAAATTGCTGAGCCACATGTAGATAGCAAAAGCTCACAAGCCAAGTAGATATATATAGTAGCAACTATGTGGGAGGCCCAATGAGGTAACCGTAGCGACTCGTTTGGTTAATGTAGAAGTGCAAAAATTCTGCCAAATCTTCAGACAAGCAAATACAAGGCTAGAAAGGTTTTGTTTAAAGCACTACTGATGTGCAGAAAAATCTGAGCTACTAACTTCCATTTTCCTCAGAACCCAGGTGCTCTCTGAACCCGCAGAAATTAAAAGCCCCATCCTGCAGCTTCCCCCACTGTAGCTGTTCCATTTCTATTTTCTTTTGAATTTTGAATGCCAACTTTGTCCTCTGATTTTCTGAAAAAAGTATTTCCTGCTCTGAGGGACGACAGCCTTTCCACGCAAACCAGAGCCCTGCCAGGTGCAGAAAGCCTGTGGAGTCGCGTGACTTCAGGGGCCAGGCTCACCAGGAAGAACACGGGGTTACAGCTTCCATCAGCCACCAGAGGAGAGGAGACTTTGCTGCTGCCCAGTGAGGGCACCGTGTTGAGAAAAAGCAACCAAACCAATTTTCACGTATAACTGATATAAACCTTCCCAACGTTTCATCTGGCAGATCCACATACAAAGCACTTCAAATCAATACAGCATTGCCATTAAACCCACAATTTTTCACCCAACTTCCCTGAATGACTTAATCTTATTATGTAGTCCTAGCAACTCTTTAATTACTTTCAAAAATTTTTTTGGAAGCTTCTAGATAAATCTGGTCCCCTTAACACAACAAGACTGAAGTCTGTAACATACTGTGTAACTACACTGGTGTTCTTGACCTAAAACTCAACCCCAGATTTTTCTTCAGGCCTTGCCCATGTCAACCTCTGCCTTTACTTTCTTTCTGTCAACACTCTTTTTTCTAAACTATTGGTAAAGTCGGTCAACAACTCTTCAGTGCTGTGTGATTCAGACCTGATATGAACAGGATTAAAGACAGCACGGTTAGGATTTATTCCCACCATAGCTTTGCTGGCATTAACAATTTTCAGAAAAACTCACTACTGTAAACACAAGATGCAAATTGTAAGACAAAAGGCAACTATAACACAGAAACAATGACACAAGCAAAACACAAGAAGTAGAAAAGTATGTTTTGTGTTAACCTGGTTACTACCACTGCTTTGACTAAACCCTGAAGACTTCAAACCTAGGGATTACTAATAAGACCTACAAAAATGAGAATCGTGATGGGGTATGCAAATATTCCTGCAAGGCAGAGTTCAAGAATGCAAATACACCTTACCTGCACAAGCTGCAAAAGATAATGAAGAACATCATCATCTTCTAAACTTTCCAGTTTTTGAACTGCCATTGCTCGGACATTTTCATCTGAAAAGTTACAGTCCAGAAGTTGCATTGTGAGTCCAACATCTAAAGTGCTCTGATCCCAAACCTCTTTTTTAGCTAGCAACTGGTATGTTTTGGCCACTATTTCTTGTTGTCCCCATTTCACAGAGCTAAGCAGCTTAGGATATGCCTTGGGGTGCTTTATGCTTTCATATCTGAAGTGCCACAACAGTTCTTTGTCCTCAGGAGAAAGTGGATTAAGTGGGTCAGTTGCTATGATCTCTTCAAGTTGCTTGCGAAGCTGGTTGGGCATTTCAGCTCGGGTCCTGTCCCCTTGGGGGTCTGATGCTATCCTGTGCTTGGGCAAGGCAATGGGGTGACAATATCTGTCCAGTACAATAGAGATAGCCATTGAGTTTTCTTTATCTGGGTTAGTTGCTGATGTGAGTTTGTCTGCATTGATACTTCCTTGTTCTTCCCCCTTGCCTGGAATTTTCCACATGTGGAGTACATACTCCCCACTTCGTAGCAAGAAACGGTGGTCTATCAACAAAAGATTTACATAATAAAGAAGCTGGGTTTTGCATTTTGTATCAGAGTTGGAGGATTCATGTGATTGAAGGTTCGTCTTTGTGGAAGGCCCCTGTGCTTTGCCACAGTATATCTGAAGATTCAGAAGTGCTCCTTTAGGCAAATCCTTAATTTTGATATCAAACTCCAGCCAAATATTCCATAGAACCTCCTCAGTAAAAGGCTTCGAAGAAGTTCTTCTCTGTGAAAGGAGCTGCTGCCCATGTTGAATGTTAGCTTCCACAAACACAGTAAGATCAGTATTTCTTGGTAAAACTGGGATATCAATGCCAATTATTTTCACCCTAAATTTCCTATTACAATCCCACAGTGAGATAGTAAAGACTCTCTCATGGTCTTTTCCGTCTATTGTCAATTGTTCATGATAACCCGTAACTCCTGTACAGTCATCCACCAAGGGCCATTCTTCCTTCTGAACCTCATCCTCATTTGGGTCAGGGGGATCGTCTAGGACAAGGTGGATTTCTTCCCCATTCTTAAGGCACTGTCTTATCCAGTGAAAGTCTTTGACTGGTGTCTCTCCAATAATGTACTCATCTCTGCCACAAACCCTGAGAACAAAATCCAGTTCGCTATGATCTTCAGGAATGTCCATCAAAGATTTTTTCTTTGCCATTTTGGTGAAAAAGCTGTGAAGAATCATATCTGGAGTGTCATCTATTGACACTTTAATTTTTTGACTAGTTGTTCCCCTATGTATGATTATGAAAATGTTATTATTAGTGATCTTTTTAAATAAATATTCTGGGAGTGGCTTAGATGTAGTCCATGGGCGCATTGCGTACAATTTAGGATCTCTGCAGGCTACCTCTATCATTCGTGGAGTGACTAACCTGCGACGGGTAAACTCTAGCTCATCATCATGCACATTGCTTACATCGGTGACATCATAACCAATTAAATCGTTAAGCTGCCGCTGAAATTCCTGAACTTCTTCTGATGGTTTTTGTTTCTGGACAACATAAATCTTGCCTACCTTTTTCTGTAACACTTTCCAGTACAATATGCAGTCCAGTGTCTGCAATACTTGGTGTTTATCATAAATTTCATACCATTGCCCTTTCTTCTGATACTGAAGGACAAACTGATCTGGGGTGAATGCATGGTAGAAGTCTGTGGTTTGACTCATCTCTATTGCACGCATCCAAATCTGAGCCTTCATTTGCTCAACCGTACAGTTGCCAGCTATTTCAAGTAACATCATTTCTGGTACTTTAGTATGTTTATTGCTTGTAGGTAAAATGAACTCAATGGATATCAGTTCCATTGATGAAAAACTACTCGATGTACAATGAGGTTTCATTCTTCTTCTCCTTCGTTTGTTTTCCTCTCTCATAACAACAGGCTGTTCATGATCCCCCAACTCCATGCCAGAAGAAATCTAGCAAAACATACAAATTCTTGATTACTTTTTCATTTACATTTATCTTTAATTTTTTTAAGTCTTGCTAATTAAAATCATAGGCGAGTCAGAATCCTGCCATGTATATACTTATCATATTTCTGCTTCCCCTTAATTTCTAGTCACAAATACTTGATTTACATGGATCGACTCAGATGTAGTCTATTCAATTCAATACCAAACATAAATTAAAAAAAAAAAAAAAATCAACGCTACAATGATTAAATAATTAAAATGGAGTTTTTAGACATCCTTCCCAGATTTTACTGAGGATAAGCAGTCTGAGTGCACAACCTCCGCATTGATTTGTTCTTGCTTCTATTTGATCAAGCACTGCTTCTTCTGCGGCCTCATCTGCTTTGATGGTGCTGATGTTAACACAAGTGGATTTACATAGAAATCAAAAGACATACTCCTGTGTATGAGCAGAACACGATCTCACTGAGCTCCAGGAATGGCAGAAAGTAACAAAAAATGCAATATTTGCAGACTGGACAGACATGAGCTTATTCCCAGTTTCCACTGCCTCTTTTAACTTATGAGGAATCAGCACTTCCACCTAAAAATAGCCCTTAGGATTCAAAAGTCAGGAACTATTTCTGAAGACAGGTATTTAACATGCATCTAAATTCAAGGTTAGTGTCCTTAGATGTGCTTCTTTTGAATAAATCAATTCACCAAACTGATAACATCTATCCATTTCCAAAGTACACACTTCCAATATGAACTAACAGTTTATTATAGAAGAAAAATCTCCAAGTTGATGCCAATTTATTACCCTATACATCAAATCACACCTAAAACAATATCAAACATAAGTAGCCTACCTTATCAGCATTCAGTAAACAAAATATATTGTTGCTCTCAGTCAATCTCCATTAAACAATATTAAAGTTGAAATTATTCATCGAGAGCTTGAAAGCGGAAAGCAGTGCTGATCGAGCACACTCGCACAAGCCAAGCTACCACAACATATCGAACTTCCTTTCCAAACAACACTTTCTACACAGAAAATCTTTCTCTAACTGCTGGAGAAAACTAAAATCGGTGTAATGATGCAGATAATAAAACAAGCAGATAAAAATGTAAAAGTTTAAACTGAAGCAACACAGCATGCTAACTAAAATTCTTTTTTCAAGTTCCGGAACGCAGTGACTGTGGTCACACCACCTCTGTAATTGACAAAGTAGAAGGAAATATTACCTGCTTATAAAACAAAGGCTGAATTGCCGAAGACGACTCATTTGTTTAATTTTTGAAGTTCCGATTTTTTTTAGTGGAAGATCATTCACACAAAAAGTTTCTTTGTTTAAGCTGTTCTGCTTTTCTTGCTTGCCCTCATATCCAGATGCAAAGGAAGTGCTGCACTTACCAGGAAGGAAGTTTTAACCAAGTTGCTTATACATATGATTGCTCATTTTAAAAGAAGACAGAATGCTTTTCCTGTTATAACAGTAAAAATACACCAACAGTAGACCAATTTAACATACACGCACAGAAGACATGCTTAAATCCTTTTAAAAATAGCAAAGAATAATCTGGGCAATAAATTTAATTAATTCAAATAAAACACTTAAAACCAATACATTTTTGAAAGATTACTTTATATAAATACCAACACTTTATAAATACCAATACTAGATAAAAGACAATTAAATCTGCAATGTTTCATTACTTTTATTTTCATGGTGACAGCTGTTTGAGGTTATCAACTTAAATTCACTAGATTTTTTTAAGCCAGTCTCTGTATAGGCATCACGTGGATGTTGTATCCGCCAAGGACTGTGCATGGTAACCTCAGCAGCAGAACTGCTGGGCAATCTTATCCCTAGTATTTTTAACTCATTCATTTATGATTACAAACACATAGTGAAATCCACTAGAAATGATGACTTAAGATTCAGGAAGAAAATAAACCACATACTTCCAACTCTATGTCTTGTGGTTAACTACAACCTGAAGAGCTGCTCCTTTACTAAAAAAAATGCCCACAGGAAAAAATATTTGGGAAAACATGCTCAAAACAGAAAGACAGAAAAAACTCTAATTGTGTCCTTTTTCCTTACAACCCTTCTAGTGAAATACTGACCATTTTGAAGAGCAATAAGTAGTACACATCCTACACTGGTACATATCCTACAAAAATTATGATTCTGGAGAAGGAAGAAAAAAATGTGAAATAACTGAAAGGTCTTTTAACAACAGTGAAGTGGTGTTTTTTTCTTTAACATATTCACACTTCCTATTTGTAAGACATTTTTTATTAAAAAGTGAAAAATAACCCTCCCTCTGCGTTGGCGAAAAAATCTGACAGCCTCTTACATGTCTCCAATGTGCCATTCTCAACCTCTGAAATTAACATTTTACAGGGGTTAAAAACCAGAAAAATGTCTTCCCCCATACACACAGCTCTTCTTTCTCAGACAATCATTCTGCTTGGCAATCAAGATTGATTTGTTTTTAGAGGATATTTTTCTCAGGAAGTGAGTTTGGGTGAAACACAGTTTGTCGCAGCTCCTTTTACCTTATAAAGCCAGTATTTGAATTTTCTCATGGCAGTGGTGAAGTTACCCTGAACATTTTGTCACTGACGTGGAACCTACTCATCTTGGCCAAGACACTTCCAGCACTCATCCTTTACCCATGTGCAGCCTGGCAGCATTCATCAGCCACAGTCTCTGTGGCATCTCAGCACAACACAGTGCGTTCCTCTCTCACATTGTGTAATTTCTAAAATGCAATGTAGTCACATATTTTTCTTCATCTAAACATAAGCAACTGGCATCAAGGGTTTTTTCATGCCAACAGGCTGCATAGATTTTTTGCAAACAGCCCTTGTTTTAAAGTCATTATTCTGCCCTTATATAAGTAAATCTGGACTCATTTCAGTTTCATTAGGTTCTGCAAATCTAAGAAAGCTTCCAGATTTAAAATGTCCTCAGCTTGCTGCTATGTGCTATGCACCCAAGGATTAATTTTTCAAACACATATACAATAGTCCATCTTCTGCTAAGCTCTTCTAGCACTACTTCATTGATCGAGACCATCAAGACAATCAAAGGCTATTGGGATCCAGTTTTTGAGAAAATGTGTTTTAGGATTTTTGTTATGTTATTATACTATGTTATTGTATTATTCCCTTTCATTGTACCCCTATTTTATGCCTTCACCAGTTGCTGCTGCATTGGAGTATAGATATACTCCTCCCCTTGTTCTCCCTATATGGTCCTAGTCTGCATACTCTGCCTTTGCTCCTCCCCCGTAACTCCCCTTGTTCCAGCAAGTTCTGCTCCTGCCCTATAAAAGGCAGGAGCCACGTTAATGAAGTGTTCCATTTTGCACGCTACGTCGAAGTGTCCAAGCCCTCATTCCTTTCGGGCTGTCGGGGATGCTGAGGGCCTGTTTCCCACAAAAGGCAGCATCTCTACCTTATGCAGCAGAGAGCTACGGTGCACAATGCACAACAAATGCAGCTGTTTCACACTCTCATCCACGTACAAAGGCAGGTAGTGCAACACAGTGAAAGGTTCAGATATTCCTCCCCAAATTGCATCAGGATACAACACAAAACGCGTGGCACTTCTATAGCTGCCCTGCCTATACAAGGCTGTCTTTTCTCCCAAATTCATTTGAGCTGTGACCTGTCATGTCTAGTCCAGCCCAATCCAATCTCCATCTCCAGTTGTGCTCTGGTCCCTTTTCATTAGCTTCAGAAGGCAGCTCTTGGAGAGACGATTGTCTCTTATCCATCTCTGCAGTGACAGACATAAAAGTGTCCCCATCCTTAAGCTGACACCAAACTATATCCATTTTCTGCTATTCTGTGTGTTGGCAAAACCATCTTGCCTCATGCATATGTGTCATAAAACTTTGACATTAAATCATTTAAAATAAGTTCCTAAAGCCTTTGTCATGCCAAAGCTTTACCTACAGTGTTGACATTTCTATATGTCTACTGCAACAACACCCCCAAAAAAGGGGGGAAAAAACCCCTTTTTTATTTCTAATTCTAATGAGCCGCATCAACCTTGAATATCCCTGTATTAAGAGAACTGTCCTATCACTGGTGCATAAATCCTGATGCAGTGCAATGGAGCAGGAGGAGGTGGGTCTGTAGAAGGTAACCAAGGCAAGTAAACAGTCTTGCCTTTGTCTCCAGTTTGTTCCTATCTCTTCACCCAGGTCAGCAATCTGACCATAACAAGAACAACAAAAAATTTGGTTAATTTTCAGCTGGATCAGTTCCTTTATCTGACTCATCACTTGCAGGAGTGGTAGGGCAGTGAGGGAAGAGAAGGGAAAGGAATGGAGACGGTACAGTTGAGATTGAAACATGATTTACAGCAGAATTAGGAGAAAAATTAATGAGTAAACTTGTTAAATGATTTGAAAACACTGGATGAAAGGCGCTTTGAAAAGACAATGTGGTATTATGATGAACGAATTCATATATTCAGCTAGAAAAAATTTAGGATAGCTGTCAGTCTTCACTGCTCTGTTAGGACTGCATTGAAGTTCTGCTGGTTACTATTATGCTTATTCTCCATTAGCTCCTGCTTCTGCTTTAATCCATCATGTGGAAACCTTATTTTAGAATTATTCTTTTCACTTTAGTGTGAACCCCTTCCCAGACAACTTAACCTGTAAGAATATAAGCACTCTCTACCAGAGTAAGAATTACCTCATGTGTACATTATGCCAATATAATAATCACAGGAACAACTAGGTTGGAAAAGACCTGTGAGATCATTGAGTCCAACCTTTGACCCAACACCACCTCATCTACTAGACCACGGCACTAAGTACCACATCCAGTTTCTTCTTAAACACCTCCATGGGTTTTATGTTCACAATTTTAGACACAGTTAACATAAAAAATAAGTTTAAAAAAAAAACCCAAAACTATCATGACATGACCCAAAGCTTTCCGAGCAGCATACTACATCTACTTGCCTGCACTGTCCTGTAGGAGATAACTTTGCATTTGCTGGACAGGAGGACATCTTTCCTACACCTACTGGTGATCCAGTGCTGAACTTTGCAGGTAAGATACACCACTAACATATTAAGGATGAACACAACAACAAAAACCCACTTTGCTCAGTTTGTCAGATCCTTTAGCAACTACTAGCTCTCATGGGAATTACATCAGCGCAGGTTCCCATTTGCAAGTAAACTTCACAGATAACGTGGTCACATTTCTCATCAAAAAGTATACAACTTAGCAGATACAGCCTGGTCCGGAGGTTGTTAGTCAACCAGACTGCTATTACAGCTGTAGCACTTTCAGGCTCCTCCTGCCTTCACTACAGACCCTTTGCATATTTTGGTTTCTACATGAGTTATCTATTTGGGGCTGATTCTGGAACAAACAGTAACTTCTGTCCGGCTCCGAAAATTTAGGTAAGGATTTCAGCCAAGTTCTAGTTAACTGGCATTACACAAGCCATGGATAATCTACCTTCAAAGCAACACTTCACAGAATTTGGAAACACGGAGATGGCAGCTATGGTTCCTGCTGGGACACGCTCGCCATTTGGACACTGCCTGTCCTGTCAGTTTGTGCCCAACGCTGATTCCCAACACCGTGATCTGATCGAGACCAACAACCAGCTCCCGAATGCCCTCAGCTATTATTTCAGATTTGTGGCGCGGTTTTATGGTCTGCATGTACCAGACAGACACAAGAGGCTACTATTTGCTGGATGAGGAAATACAGTTATTTACTGTTTAAAAGCGGAGCTGACTCACAGATCTTAAGACCCAAGGGAACTGCTGCCACTGTCTAGTGTGATCATTCGCTTCGCATTGTTTCAATGTTCCAACAGCTTCCTCGGCGGCTTTTCCATCAAACGCCGTAACTCCTGTTTGGGCCATGACGGGAGGCGGGACCGAGGCCGCGCGGGACTGGGCAGCTCGGGGGGCTCAGCGGCGCCAGGGGCAGCCGGGACCGCAGGGCAACCCCGACCAGATGCACATGCCCTGCAGGAAGAGGCCCTGAGCTCGGGAACGGCGGGATGGAGCCGGGGCTACCTCCCTTCTTCCCTCCCTCCCTCTACCGGCCCACTGCCCGAGCCCCGAGATGGCGGCCGGCGCCGCCCGCAGCTCCCGCGGGCGGGCGAACCTCGCCGCGCCCGGACCGCCGGGGCCGGGGGCGCCCTGCGGCGGGCGCGGGGCCGGGCAGGTCCGCCCGTGGCCGCCGCGGGGAGCGGAGCTGCACCGCCACCTGCGAGCCCGGGCCTCCGGCAGGGCCGGCCTGGGGCGGGGTCCGCCGCGACCCCCCGGCACGGAGCTACTCACCGCAGCGGCGGCCCCGGCCCCGGCTCCGGACAGGTGTTCGCCTCAGCAGGAAGCAGCGCGGGCCGGGGGCCGGCGGGGAGGCTCCATGGCCGGCAGGAGAGGCAGCTCCGGAGCCGCCGCCAATCACACGCCGGGCAAAGAGGGAACCGGCTGTGGGGCCTCCCCGCCCCGCCCGGCCCCGCCGCGGCCCCGGGGCACCCGGCCCTGGCCCCTGCCCCCGGCGCGGCCGCATCAGCCGGAGTGCGGACAGACCCGCCGGTGGCGTGGAAGCACCACAGCCGCGGTGCGGGTTTACTCGTCAGCACAAGTCATGCAGGATGTGCCCTGGTGTCAGTACAAGCAGCAAATCCCCCCTGGGAGGAGCTTCCTGGGTATTCCTTGCCCAGGGCCCCGCAGCCGGCGTGCCCAAGGCACTCCCGCAGTGACCCCCGGCTGCTTGGGCTGAGGGCAGCTCGTTCAGGGCAGGGACAAATCAATTTGTCTAAGCTTCCTTCTCCTTGGAATGATTTTCATACTGTCTGACTAAACGTCTTCTACAGGTTAAGCATCTTGCTCATTTTTTTTTAAACTACTTTTTTTGTTCGAAGTGGCTGTGTTATTGTTTTTCTACTATTTTCCCATCTCCAGCCTGGGCAGTCCTGGATCTCTCTATTTAGGTCATGTTCCTGAGACCTCCTGTGATTCCTGTAGCTCGCCTCCGGGTTCTTGCCAAATGGGCCACATTGTTTTTGGAAAGCACTGCACAAAACTGGACATAGTAGTATTCCAGCTAAGGCCTTGCCAAGGCTGCCCACAGCAGGAGGAATAATTCATCAGCCTTAGGGTGCCAGGGCTCCAAATGCAGCTCAGGAATAACCATTCACATCCAATTCAAACAAACAAACAACTCCCCCTCACCACTCCTTCCTCACCCCGGCTGCTGTCTGTTTGGCTCTGAATATGGAGCTGAGTGTTTCTGTCTCCGCAGCTCTTTTTGGAATGAACAGCAAAACTTTCCATGATTATGCTGAGATTTTTTTTGAGCCAGATCGTGCAGTGAGTGTCACAGATGAACCCTATATGGCACAGAGTGCACACACTCGCCCTGAAAGCCATGTTGACATAAGGTCACATCTTCAGGCAGCACTGTACAAGAACACAGGTTGCCGCAAAGACTATTATTAACTTCCACAGAAAGAAAATATCAGAAGAAAATAACTAATATGTTACATATACAGATGCTATTATAAAAAGTTGGATAATTGTTGTTATAGGATGGATGGATTCGGTCAGCTTAAAAAATCATTTGCATGACATTAAGAATCATAATACTAGCCTGAAGCAGCAAGTATTTGAGGAACTATTGTATAAACATGGAGTTTCTAAATGAATATACATTATACTGAACTGTGGCTATAAGGAATCATAACTCTGTGCTAGCCTCAAGTTCCTCAAGTTTTTACAAAGGTGAAAACAAAGCAAAAGCCTTTTACAGCTATCATGTGATGTGTGAGCAGCATAGGGGAAACACAGTGAAGACTCACTTCATGCCTGATTTTTCCTCATTCAGTAGGTAACAGCTGTCAAAGAAGTTCAGCTTTGCACAGCATGTGTATTACTGAATGCTTTAAAAGACATTTAAAAGCCTTATCAAAATAGGAAGTCTTTTTTTGTTGTTGTTGGCTGGATCCCCAGATGGATCACTCCGGGAACATAAGTGTAGCCAGTTTGGAGACTAATCCTGTTAAAATCCATGGACTTTATTTGGGGATGCACAAACATATGGAGATTTGAGCAGCTGAATAAAAAGACTGTCATTTGTCAAAAGACAATTATAGAGGGAATAATTTACAGCCAGAGCAAATGACATGTTTCATATTGATTTCAGCCAGAATTGTGTAACATATTTTTTAAATAGCTATAAGTCAACATAATGTTATCTGCAATGCAAGAATAAATTATTTTGCTAATTATATTTGAGAAAGATCAGTAAACTGAAAATCTTTGTCTTTTCTGGATTAAGTTAATAAAATACTAAATTTTTGCTGTTAATCTTCAGCTTGTCTATATATAACACAATTTTCTTTATTACCTTTTTTGGCAAATCAAGTAATACAAATTTTCCTGTAAGCAAGGATGCTCTCCTTGTAGGTTGTATATTATTTGGAAATACACATTTTAACATTATTTTATTCCTATTCATTTCCAAATGGGACTTAAAGCCTTTCTCATAAATTATGTTTTCATTTGTTGGTTTTGAGGGGGTTTTTTTTAAGTCAAAAACAGCCTGTACAATAGATTGAAATGCATATTTTACCATATCAAAAATGGAACTTTAAAACAGTCAGGAATACCATAGCTTAATGAAGGAAGGTGAAGAACATAATTTGATATTTAAATGAAGCTGATTTAATCAAAATTAGTTATGCAAAGAAGCAATCATTTTGCTAATATAATCTTGTGGTGTGCAGTCAAAATGCAATTATTTCCTTTATGTTCCAGCTGTAATAAAAATATGACAAGGAATCACTGTCATGATCTTAAATGGGAGTTTTGGAGGTTGGAAAAGTGTAAGATGGTATCTTTTGTGTCCTCTGCACAGTCAAACATCAGTTTTTATGTTCTTTCATGGAGAACTGCGATAAAGAATAACAGCCACATTAAATGCTCAGCAACAACTTTGTATACTGACATATGTTGGAACTGGATATGATTGTTCTGTTGTCATTGACAAACTGGGTTCATTACAATTTAGGAAATAGTATCTAGTAGTTTGGGTTGGATTTTATTTTCTATATTGCCAGCAGAGAAAAAAAATAAATGCAGAAACTTTGTAGGTCTTCTAACAACAAAATCAAAGCCTGCTTGCCTAATTCCAGCAATAGCTACATTCAGTTTTGTAATTGCTTCTTTATGTAAAGAAAATGGGAAAAACACGTTGTGGGATACATTGTGCATCCTCTTGGAATGGTAGGTAGCTTTCTCCTTTCTTGGAGAATTTATGAGCTGGAATTTTCTAATTGGGTGTGAATACTTTATGGTGCATTCAGTAGAGGATTTGAAATAAACAGACAGAATCTATCTTACAGCTCTGCTGTGAAAACTGATCTTGTAAATATGTGATCAGTTGTGTTGACATCATTGCTGTTGATTTGTCCATATGCACAATCATATGGTAATTTTGGTATCAAAAATAAGTTTTTCTTCTTGCTATAACTTGCCAACAAACAGAACAGGAGTGAGATGAATTTTAGTTTGGCTTTTGTGTCATGTTCTAGGTGAGGTAGCTGCTTGTGTGAGGGATATAACTGATAGTTAAGTGTTGCCTGCAGATCTGTCCTCCATTCATAGTTTTGTCATGGGAAAGGCAGCTCTTCTTATGCTGGTCCTGGGTCATGGCTTGGGTAAGTAGTAGAAGGCTCTGGGAGAGTAGAGGGGATCCAGAGAAGAGCAAATTAAGGGTGGGCTCTTGCTGCATCCCCTCTGTAGGGATGCCAGCAGGCAAGTAAGTCCTCTGTGAGATATCTCCATCGTGAACTTGGGTTCCAAGGGAGAGGCTGGGTCCAGGGGAATCTTTTAACATCTGCTGGGCGTGAAAGTAGCTTTGTGGCCTGATCCAGAAATGATCTCTATGAATCTCTGTAGGCAGAGCAACGTCGGGAAAACTCTAACAAGAAAAAGGGGAGTCTTGCGTATCGCTTTGCCTTCTCCTCCAAGAAATACCCACTCTTTCTTTTTCTCCTGATAGACTGTTGCTTATGTGATTGAGATTCTGCATGAAATCCCTCACTTCAAACATCTTAAGCTTCACAAACAGGAAACAGCAGGTGTTCATAAGCCTTCAGAGGTACATTTGCTGAAGACTTTGTCTTCTATTTTATTGATTTAGGCTGTTATACTTCAGAATAGGTATTTAAAGCACAGGGGTGGGAGTGCAAGCTGTTTCCTCTGTACCACATATGTACACACATCAGCTGAGATGTAAAACTCACGTAATACCTCTTACTGGCTTGAATGCCTATTTTTGTCTGTTCATATGTGTATGAGTTTGTCAGAGAGAGGTACTCCTTGTGGTACCAGTGTGTGTGTAAACAGATCTTTAAGATCACTGGTTATTCTAAAGGGATGGGGAAACTCAAAAGATTTTGTGGCTGCTGACAGAAGTCTCAATATTAGGGGACGTTGATGCAATATTGCATCATCTTGTGGTGTTGGGACTTGACAGAGGAAATGAAAGAGGTCAGAAATAGAAATGTAAAGAAAATGAGTTCACACTTCCAACATGGCCTCTTGTCTAATATCAGTATATTAAGTACTGTTAAATATAAGGTACAGACAGGAATTCCTCAGTCTCTGAAAGTTTCTGGCACTGAAAATAATTAGTCTAATTTGGCAATATGTTATGAGCTTTCTCTAGACAAGCTCTCTGAACCATGTTGCTATGTTATCTTCCTGTCCTGATATTTATTGCTCTTAATCTTTGAAAATTTGCTCAGCTGTGTACTCATTTGTTGGTGCATCCTCCTGTCTATGAGGAGGTAAATATATTTACATTGCACAGGACTTATGTAAGGCTAGACTTTTATCAGAGAATTTCTGTATTTTTGTTGTTGTAAATGAGTATTGTAAAACGGTTTCCCTTTAAACTACCTCATTGCCTTTCCCTGTATATTGAAGTAACATATCCTTCAGACACAAAACTGTTTCTTACCAGAGTTTCAGGCACCCCACAGGCTAATTGATCTGCTGTCATAATACTCAGGAATACTGAAAAGACATTCAAGGAGGAATCTATTTGTTCCACAGAGTTTAGTTGCATACAAATTCAGCTTCAGAAAAAGCTCTTTCCGGCCTGGTCTTTTCTGGAAACACATCCTTAATCTTCTCAAACAGCTTTAACAGGTGGCCTCAACAGAGTGTCTGGATCACCACATTTGGGGTTTTTATGGGACCGAATAAAAGAATTTTGTTAAAAAATACTGGGTCCCTTGTACAGGAAGCCTGTGAGGAGGACTCTCTCTTTCAGGAGGAGGCTGGGGATCCTGTTGGGATGTCAGGGTTGAATCTATGACAGCACTTCACATACAGGAGACAGTACATCATACTGGTAGCTTTTTTAAATAAACACCTTCCTCACATTGAAATATAGAGCTTCTTTCTTTACAAACAAATCAAAGCCAGCCAGCCAACACAACCATAATGAGTAAAAAGCCAGTTTCAGACCTTGAACTTTGCATATTTGCTCCCTAGAAATAGAAGCTAAGTAAAGCTGTGAACCAAAACTTCCACATGGGAAGTGTCAACCCTTACACACAAAATGAGGGCAGCACTATGCTGTAGATATTAGTGCTTCACCACATGTCAGTCTGGTCTGTATAGATGGCCCTCCATTGTCTATGTCAGCCAGGGATGGTTAAAGACAAACATGGGAACATTACTCAGATACTAAAAAGCTGGTATTGCCAGACATCCTGTGTATTTTAGGATTCCCTGAGTTACCATCACAAATATTGCATTGTCTATAAAATGCATGTCCCCATATTTCTCTGCTAGCAGTGGAAAGCCAGGCCTCTCCATCAAACTTTTGCAAAGCCTCTTTAGTCTTTTGCATTTCACAGCATGAAGCCTGAGCTATTCAGCAGGGGAGGACATAGTAATTGTGCCCAGCTTGGGCACCTTGTGGAAGGCAGTAACTGCTGCAAAGTGCTGGTCAGAGTCTGGTCTTCCCGCCCTCCCTGTGCCCAGAAAGTAAGCTGTGACTTATTCTCCCCTGATCTGCAGTTCTGCACCCCGAAGCCCAAAGGGAACATAACAACAACTGCCTGTGCACCACGATTCAGATGGAGACATACCACCTCGGGTATCAGCTAGATACCTGCTACACTGCCTAGGTGTGCGAGAAATTATATCTCCTATTTCTGCAGGTAAAATACGTCAGATGGCCAGATCGTGCTTTCCAAGGCACATAGGACACCTATCCCAAGTACGTTGGTTGAGTTAGGCCAGCTTGCCTGCATGCAGCTATGTGGCTGAAAACAGGCAGGGCATGGCACTGGATTTCTTTGTAGTTGTTCATGTGGCTGTCTCTCAGCTACCGAACAGACATCCCACAATAATAATCTCTTGAACAACATTCAGAGTCTCTTTGATGCATTTCAGAAGCTACGGGAAGTCTTCCTAAATTCACATAATGAGGCAGACATGCAGGAACCTTCTGTTCCATCCCAGTGGGGAACAATTGTTCTGTGGGCAGGTGATGTTCTTTTCCAGTATTTTTTCCATGTGTCTTCAATAACAAAATGCTTTGGCTGAGATGGTGTGATTTTCCTCCTTGAAGAGAGTGTCCTAGTACTGGATAGACCAGATGTTGCAGTGTTTCCACAGTACAACAACTACCCCCAAATATGTGATAAGTTGGTATGAATAAGGATATAGAGCTAAGGGACGCACAGGAGGATACTAGAGAAGCTGGTCCTTATGAATGAGGCTCAGTGCTGTTGAGCTGGCCCTGAGGAAGGGAGACCTGCTGGCACAGGACTGCATGGTCCCTTGGATGTCACCACCTGTGCAGAGAATGGGGCTTCTCAGACTTTCCTCCAAAAGTGAAGTCTGGAAGAGTCTAATGACTACTCTGTCTTGAGAGGCTGAGCATTGGAAATGGCAACCACATTTTGATTAATAATTTTCCATATTTTTGCCTCTGTTTCAAGTAATTGGCATCACAATAGTCGTAGATGAAAGGGACATTTGAAAAGGTGTTACTGGGACTTTAGGAGTTGAGAGTTTGCATCCAGGAGGTTGCTAATGAGGAGAAGCAGCCCAGAAGACCATGGATTGACTGTTGCGTGCCCATTACGTGAATTGCCTGTGTTAATAGCTCAGGAAGGAACAGTATTGGCTGAGTTAACTCAGTTTCACTTGGATAAACAGTAAGATACTCATAGCAGCCTCCATCTGCTAAGAGTGAAGGCATGAAACTGATTGATGTGAAATCCCACATTCAGCTTGCAAGATGCTCCAGGACCAGTGAGGTGAGTACCACGAACTAACCTTACTGAAACTTATGGCAGATAAAATGTATGGAGGCCAATAACTATACAAGCCATTTTTAACAAAAATATTATTTAGGTGATATATGGTCCATGCAGAGGAAAAAAAGATATATTTTAGGGTTCCATATAGTTAAGGGATGAAAGTGCAGACCCAAGAATACTGGAGGTCCAGGAGGGATTGATACAGGGTGCATACAGGGTGCATGTGCAATGGTGGCAATATTTTTGTTGGCAGTCATTTCAAAGGAACTTGGCATTACCCTGTTTTCCAGCCTTAATTCCATGAAAGGAGTACAAAAAGAAGAGATTCTTTTTGCTAGTGATTAGGGAGGAAACCAGCTGTTTGCATCTGAGTTAGTCTGATAATCTAATTTAGCCAAATTATGTATATTGAAACGCTGTGGAATTTGAGATAAGCAAATCTGTCACAGGTCCTGCAGTCAAGGAAAAGAGAAGGTCTCGTGTTTGATGTGCTTGGAAAGATACATGTGCAATTTTTAGCAGTGTAACTTGCCAGGCAATTGAACACCATTCCAGATTCAGCCCGTGAAAGAGGCTTTAGATCAGCCTTTAGAGATGTAGACCTATCTATGAGGAGTACACAGCTGGCATGAACCCAGACCTTGCAGCTGACCACAAATGCTCTCTGTGACATCCTTGTGCCAGAGCTTTGGTACCGAAGCTCTCTGACCTGCCATCCCCCCCAGGGACACGCCCCTTGCTCCCACTCTTCCACTGAGGCAATTAAGTGGGTCACCTTTAGTGGGCACGAGCCTTGGACCTGGCCCTCCCCAGCCATCACTGCCCTGCTACGGTGCCACAAACAGCGGCATCACTGGCTGGGCTAAAGGATGCAAAGCCTACGGAGCTGCTTTGCGAATGCAAAGCCTTGGGAGTCGCCCCTTCCATTTGCCCATCTGCATCACTGCCCGCGGGTGTGACGTCATCCACCGCACAGTCCAGGGTGGCATTGCGTCATGCTCCGGGACAGAGACCCTGGTGCAGTGGGGACACCTGCTGGGCCGACAGGAGCATCACCGGGGCCTTGTCCCGGCAGTGTGACAGCCAGAAGGGCTCTGGATTTCTGTCTCGGCCTCTCCCTGGCTCATCCATGGGATGTGGAGAATAATGTTACTCACCAGAGTTACCCATGGTTAACCTGTAGTTAATCTAACCCATAGTTACTTCATTTTTTTCAGTCATTAATATCTGAAGTAATTGAAGATCCTTAGGGTATGGAAATACTAAGTATTGTGTGTGTTTTTATGGAAGAGAGGTGGTGACATGATTTTGGCGCATCTGTGCTGCAAGTACGTGTGTCGTCCAAAATGACTGTTAGCAGAGCTTTCACATCCCACCCAATCATCAGGTAAATTGTGTCAGGTAAGCACCTAAATCCAGTTCTGGACATCCAGTTCTCGGCAGAGAGGAGCAGGATGGGAAAGAGAGTGACTTCTCTTGCTGAGGACAGGCTCCATGTGAGAGCTCAGTCTGTCAGAGGTGCTGTGCCAGAGCTGCCTCCCAGCTGCCCACCACATTTTGGGCCGAGGCTTTGCTAGAGCTGAACAGACAGCTTGGGTTAAGGAGCTCAGATGGGGACCTGGGATCTCCAAACACTTTTCAACTTGCCTCTGCCAGGGGTTACAGCTGGGGGCGCCTGGCAAAACCCACCTATCCAAGGGTGCCACATAGACCAGTGAGGCTTCTGATATCTTAAGGACATTAACATGTAGGTCTCTCTCACACATAAGGTTGGTCTGAAATTGGCCCTGAGGAATATGTGTTGCCTGACAGGGTGGCTGCCGATGCTGGGGCTGGTTCAGGCCTCCTGGCTGCTGTCATCTCCCAGCAATGTAAATCTTCCTGATTCCATTTTAATTTCCATTTTTTTCATCTTCCTGACTTCATTTTCTGCAAAATATTTCCCTTCCTTATACATGTACCCAGGAGCATAAGCACTGCCCATGCTTTTGTTAAACCTTTCCATAAGTCTGCACTCTCCCTTCTCTCAGCTGCTCAAATGGCTACATTTGAGGAACCATACTGTCCTTCTCCTGCTGTGTGAACCAGATAGCCAGATAGCCATTCCAGGCATGAAGGTCTGCATGAGTGATATTAGAAATACTGAGCCAGCCATGTGTGATGTCAGGCATCCAATGGAAGCCTAGCCTTTTTCCTCAAACCCTCTGCTTTTCTGCAGCCATCTTCTCTTCCCAGCTTCTCAGGTAAAAGTATTTGAAAACTTTTAAATGAAAGCTGCTGTCACTTCAGTTGTTGGACACAATGGGATATCTATGACAGAGTATTATCTGCCAGAATATCACCATGGAACATTGTAAACTCTGCACCCTCACAGCACCAGCAGATCTGATGGGTTACTGATGAACCAGCTTCTATTGTAGCTCATGAGATAATAGTTATCCCTATCACAGGAAAGCAGAGTCCAGGACAAATTATTAAATTCAGATGTAAAGATTCTACTCAAGATATTATCAAGTTCAGTAAAAGAAGTCAAATGGTTATGAAATATAAATACTTTTCCAGTAATATGAGAAGGGGATCAAGTTATTCTATATTCAGAAAAGAGAAGAAAAGCATACCAGTGAAACTGCATGCTGACTTATGGGAAATGATCTTTAAAATAAGAGAAGTTTCTGATGAACAATATGAAGTTGAATGGTATGCAGTAAGCAATACTAGTTTCAACACAAGGCTTTTCTGGAGCAAATTGAATGTCTTAAGAAACATCCTCATGTTACAACAACCCCCTGCAGTGCTACAGGCTGGGCACAGAGTGGCTGGAGAGCAGCCAGGCAGAGAGGGACCTGGGAGTTTGGACTGACAGGAAGCTGAACATGAGCCAGCAGTGTGCCCAGGTGGCCAAGAAGGCCAATGGCATCCTGGCCAGTGATTCACTCCCATCCTGGAAGTGATTCTTCCCCTGTACTCAGCGCTGGTGAAACCACACCTTGAGTACTGTGTCCAGTCTGGGCCCCTCAGTTCAGGAAGGATATTGAGGTGCTGGAACAGGTCCAGAGAAGAGTAACAAGGCTGGTAAAGGGACTTGAGCACAAGTCTTATGAGGAGAGGCTGAGGGAGCTGGGGTTCTTTAGCCTGGAGAAGAGGAGGCTCAGGGGAGACCTCAGCACTCTCTACAACTCCCTGACAGGAGGTTGTAGCCAGGTGGGACTTGGTCTCTTCTCCCAGGCAGCTATCAGTAAGACAAGAGGGCATGGTCTTAAGCTCTGCCAGGGGAGGTTTAGGTTAGATATTAGGAAGAAATTCTTTGTAGAGAGGGTAATCAGACACTGGAATGGGCTGCCCAGGGAGGTGGTGGATTCTCCATCCCTGGAGGATTTTAAGATGAGACTGGTTGTGACACTTAGTGCCATGGTCTAGTAACCATGATTCCATGATTCTGTGATGATCTAGCTTTAAGTCGAAAGATAAAATTTTAAAATGTTTGACCTCTATTAATAAGTTTAAAATATATTTAGAACAGTACCAAATGCAAAAAAAAGCCTCCTTGGATTAAAAGATTTTCCAGAAAATCTATGTGAGTAGGTAGAAGCATGAGCAGACCCTTTGGAGCTATAGTAGTAGGACAGCCCTCCCTGCCTCCCTGTTCTCAGTTACTGGCAATGGAAGAGGGACTGTATTTGCTAAGTTACAGGTGGTCTTGATCCTTCACTGTTTAGGAAGAAACCTCAAATACCACTGAGAGCACAATAACTTATTTCTAGCAGGGAGCCTCAGTGCAGGGGACTGCTGGGAAATGTGGCTCTTGGACACTCACTTGGTAGGCCTAAGCTGAAGAAAAACCTGCTGTAAAGTTTGTTTTCTCCTAGAGAAAAGAAAGAGACAGGAGAGGGAGAAGCTGGTTGTTTCCCTCTAGAAAGAGAAAATACCTGTCTTTTGGCCTGGTTTGGTTAGAGTGGGTGTAGCTTGCTGACATGCTCAGCCAAGGATTTTCCACGAGGGCACGCTCCTGCCTTCAGTCTGTTCCTACCAGATACAGAGACAGCACGGGCAGATGAGCTGTCCCATGTGGGGGAAAAGGTCTTACCATGTTCAGCCACTCTGCAGTGATGGGAGACAGTACAGCTGGGCCAAAGGCAGGATGGTTCTTCCTACAACACTAGTGAAGCCAGTGTTGTCTGTGTTGCTGCTGCATGCAGTGACCTCCAAAGTATCTGTAAGAAGAAGGAAGAAATTTATGTACAGAGGTTAGATTAAGTCATCAGTGATATACAACAGACACCCAGGAGGTCAGTGACTCAGATGGGGTGGGTTGGGATATAACACAAACAGGGAATGTCTTGTGCTCACAACCTTGCAGTGAAAAATGGTAAGAATTAGAATGAGGCCATTTTAGACTGTGGTGAAAGAGTATAGCACTGTACAGTGAAGACAGCATATTCCCATTTGTTTTCAGTCAGTTGTGTTATTACTGTTTGTCTCACAGTTATTTTATGATAGGTAGCTATTTTACGTTTTGGATTCAATGGCTTGTCTTTTTGCAAGTGCTCATATAGCCACGTCTCACATAACCAAATCCATTCATTAAGTAATTCAGTGTTGATAAAATAACCTTGATATTATTGAAATCTTTGCAGGCAGACAGCTAGCCAGCTGCTAACAACTATCTACAGGTATGTATGCTGAACTCAAAACTGGATTGCAGCTGTTTGGCATTAACTGAACCGCAGTATCCCTAAAGGCTGCAGTATTTTCAGAGCAAAACAATGTAGGAAGGTTTACTGTGCACAGTTGGATGGCCTGGAACACCTCTGACTGTCCTGGCATGCAGGATACCTGATTCCAAAATTTTCCAGTGTTTCCCACAGGTAACCAGAGTGAACATCTGTACGGCATCTGCCCCTGGTTGGCCAACATTCTGTCAAAAAATCTTTAGGGAAGTGACAGACATCTGTGTCTTCAGGGTGATAGCTCTCGTGTTCTCCCTTTGCTTTGTGTTGATCCTGATGTCCATTTGTCATGGGTGAGGTGTGATTACTCTTTCATTATTGGCCTTTAATATTTTTTTCTGCTTGTAGAGGATAGAGAAGAATTCTTTTGTGTCACCTCTGTGCAGCTAATGCTTAGAAAATCGGAGAGTACACTGTACATCAGTGCCTGGAAAAGTCCAAGAAAGCAATCCTGGAGCATGCACACTGTATTGTATTTCAAAAACAAATTCAGAGCACCTGAAACTAGAAGGCCTTTTTTTTTTTCTTCAGTTGAAGATTCATGTGTTTTCCATGGGCATCTCAGTATTTAACTTAGATGCCTAAAGTAAGTATGTGATTACAGCCTTCACTTGCTGCATTAGGACAAGACAAGTTGGATATTTTCGTCAGCCTTATAAGTTTCTATTTCCTCTTGGTAAACTACTTGGTTCAGTAGGTACTACCTTATATTAGCATATTCCCAGTTAAAACTGGTTATGGTAAAAATCTAATTTTCTTTTTCCTCCACCTTCTAATTATAGTCTCTGAGACTTGCTTATGGGTTACTTCAGTGATGACAGATGCCTTTTACCAATATTATTCCTTTTAAAATTAATAAGTGCAAAGTTTGTAAACAAAAATCACAAGTTTCCTTATAGGATTTAGCTTTCACATGCTAGAGGGGAACCCTGGGCCCCTGTCTGTGCCATGCTTCTCATCCTTAAATTAGGCCACCTTGTTGCAGTATCCTTCAGAACTATAATTTTATCTAGCCCTGTAATGTTAATTATTATTTTCATCATCATCAGTACAGCAACTGCCACTTATGTACCTGGAGGAGGATCGGCATCTCAAGGCTATTCTCTAGGCTTAATCCTGCGGAGACAACCAGGCTTGTCACCAGCACATCCAGGCCAAGGCCTGATCCTGTGGTGTGATTTCTTTTAACAGTGCCTGGTAGATTATTTTCAGCCATGAATTTGTCTAATTATTCTTTGAATCATGTAGGCTTTTGAAACCCATGGCATCTTGCAATTAGTTCCACAGCTCAATTATGCAGTGCATAGAAAAGTGTCTCTTTTGTTTGCCACCTGAGAATTTGATTTTATGCCTTCTAGATCTCGTAGGATGAGAAACAGCCCACAACCATTCCCCATTTGTCTTTCCCGTAAACTGCGTTTCACAGGGTAAAAATCCGAGCAGTCCTACTACAGAAACCATCCCATTGCTTCTTCACCATGTTAAATTTCACATTCACAGCTTTTCTAGATCTGCTCTGCCAAAGGGATGCACCATGGATTTATGGTTGCTTATTGGTATTTCCTATTTTGTTCTCCTGTCCTTTCCTAATAATTCCTTTTCATGTAAATAATGTATCACCTGGACTTCTTTGCGTCACAGAGAGAGGAGGATGTTTGAGTCGCACCTTGCTAAGTCTCATGCTACCCGAAGATTTAGGAAGAGCTGTGAGAATAGCTGCTAGAGAAGTGGTATCCTCAACACATGGTCCAGTGCTGCACTAGAGCCAATGAACTCAAACACAAGCACAGAAAGGATTGTTCCTCACTGGGTGGCTGTGGTTAATCTTTGCTTGCCCGCTGTGTGAATACATACTTGGCAGAGGGATGGTAATACTGTGTCCTGCTGCCTACCTGAAACTACTGCTGTGGTGCTTTCCAAGCAGTTGCCATTGCAGTGCAGGCACTTTCATAGTCATCTAGAGGCACTGAATCTTTTGTACAATGTTTGTGAAACCAGAGAGAATGTTTTCACCAACAGCAACTACAAATGGTCCTTCCAAAGAACAATGATTGAACCCCACATTTCTAGTTAATCCACTGCAATACATTCAGTTTCACTCTTGATCTCTTGCCTTTATAATGTGTTTGACTCTGTGCTCTATCCTGACTGGATAGATAGATTTAGGCTGTGAGTTTGTGGTACTAGTAATGGAGTCTATTTATTAATAAAATGAGGTTCTTCTGGGCTATTGCCCTTAGCCTTTCTGTGTGTCTCCTTAAAAGAGTTCCTATTCTCCTTGAAATTCTTTCCAGAGTAATCTAAACCCCAGCTGCTTGTTGCCAGACCATGTTCATTGCACAGGACACTCACATTGCTCCTGAGCAGATTATGTTGTGAATGCTAAAAATTCACACGGATTAGGGGAAGCCTGAGCACAGTCATGGAGGAGAACTCTGTGGCCTTTCAGTTGCTCCAGAGCAGCAGCACTCCACCTATTGCTGATGCCAGCCCAGTTGCTGGCCACTACTTGCCACCACCACCACCTGTGGTAACATGATCTTCTCTCCCTCACCATCCAGTACTAAGAGAGGGAAATGGAAGCATTTTTCTTGCACCCCCACAACCCTTGCATGGGGAAAGAAGAGAGGGGCACCACCACACCACTACACAATTTTCACCCTGCAGCTGAATTCACAGCACTTCTGTTACCACTGCTGCCTGAACCTCCACCAATGCCACCACCTAACCATGTCAAGTGGCAGGAGGCAAGAAGTGCACTCTGATACAATGCAACTAATCCTTTTCCTGTAGATTGGTGGAAAGGAGTGACGTGATTTGGTGACAGGTGAAAGAAAAATGGAAAAAGGGACAAAGAAGAAAATGAAAACAGTTTGAGAGCAGAAGGAACTGCATGCAAGAGAAATATTACAGAGAGAGGAAATGAAAGGTGAATGGGGTTTGTGTGTGTAAAAAATTGAGGCATTAACTGGACAGACAGGAGACGTAGTAGCTGAGAAGGGCAGTGATACACATAACAAAACAAGGCTGAGTCCAATAGCCCTTGGGAACAGAGAAGAAAATTTGGGAATGGCGGGAGCTATTTCTTCAGGTCACAATTTATGGGGCTTGCTGTACTAAGGTGTTGGGTGCGGCAGTAGTTGCAGTCCTTGTCTCTTCTCAAAAACAGTGAGAGGTGAAACTTCAGAAGTTGGTGGTGGCAATTCTCACACTGTTGATGTTGGTGTTGGAGGGCTGCAGCCATAGTGGCGCTGGTTCTTCCACTTGTTTCTGCCTCCCTTTACTTGGGTATTAGAAGAGAAGAAAATACAGAAGACAGCTAGGAGCAGAGCTTCTTGTTCATTGAGACTACCTGGCTTGCATGGCAATAAAAGAGGGTGAAGCCAGTACTACAGCTGGCCACTATCACAGATGGACCTTCAGTCTATCCCAATAAGCTCTTGTCAGAGCCATCAGTGCCTCTCCCAGCTCCAAGGAGTTTGGCCACCTTGGTCAAGCTCAGCCTCTTCACTGGTAGAAACTGCAAAGGAAATGAAGAGAGAGCCTCCTTCCCTCTGGAGCTGCTTTTATGTTAATGCTCTTTGGTTTGCAGCTCTGTCTGCACCTCCTCTCAGATCTTCTCCTTCTGACCTGGACCTTCACACCGTGGCTTGGCCTCAGACCTGATTCAACATCACTGACCTCCTGGCTGATCAGTGGCCTGAGGCTGACTCTGATCACTGCCTCCAGACCTGCTCCTGATCCGGACTCATCATCTCAATTTCCTGACACCTCATTGATGAGGCAGTGTTGTTGTCATCCTCAGCTCCAGGCCTCCATGCCTTCCCTGGTGGAGCAGCCTGCCTGTGCTGCCCCCAACACCATTTCTCTCACCTTACAGAGCTCTGCATTTGAAATGCAGAAACTGTTAGATGTGGCAAAGTATATTTCCATGTCAACTGAGCTTGGACAGGAAAGAGGGGTTTTATCCTGAAGATATGTATATGTTCAAAATTTTAAAAATATTTTATCCAGCCATAGACAGCAGAATTTTCAGAATAGTTATTTTGGTGATAAATTTAAAACAAGCAACAGCTCAGGACTTACAACACTTTTGGGAGACCATGGCTCATGTTTTTCTGCCAGTGCATGATTAGTCAGGTCTACAAAATGTAGTAGTGCCAATGAATTATACTAAAGAAATCCTACACTATATTAGCCATAGTTTGAGACAACTGGGTTGAGTGATAACAGGAGAGTTCAAGTCAAACATGGGCGTGGCAGATAATCAGTAGCTCTAGTCTGTACTAGGAGCTATATGTCCCAATGGTTTCACAGTGAAAACTCTTTAACCTAGTTTTGCTAGTTTTGTTCATCTTTAATATCATGACATATTGCTGAAATATAACTCCTTTTTACTGGCCATAGGTAAGTGGTGCAGCTCTGGATCAGAACCTGGAGATGCTGTTTGAAGTGGAAGTAACTAGGGATTGGTTCACAAGTATGAAGTGGTAAGTGACTTCTAGGAAAGATAATGAACTGGAATACAGTCCATAAGGAGGGACAGGAGAAGGCTGCATAGGAGTTGAACTGATTTATCAATGGCCAATTTGTTTTTGCCACTGATCTCTCCACTTCTGCTCTGGGTGTTACATAAGTGATGTAGGATAGTTTAAAGAAGAGACTGGTCGTTGGAAATGACCAGTTTTGACTGAAAATATATCTACAACTGTGATAGAATTAATTTCATTTTAATCAGGATTCCCAGAGGACTCCTAGCTAAACTAAGCATAACATTTTTCTAAAATCAATGGAGATAAATGGCTGAAATGCCCATATCCATGCTGACAGCTAGCCTACACCAGACACTTCAGTGATTTAAAATACATCTGATTTAGTTTGTGATCAGGTGAAGCATTTCCTTGCAATCCACTTGTTTTCCTCTGCTCATTTTCTAATCCCTTTCTAATCTTTCCACTTCTGTATAATTGGACAGATCTCCATCTTCACGTGTTTTAACCTCTCCTGACACAAGAACTGCCTGTTAGGAAATGCCTGCCACTGGGGAAAGCCATTCTACAATCTCTGCCTTGGTGAGTTTGTGGGGGTTTTTTTGTTTGGTTGGTTTTTGATATTTGTTTTGGTTTTGTTTGTCCAAATTTTATGCAAAGAGAGATTATGTCTAGAACCATTTTCAGCAATGGTTCATTATCAATAATTGTTACATCAGTCCTGGAGTCTCAGTCTCAGCTTTTTAGTTTTCTCTATTGTTTTTTCCCCAACTTATTTTTCCTTTGCTATTGTACATGGCATGTACCTATCAAAATCTACATATTATCATATTTACTATCTAACTAAATTGTTTGATTCTATAAGCATTGTGGGACAAAACAGAACATGCAGCAAGCAAAGCAAACCTGTGTTGTAGGATATTGTACTATATTAGTCATTGGGAGGAAGTGGTGCTTTTGGAAATACCGGCTCATTTTAGCAGGAAGCAAATGGGCAGGAATTTCAGTGATTCAGCTTTCAGTCAGGGAGAGACGACCAGGAAGAATCTGGATCAGGAAGAAGCCAGAAAAGGAATGGAGAGTATGAGGAATATGAAAGGGAAGATGGTTCTGGGGCATATAATATGTAATGCTGAGGATAAATGTGGTATTTCTCTGCTACGATATGTCCAATCCATGGCTACAGAGCAGAGAAGCCAGTCTGTGTTTCGGACAAGACTTGAGGTTAGCCTCTGGCATCTTCATTTACGCTTCTAAATAATGTTCACTTTTTCCAAAGTGATGGGCCATTTGCAGTTCTCACTGCCTGCAAGGGAATAATGAATGGCTCAGGCCATGAATTGCAAATGCCAAGTGCTGAGCAGCTCCCTCCAGACAATGCATTAACTTCAGACTTTATGCTCCCAGTGTCAGAAACTTACAACTCAAAATGCAGATGTAAAAGAATGCTAATGGACAGTGAAAATTCTGACTTAATTAGATGGCTTTAATTAAACCAGTAGTAACCTGTACATGGATACCCTTAAATGTGAGCAACAATGGCTCTTTGAGCTTCAACTGAATAGGAGCCAGTATAAACTAAACTGAAATGCCACACAAACTGGAGTAACTGACCACAGTAGGGCTTACCATGGGTTTAAGTAAGTCAGTAAAAGATTAAACGACTACCATTTCTAATTTGGAGGAGCCTTCCAAAGGTAGCTGAAGGGAGTGGGAATCAAATATACACAATTTGTTAACTCACTTTTTCACTTTACAGTTAAAGTTTGGGGCACTTCTATATTTTGGAAAATATTTTATGCAATTGCTGGTTAATAACACTCATATATATCTCTGTGAGAACAAAGACATTAAGAAATTCACTGTATTTCTTAAAGATAATTTTAAAATACTGGTAAATGAGCTACTTATCCACCTGGAGCCATTTCAGGTTCACAAGTATGAATGAACTTGCCGTTTTTGTAGAGAACCTTTATAATAATGCAGATCATGTGTAAGGTCAGAACCTCAGCTAGTAGCAGTCACTGTGCCTGTATTGAAATGAAGGATATCTACAGCTACAGAGAATCTGTTCTTTCATTTGAAAATCTAAAACCCCAGTTCTCAAGGTATTATCATTCTGTTTTTATTCTTTCTTCATAAAAATGTTATTAAAAAGGGTCAAAATAATCGCTGTGTTCACATTATCCAGTTTTGATATTTATTATGTGCTGGCATGAAATCACACGAATTTGCAAAGGATTATAAAGAATGCTATCAGCCAAGTGTTACAGAACTATAAATTATTAGAATATTTTGGGAAATTTTTATAAATCACAGTTGAGTGGTTTGAACTGGATCTGCATTGAATAACATTAAAAATACTTTTAAGGAATAGAAAATGATAGAGCTAAAAGTAATGTGGGTGGAATTCTAGCAGGTGTAAGTCGGGGCAAGATATCAGTTTAGTAAAGGAATTCAGCTCATGTGAGGTGACGTGGCACCTCCGCGTTCCCTACGCCAGGTCTCCCATGCCGGCTCCCAGCGCTGCAAACAGGGGCCGCTAAAGGCCCCTGCCCGTCTGCGGCGGGGACACGGGGCCCTTGGCAGGAGCAAGGGAGCAGTTCGGAGATAAGCCTTCCAAGCTTTTGAAGCCCATGCCTAACTTGGAGAACAAAAGAGAGATTCAAAAGGAGGTGTTAATGCTAACAGCCAACATCTACATGATAATTGACTGCTTACAACTTTCACTGAAACAGAGAGATCAAGACCCTTTTTCACCTAAAGTGTCTGAAGCTTACTGTTCTCTGCCCTGTGAAAGTGCCAGAGGCGACCTGAAAAAAAGACCAGTTTCTGTCACTTTCCATTAAAACAAACACAGCGGGCAGTAAGGTTTGCGGGATTCATTTGGACAAAGAGAACAAATAAGAGCGAGCCTGACTAAGACGTGGTCCAGTGATACAGTAAAGCTGCTGTAAGTATCTATTTAATAAAGCTACATCCATATGACATACAAAGCCGAGCTAGTATCAACTCCCTTGCTCTAATTCACTCAAAGCATTTTGGAGGATATCTTCTCTCCATGGACTTTATGCTGGATCGTGTATTGTGTCCTCCCTAGGCCAGCATAAAACATAAATCCAGTATAAACATTGCATTGTATCCTGTGGCAAGTTAAACAACAAAAAAAAAATCAATTGCGGCTCCCTCTGTTCTGGAGTGAATTTGTCCTGTCAGCTCATCTAGTAATGCACAAATCTGGTAGGAAGAAAAACGGCAGCACAGGCTGGAGGGTATCATGGAAAGAATTCCTGAACTGACGTGCTCAGCCACACGGTATCAAGAAATAAGATTTAATTAATAAGGTTATTAAATAATTGCTAGTAGGCTTTAAAAAATGTCTGGTTTGAGACAAGTGAATGAAATTCACATTTGTTTTAACAGTGACGGTACTTTAAATAGGGTGCCTCAGGAAACAGTGTGATCAATATTACAAGATGACATGGTCTGTGATGTTTGAGAACCATGTTCTTGAGCAACATATTTCTTATGCTGGAATTATATTCAGAAAGCAGTACTAGACTGACACCTTTGATAATACTGAAAACACACCACTTGGTCCCCTATTGGAAAGTAGTCGAGATTATACTTCTGTTTTATAAATGAGGATTATCATTTGAAGGATCTACAGTAAGGAACATATTTTAGACAGAAAGTAACTGAAGAAATAGAAGAAGGAGAATGTTCCAGCAGAAATTATACCATCAGAAACCAGAATTTTAAAAAAGAAGATGAAAAGAGAAAGAAGGAAAAGGGAAAAAAAAGACTTTGCCTTTTCTGTCAATGGAACCATAGATTCACGGTATTGTGGAGGTTTGCCGGGACATCTGCAATCATCTGCTCCAACCCCACTGTTCAGAGCAGGGTCAGAAAAAGGAGGCTGCCCAGGACTGTGTACAGTAGGTTTCTGAACAGCTACGAGAATTGAGACTCTACAACCTCTCTGTGTAACCTGGTCGAATGCACAATCTCCCTTAAAAACATTTTTTCTTGTGTTGTTGCACACACTGGTGACATCTTCTCATGGTGACAGTTTCTCAACAATGGCACGTCTCCTCCAGGCTAGGAGACCAACTCCCACTGCTCTCACTCCAGTGAAAGGCTCCAGGCACTCCCAGCAGCCTGAGGAGTGCAGAGCTCAATCCTCCTTCTGAAGCTTTATTTGGAAGCTGTCCTAGAATGAAATAGGTAAGAACACAAAAGAAATTGGAATAGGTATTGTGAAATAATCTAATCTGTGGAAGCATTTATTGTATAATCAGAATGTGTGTGGGGGGGGCTTTTTCCCCTTGGTCTAGCATATTCAGTTTCCAAAACCTGCATTCTCTACCTACACCACGTTCCACTATTTGATTACTCGCCTTACCAACTTGGTGAAGACAATACTATGTATATCTCAGCATGTCTCTTTTGCACTGACTTTCCAAAGATGGCACAGTGGTTAGTGTTACTTTGTCTACAGTAACGTTAACATCCCGTGAACTACTCTAGGAGTAGAAAAGATAGAACATTTGGTAATAATACAGTCAAAGCCAACACGAGAGGTAAAACAGAAGGCTTAGATGGACTGAAAGCCATAAGAGAAAAATAAGATGAAATAAAAACAGGATTAGCAAGAAAAGTTTTCACATTGGATGTAAAACCCAAGGGCTTCTTAATGTTTTAGACCAAGAGACCATTACCTACCCTCAAGACTGTAGTGACCACAGACACAGCTATTATCAGCATTTTTCAATTGCAGGGCAATGACAAGACAAGTGATGCAGAGTTTGTATAGTTATGTGCATCACATACAGATAACTTCCCAGAATGTGAAAAAAGTTAAATGTTAAACAGCCTCTGCTGAAATATCTTCCAGCAGTGCTCTCTGTATCACAAAGCATGCTTCTTTGTGTATTTTTATTTTTACTTTTCCTTTGGGGTTTTTTTTGAATTACCAAAGTCTTCTGCTAAAATATGTTAGTTTTCCTCTTTCAAATGTTACTGACAATGAATGCTATTAAAATAAAAGCTTATTTTAAAAAAATCCTTTCTTCTCCTCTGATGTAGCCAGTCATCATTTTGAAAGACTATTTTGAAATTGTATTGAGGCAATGGACAATGTGAATAATGTGTATGTAATGATCAGAGCCAGTGGAATACACTTTACCTCAGGCTCAGTTCTTGCTGTGCCCCTGCCAGAGTGTGGTTCTTGACTGCTGGTGGATTTTGTAACCTCTGCATTTCTTTCTCTGCAAATGCTTTGTTACTTTTTGTCTCAAGAATATGTTCTTTAGGTGCTGCAAGCTGATGAAACACTAAAGCTTTGGGAGAGAAATACTATACTTAATTGATATGGATGCCCTCTTCCATATTCTAACAGGTCCATAGAGTACAACCAGCTTTGATGCCCAGTTCCAGGGTCCACCTAGTCCAGCTTCTGTGTCTGTTAGAGGCCAGAAGAGGAAGGTTAGGGAAAGTATGTGAGAATATTGGAAACATTGAGAGTTACTTCCCTAGATATATTCTTCCTTCCTTTCCTAGCTGTTGGCTTATGCCCTTTCCGAGCCCAAGGTTTTCATGTGTAACGGTTATTGGTGGGCTTTTTTCTTCCAGTCATGTCTAATCATTTTGAATGGTGTGCTCTGTAATGCCTGTAAATGTACTAGGGTACATTTTTCCATTTTGGGACCCACAACTTCTCTGGAAAATGAGTTCCACAGAGGAATTATGAGTCATCAGAAAAAAAAAAAAAAAAAAGCATGTCTTTTTGGTCATTTAGTTTTCTGCTTTATAGCTTCATCTGCTTCTCTGTCATTCTTAGATCATGAAAACTAAGACATAATAATTTCTTATCTGCCTTCTTTGTACTATCAGTTTTATAAACCTTTATCATATTCATCCTCAGCCATCTGTTTTTTTCAAGCTGAAGAGTCTTAGCCTATTTAATCTCTTCTCATAGAGAAGCTGTTCCATATTTCTACTCATCCCAGTTGCCCTTCTTTGTATCATTGCTATATTTATTTAGAGATGGTAAGACTAGAAATGCACGGTATTCAAGATTCCTGGAGGCACAATGGACTTGCATTCAGCAGAATGCTCTCTTCTGTTTTGCTTTCTATCCCTTCCACAGTGATTCCTAATACCCTATTTCCCTTTTTGACTGCAGCTGTGATTTCTACACACAGTGATTCTGCATTTTTTTCCCTCAAATAACTGCTTGAGAAACTATTCTTGTAAATTATTTGCTTTTGTCTGTTTTTTAAAGTATTTTCAGGAATTTTGCCAGTGCTTGTCTGAGCACTTCTCAGACACAGGAACCTGATGACTATTGGGTAACATCTGAAGTTTAGTTGCTAATGGATGTGGAGTCGTGTTTGCACTGCCATGCAAACTTTCCTGAAAGTATGCTAAAGACATTTAGGAATCAAATTAACTGAAGCAGGCTGCCAGTTAATGCATCCTCTCAACAGCAGAGGTAAAGATATTAGAAAAAGACATTGGACAGTAAGCCTGTTCTTGCTGATCTGGGTAGAAGAGCATGAGTATGCTGGAGGAAAAGTCCCAGCAGCATAAGGGGTGTGACTTAATATCTAGAATTTTAGGATTCATCAACAGGACTCAAAATGGTGGGATCATAAGATTGTTAGCATTTAAAATAATTATCAGTTACCTGTGAGTTTTTGTGGTACTAGAAAGGAATTTTTTAAAAAAATAGTGTCCTTGTTGTGTAGCAATTAATGTACCAATATCTCAATTGCTACTTCACTCATCATTCTCAAGAATTCTATAAAGAAAAGAAATTCTAACAAATATTTGAGAACAAAGATTACAGGGTTTTTTTTTTTACTCCTCTCTTTCCAATGTAGACATTTCCTGTATTTTTAGAATAATGATTGTTAGAAGATCTACAGAAAATTAAGTAATTGAGTCTACACATCTTAGTCAAGCCATTTTGATCCACTTTTTCATTTTATTCATCTATTAAGGAAAGGCAATATTTACTTATATAACTCATGAGTACTGTGAGTGATAATTAATGCTTATAAGATGTAGTATGATTGAAATGAAGAGCTATGCACTTCCAAAGGATTATTAATTTTATTATCATCGTTATTGCTGTACTGAGCTATTGGAAATTACTAAAAGATAGCCAATTACTGTGGATTTTCTTGAGTTGACTTTGTAGCGTATTAAAACGAGAGTGTTACACTGCAGAAAACTCATAATGAAGTTGTAAAAGTGAGATTATATCCCATGCCTTAAAATGGTATTGTCCATTCTGGAAGCAGAAAAATCCAAATAATGAATAAATTCTGATTAAGACAAAAATGTGCTGATCTCTCTTTTCACTTATAGTTATAATGACTCATTTACTGCTTGCTGAAAAATCCCTGTCTCTGTCTCCATGATTTTTGAGTCATATGCCATAAATGTTTGTGATTTCTGGAAAAAAGGTTATGGCCAATGGGCAACTGGATTTCTGCAGTTTAATGAGGGCCCTCTTGTCAGGTGAGCTGCTGAATCAGATAGTTTGATAGCTCCTGCCACTGAGAACGTGAGCACAGGTCAGCTCTTGTGGTCCAAGTGATGAACCACTTCCTAAGCTGTGGTGACCCCGTGGCTGCGACCCTCATACACCAGAGTGTGACTAACAGCAGCATGGCTGGATGAAGAGATGCCTGTCCCTAACACTTTCAGCTCTGGGCTTTTATTCTCTGCTTCATAGGACATCTCCCTCAGTTAAACCAATCTGGCTACATGACTGTGCTTTACAGCACTGTATGCTGTGAAATGAATCTGATTAAAAATGGCACTAACACCATCATTTTGGGAAAGGTTTCCTTTTAAAAAATAGGTCATTTATAAAGCTTATTTAGAACACGGCTGTACCTCGAGATTGTCCCCATGAAGATTTAAAATATCTTTGTTAATATCCACTCTAAATGGTTATTTGGATTAATATTCTTGAGTTTCCCATGAACACAGGTTGAATTATACTGTGAAGAAAATTAATTATTTCCACTGGCAGTAAGGAATAATTTCTTATGCAGAATTTCTGCCTTCTACTTGCCTGGATTTCTAGACATTCCAATTTAAGTTCTTGATGAGTTGAGAATAAAAGATTTCCCTATCCTAAACTGAAAGATTAATTACAGAACAAAGACTGTCTATAAAGAAAAATGTTATTCCTCACCCTTTACCAATGCTGAGAGAAACTAATTAGTTAGGGGTCTAATCAAACCCTCAGCAGGATTTGTGGTGAAAGGTTAAACCATCGCTGTCCTTCCTGACACCTTGCTGTTCTGGGTGCTGGAAAGAGCTCTGGTTTAATTGCAACAATCCAAGAACCTAACAGGACAGTCTCCCTATGACAGTAATCTCTGAAGTATTGGAAAGCATGATCTAGAGGGATGGGATTTCACAACAACTGACAAAATTGTGCAACTGTAGCAGTGCTATGCAGGAAGAAATGCTGATGTGGATTCAGAGAGGTGGTGACTCTCAGAGGGCTCAACCAGTGCAAGTTTTTATTGCTTCATTTGGGACGTGCTTTGTTGGGATATCAAGCCAATTCCACTGATGCTGTAAATATTTCAGTCTTGACAGAAAGCAGCTTGGGAGAAAAGGACCTGGGGGTCTTGGTGGACACCAGGTTGAACATGAGCCAGCAATGTGCCCTTGCCACAAAGAAGGGGAAAAGTATCCTGGGCTGCATTACGCAAAGTATTGCTTGCAGCTTGAGGGAGGTGATCTTTCCACTTTATTCAGTGCTGGTGAGGCCACACCTGGAGTCCAGTTCTGGGTTTCTCGGTACAAGAGAAACGCAGACACACCGGAGAGAGAGTCCAACAAAGGGCCGCAAAGATGATGAAGAGGCTGGAGTATCTCTCCTGTGAGGAAAGGCTGAGCGAGCTGGGACTGTTCAGCCTGGAGAAGACACAGGGGATCTCACCAGTGTACACAGATACCTGAAGGGAAGGAGCAGAAAGGGTGGAGCTGAACTCTTCTTATGGTGCCCAGTGACAGGACCAGAGGCAATAGGCACAAACCGAAATACAGAAAGTTCCTTCCAAACATCAGGAAACACCTTTTTACTGTGAGGGTGACCGAGCCCTGGCACAGGTTGCCCAGAGAGATTGAAAGCACCCACAAAGATCAGAGTCCAACTCTCTGCTCCTCACAGGAATACCTAAAACTAAACCATATGAGAAAGACTATAACTGAGATGCTCCTTGAACTCTGACAGGGTTGGTGCTGTGATCGTTTTGCTGGGGAGCCTGTTCCAGTGACCAACTACACTCTCAGAGAACTTTTTCTTGATGTCAAATCTGAACTTCCCCTGATGCAGCTTCATTCCGATTTCTCGAGTCCTATTAGTTGTCATCAGAGAGAGGAGCCTCCATCCTTGGAGATATTCAAAACCCATCTAGACATGATCCTGGATAACCTGCTTTAGGTGACCCTACTTGAGCAGAAAGGTTGGACCAGGTACCTCCAGAGGTTCCTTCCAACTTTGACTGTTCTGTGATTCTGTGACTTATGATGTTGTTGACTGACCGACCTACAGGTTCATGTTAAAAAAACCCACTGCAACAGGACGGATGTATTTAATATCATGTGAAGGACTTCACTGTATCACGTCTCTTGACCTATTTTTGTCATTTCACTCAGTATATTCATGGTTCCTCCTCCGGGGAGCTTGCCCATCAAAGTGTCCAACCAGACCCTTACTCAAACATATTCCAGTCACCAAACCACCTTCGTCGACCTCCCTGTGAGGATCCTCACCCTCGAAGCGAGGCGCGACGCCGGCACACGGCTCAGAGCTCGCCCCGCCACGCGGGACTGTCACGCCCTTCCCCTGCGGGAAGGGGCCGCCAGCTGGGACACCCTACTGGGGATGGGGGTCTCGGGGCTCGGCGTCGCGCTGGGGTCCGGGCTGGCCGAGCTCCGCGGGACCTCCCTTGGGGGGGCCCGAGGCTCCGGGGCCCCCCCGCCGCCCCCCGCGGCCACCGCCCCCGACGGGGCGGGGCCGGGCCCGCCCGACGCGTTTCGAACGGGCCAACGGGCGGCGCGGGGGGGGCGGGCGCGCGCAGGCCCCGCCCGGGACTTTAAAGCGCCATTTTGTGCTGGGCGCAGGACATCGATCGTCGCTCACACCCGGCGGGCGCCCGGCGGCGGCCGGAGCCTGTCCTCGGCGCTGCGTCCGCGCTGCCTTCTCGGCGTCTGTCCCGCCACCCCGTTCCTCTGCCTCCATGACCCGCAGTAGGAAGCAGGCGGCACTGGAGAGAGGAGCCGGGAAGATGAACCCAGAGGCGGGGAGCGCCGCGGCGGCGGCCGCGGGAGCCCGGGCGGCGGCGGCAGGGGCAGCTGGCGGCGAAACGGCGGCCGCCGCCTGGGGGCTGGAGGGGGAAGCGGAGAAAGTTGTGTACTCGCGCTCGCAGGTCTCCTTCGCTGGCACCAAGGCGCTGGGCGACGCCCTCAAGCTCTTCATGCCCAAGTCCACTGAGTTTATGAGCTCGGACTCGGAGCTGTGGAACTTCCTCTGCAGCCTCAAGCACGAGTTCTCCCCGGTCATCCTCCGCAGCAAGGACGTCTACGGATACTCCTCC